>NC_080436.1:1236213-1536213 GCF_028018845.1 Melospiza georgiana | reverse complement strand
CTGTGGCCCAGCGCTGACACTCACCATCCTGTAGTGTCTGGATCTGCTCCGGATCTTCAGTCTGTTGTGCTGGGGCAGCTCCACGGTCTTTCTTTTTGTTCCCTCTTGAAACTTTGAACAGGCCAAGGAATCTGCCCGCCATTCCACCACTCGGCCTTGACGGTACCTTCTAGAGAGATGCCCCAGGATATCGCCAAGTCAACAATTGCAGTTGTGCCTTCAAGGCACCTGCAACAAAGAAGCACCAGAAAGGCTGCAGGACAGTAAGTCCTGCACTCTGGTGTTGAGGACTCCTGCCAAAATCACAGGAGCCTCTTCATTAACGATTCAGGTGACCAAATCCCACGGTCTGGACTTGATGGCACTGGCCGCAGTAAAGGGAGATGCCTGGAAAAGTTCCGAGTGTCCAAGTCCTGCAGTCTGGCCTCTAGGTCAGCTGCAGGAATAACGCCACGGAAAAGCTCCGGAGGAGACGGGAACAAGGGTGCTGTGCGGGGGCTCCTCACGGCACTGCTCTGTCCCATCCTGTTTCGTTGTGTCCTCCAAGCACCCGGGCAAGCTTCTATTTCCCACGTGTCACAAAGGGCCCTTGGACACCGGGTTCCATTCCATGCCACGGTGACCGTGCTGCACCCTGTCACCAAGGGCCCTTGCACACACTGCCGCCCTCCCTGGGGCCGCCCCCAGCCCAGCCAAAGCGGCCCAGGCTGGAAGGAATGCCTGGCCCCAGGTGTCTAAGGCAGCCCCACAGGATCTTTAGGAAGCGCTCAGAGCATCAGCAAACGCTGCCCTGCTCTGCGGGCTCAGGGCAGCAGAAGGAGCCCCCAGGGCTGCCGACGCAGCCGCGCTGGGAAGGGCACGGGCCCTTCCAGGGACGCTGGCATGGCCTCCTTGGGACACGTCCCGGCCCGTGGCCGTCCTAAACCCGCGGGTGTGACTCACACAAGGAACGTGTGGGCCCGGGCACCAATGCTGCTCTGAGCCCTGGGGCCCGGGCAGCGCTGCCATCAGCAGCTGGGGCAGAGTCCCTGCCCAAGCAGAGCTGCCACCCCCCGAGCCCTGGCAGCGCTGGTGCCCGTCTCCTGCCCCAGAGACCTGTGCCCCCGGGGGGCTTCTGTGCCACAGGGAGCCAAAGCCCACGAGCATTTGCGGCTGATGGCAGGAGCACCTGGAGCAACTGCGGGCAACACTTGGTTTCTGTCAGGAGCTCTTCCTCCCTGCTGGAATGATTTTTGCATTGAACTGATTTCCTTCACCACAGAAACATCTTCTCCTCGAAGGCACAGAAGAACCTGGCATAAAGAAATCCGCACTTCAAGAAAGCTTAACTTCCCATTGTTCATCACAAGGACTTCCAAAAAGGGACAAATTTATTGGCTTGGCGGAGAATGGGAATGGTTTTGAAGTTTGTTCCACACACAGAGCAGCAACTCATTTGCTTTAATATCACCCACTGAAAGTCACTTTACAAAATCTAACACTACACAGAGCCAAAAAGAAGACCATTCATTGGATTGGGATGGTAATATCCTAATCCTCTCAAGGAATAAAAGCACTCAAGGAATGTAAGACCACTCAGTGTTACAACAGTAACCCAAGCAAATGAATGGATGGCAGAAGGGCTGATCCTACCCCAGTACAAATATCTAAGTTGCCTCTTGTTCCCTGCAGGGGAAACAGGACCAGTGAAAGAAATTGTCACAGATATTCTTTCTGCCCTCCACAACCAAAGCTGTGCCAAGGCACAGATGCTGCCTTCAAACTGACTCAGATTCCAGCCCACACTCTCACCTTCCAGACAACTCCTTCCTCAACACGCCCCCCAACACCCACCCCCCAAACACCCCCACAGAAGCCCTCAACGCCCCGCCAGGAGCCCCATCTGTGCCCGTCCCTCCGCAGAGCTTTCCCAGCCTCCAGCAGAGCCCCTGGTTCCCTGCACGTGCCATGGGATGGCACCCAGGAGGGTCTGATCCAAGGCCTTCCCTGGCAGCAAAGCCAGGCTGCCCGGCCTATGGTTCCTGGATCATCCTTCCCAGCAAGCCTTCCCGTGCACGGCTGTTCCATTGGCACATCTGCGCTCAGCTCGGACTGCTCCACTCAACCAGGGCTGCTGGGAAAGGATCCAGAGCAGCCTGGCAAGCTCTTTCTCCAGCTCCCTCTTCACTCCTGGGGGAGGTAGAACATTCCACAGGAAAGCATCTGGTGCCACACAGAGTGGGTGGCATCAGGCAGCTCTGGGGAGGCCCCTCAGGACTGCTGTATCCTGAGGGAACACCGCTGGCCATCCCCTGGGTGTATCTGCAAAAGCTTCAAATCAGCTGCCTCAGCTTCCAGGGCCTCTCTTGGCCAGCATCCTGACGTGGCTGCAGGGCTGCTGCGAGGGGCTGCTGGGACCCAGCGGGACAGGACCGGCTGTCTTGTGTCCTCGTAGCAGCCCTGACACAGCCAGGGCCATCCCGAAAGCAGAGAAACGCTCACGTGTCAGCAGAGACGAGCACGGAGCCCTGGGCTGCTCTCAGGCTATCTCAGCTGGGCTCGCTCCACCACACGGCCCCATGTTAAGGCCGGCTGATGCCCAGCTGCCAGAAATGCCTACCTTGTTCTCTCCAAGATGCACAGGCAGAGCCAACGAGCAGGACACCTTGGGAGGCCTTTTCTGAGGCCAGGGACACACCAAGGTCAGCCAAGGCTCTCCATGCTGCCTGGCCCATACGTCCCAGCTCTGTGCTGGCCCTGGGCCACAGCAGCTCCCACCAAGCAGGAGACAATGCATATTGCCAAGAGTTGAAATACAGCAGACAGGAAAGATGTGAAAAGTATGTGTGTAAAGGCCTTTTAATTCACAGTTCTCACAGAGAGCTTTGGGGCTCATGGCTGGACAGAGATGCTCCTGCTCACACCTCTGTCCAAAGAGGGTAACACACCCTGCTGCAGGTGCTTGGATTGGTTTGCACAGGTCCAGGCAGATGCCAAACCTGCTCCTCACTGCCTTCTCCGTGCCCCTCTGCCACGTGCAATGGGCCTCAAGCACTGAAAGGAGCACAGAGAGCCAAAGGGCGACACTCGCACCTGCCTCACTGGGAGCTCCCTGGCAAGCGCTTTCCTATAGGAGCAAGCCCCTTTCCTCCCAAGGTGTTTCCCCAAATGTCTGGCATTCCTAGGGAAGACCAAAATGCCACTGTTGAGTCAGAGATGACACAGACTCCAAAAGGAATCAGACGCCTAATCCACTTTATGATGAAATCCATTCATTTATATAGTCTAATTTGCTATACATAGACCTGATTGGTCCTTTAATCAAAATATCGACATCATTGTCTAAATAAGAAAGGACCCTTTAGTAAACATATTTCCATAACATTCCACATCTTCACAAACACCAGGATCAGCAACTTTAGATATGAAATTTTAATAATAATTTCGTTTGCGCTTTTCACAGCTTTTCCCAGAATCATGCCTGGGAAACATGTCTGTTTCTTCCTGTGACCAGAGAGCGGCCCCCACTCCAACACACCTTTAAGTAACGCTGGCAAGGCTGAATGACTTCAGGTCCTTTCAGGACAGGCACTCCAGCTCTAGCTCCTCTTCCCCCAAGTGAGTTTCCAGGTGCAGGCTCAGAGGTGCAGCCCCAGGCCCTCTACAAACACAAGCTGCCTCAGCTCCTGCCTGCGCTCACAGCACCAAAACCAGGCTGTTCCTGGCCAGGGACCAGAGCCCTGTTCCTGCAGGATGCTCTTGCCAGCACCTTCCAGGTCTCTCTGCTGTGCACACAGAGCTTTTCATGCCCGCTCCCAACAGGCTTTGGAACACAGAGCCCAAGCTGGCTGGCTCTGCCACCAGCACAGCCCAAACGCAGGCGGAGGAAGAAGCAGCAGGGGCCGTTTTGCGGCCATGCCCAAGAGAGACTGGCAGGGTGCCCTCCCTCTGCTCTCCCTTGCTTGGCTTTCTGACTGGCTCTGAGCCTGGGGCTGCCATTCCTCACTTGTGGGGAGCAGAAGCACAGCCGGGATCCCGGCACTGCCTGACAGCACTCCGGGCACCGGCACAGCCACGTGTCCGAGTCTCAGGCACCGTGCTGCTGCTTCATTTGCTCTTGGGCACAGCCAGAGCTCCCTGCTAAGCCAGGATGCTCTCTGCTTCTGCCCTCTTCCTCATCCTGTGCAGGGATGGAGCACTGCTGTGCTTTCAGGAAGCTATTCTTGAAAGCTTCCAGCATTCTAAGCTCCTTTGCCCTCCATGGATGCTTGCCATGGAATCCCTCTCAGCTGGGCTCAGAGCATACTCAGGTTGGCTCTCCCAAATTCCAGGGGCTCCAGGGTGCTCAGCAAGATGTGTAACGGCACAGTGCTGTGGAACTGCACCTTCAGCACAGGGACCTTTCCAGCCTGACCTGCCCTCGTTCCTCTGGGTCCATGCACAAAACACGGTGTGGCAGAGAACGGCAGCAGGGCCTGTGTGTCCCAGGGTCGGGGATTTGCTTAAGCTCCACAGGGATGCAGGCAAAGTGAAGAAGCCAAACTGTTTATTAATGAAAGGTGAAGCAAAGGGCTGATATGGGAGGGAGAAAGGGAATGACCAGGGCTTCAGGGCTGGTGGGTGGGAGATATCTACAGGCAGGGTGAAGTCAGGAGCTACTGAACTTCTCACAGGCTCAGCTGTGCCCAGCATCAGCTCTGCCTGGAGCTCCAGTGGCAGTGGGAGATGGCGTCCTCTTCAGTGTCTCCTGGTGCTGTTCTTGGGACACGGGTTCACTGGATCCTGAAGATGCACCCAATTCTTCAGCTCTTCTGGCACATTGGGTGTGAATATCCAGGTTACCATGGGATGGACTAGTGTCTTTCCTTGGGACTTAAATGGCTGGAACAGAGAGGAAGAGAGCCACAGTCAGCACCCACATCTGCAGGAATCCTAGGAGACGCTCCTGCCAAGGTGTGCTGGTTTGTGCATCACGGACATGATGTTTTGGGAGAGGCTGCTGGCAGGTTCCTCCGTGTCTGATCGGAAACCAGTCAAGGGTTGGCTTTGGGAATTGATAATCTGGAAAGCCGTACATGAAAGCCTCTGTGAAAAACACACGTTACAAACGAAAGAAACTTGGGAACTTTCTCTTTTCCCTTCTGGCAGACAAAGAGGTAACACAGCTGACGCAGCCCAGGCCTGGCTGAGGTCAGTGAAGAAGTCAAGTCCCAGATGGGAGGGATGAGGAGATGCCTTTAGGTTTAGGCTGAAATCCTCTTGTAAACATATGGAGAACGACACTTTTTTCCCTATAACGCATGAAGGTATGGGGAGATGAAAGTGTTCAAATGGAAGGTATGGAGCAAAACCTCCATGCTAAAGTCAGCAGATGTTAAAGTAGCTGTGATGCTACGAAAAGTTTGAACAGAGACGGAGAGAAGAGTGATGAAGATCCTGTGCCCCCAGGAACAGAAGATCTCTCTTGCTAGAAATGGAAGATGATTTTAGAGATAGATAAAGAGAACCTTTGCCTTTGAACATCTCAGCTTTAGAACAGTACCCCCTAAGCTGACATGGCACAGAAACACAGCTGTGGGAAAAGCTTGTGGAAAATGGGAGCGATTTCAGAATTGCAGATTTCCCTGTAGTGTGGCTGCTTTCATGGAAATTAAGAGCTATGAGAGAACTGTTTTCTTGTGGAAAATCTCCATAACATTAACAAGAGGGACTTCTCCTTAAGTGAGCAGGAGGACTATTCTAGAGGTAGTAAAGTGACTCAAACTTTTGGTTTTGTCTCTTTACATTGTCAGTGGGAAAGAAACAGTTGTAGGGGGAGGTGTTCTGAAGATTTTGTTCTGATTCTTATTCTTATTACTCCTTCTTTTAATTACTGTTAATAATTTTTTCTTCATACCCTTTTAAAGTTTGGAGCCTGCTTTGCCTTCCTCCTAATCCTATCTCAAACAGAAAATTATTAAATACATGCTACTGGATGAACTGGTGATTAACCAACACGGAACTTACCACACTACTTGGAACATTGGCCAGGAAATGATCAATTGGCGAACCAAAACCACTACTCAAGGGTGTCCCACTCAGCTCTTGCATCGGCCAGAAGAGAGGAGGGGCCAACGGGATCAGCCGGAGGACGCTGGCCACGAATCCCCCCGACCAGTGTCCCTGAAATCGCTCACTGTGCCCTGCCCAGGCCACCCCTCATCCCCACAGGGAGCAAAGCCTGCCACAGCCGGGACAGGGACTGCAGCTCCGTGCCGGGGCAATGCAGCTCTCCCGGGCAGTCCCCGCTGTCAGCGCGCTGCCCTCACTCACCCGGATTGTGGGCCCGGAGCTCGTCCCTCTTCCCCCTGAGGCACCGCCCGGCCATGCCTGTGAACACAGAGGCTGTCACGGCCCCAGCGGCACAGCTCCGTGCCAGCGGCGCTGCCGGGGCAGCAGGCGGGGCTGGGGCCGAGCTGCGGCGGGCCGGGGAGGGAGCGCGGGCTCAGGGCTCACCGATGATCCTGACGGCCGCCTCTCGTACGGACTCCTGAGGGCTATCCAGTAACCGCACGGCCCACTGCATCAGCTGGACCGCTCTGCTCCTGTCCTCTGCCAGCTGCAGAGAGCGGCAGGAGGGAAGGGTTGGCGCGGGCTCAGCCCCTGGGCCGGGCGCTGCCTGCGCCCCGCCCCGGCCTCCCCTGCCCTCACAGCCCTGAGGCGCGGCCAGCAGCCGCTGGCCAAGGGCTCCCGAGGGCAGGGGGCAGAGGGCCGGCTGCTGCCCGGGGAGCCACGGTGCCGGCCCGCAGCCCCACCGGGCCGGGGCTCCGTGGGCACCCGGCTCGGGCCCACGGGAGCCTGGAGAAGAGCCCGGGCGGCCTCTGGCTGCAGCAGCGGGCAGGGGCACAGCTGCCCGGCCCGCACACTGAGCACCGCCCTCAGGGGCCTTCTCCAGCCTGAGCCTGGGGCTTCAGGCCCTCCTTACCAGGCAGTTGGCAAACTTCAACATCTTCTCCCTCTCAAGTAGCTGCTTGAGCTTCCTTCTCCTCAGGAACTTTACCACACGAAGCAGCGTTTCCCGAGAGGCCTGGAGGGGAACAGATGCACAGATGCGGAGCTGCTACCACAGCCCAAAGAAAAGGACTTGCGTCCCTGTGCCAAGGCCAGGAGCCAGAGGCTGGAGCCTGGGAGAAGCCAACCAGGAGACATCTGTGACCCTTTCCAGGGGGGCACCAGTGTAACTCAAAACCTCACCATTGCCACACGCTTGTTCTCATCATGGCAATGAAAGAAGAGTGGCAGAAGGCTCTGGCTCACAATCTTCTTCAGAGATTTTTGTCCTGTATTGACTACCAAGTCCATCACCTTGAAGAAGAGATTCAGGGAGAGCAGCTGCATATGGATGTCGTCCTGGAAAAAAGGAAAATACCTCAGCACCAATTTCTCCAAGCCCATCTGGGCAAATCCTAAAAGTCCACAAAATTTCTGGGCAGCAACCAGTGCCCATGGCGGGGGGCACAGAGCCTTACGCAGTCAAAGAGCGGCAGGAGTGCCTCAGCCAGCTTCGGGGCAGTGGTGCAGGATATCAGGATATGTTCGTTCTCAAGTATATTTGTGAGCACAGAGAGAGTCATGGTGACAACATAAATATCGGCATCACCCAGCAGCTCCACAAGGTTTTTAGACAGACTGCACATTCTTCTGGCCTGTGTGGAACACAAGGCTGTGCTGGGAAGCCGTGGACGGCTGCACTGCCAACACCGCCCTGGCACTGCAAGGCCATCCTGCTGCTGCAGGGCCCACAGGCCAACAGGCCTGCCCCAAAGCACTGGGGCAGGTGAGGCCGGAGAGCTGGGAGCAGCTGCCTCAGCTCCTGAAGCCCAGCCAAGGCAAATGAACTGTATTCCCCAACCCCATACTGCTCATACAACTTCAGCCACTGCCCCCTTCTCACCCTCAAGGGATCCTTGCTGAGCACCATGAGGCCTCTGAGCGCCAGGCGACGCCGCTCCCTGCACTCACTCTGCAGGTACCTTGACATGATCTCCAGTATGCTGTCACCACATTTCATCAAATCTAGGCTCTGAAAGACCTGAAAGGCACAGGGCAGTGACAGGGGAGCCGGCCAGCAGGAGCCCAGAAGCGCACAGGGCTGGGCCCAGGCAGCAGCACAGGGCGTGGGCACCGTCCCAGGCAGCTGTGGCTGTGAGAGGGCAGGGAGCTGGGAGGCAGCTCAGCCAGGCAGCCCTGGAACCAGGCTCACCTCCACAAGGAATGCCAGAAAGGGCAGATCCCAATGTGGCTCCTCCCTGTGCAGCCGCTTGACTAGATGGATTGCAATGAGGGAACACAACGGGATAAAGATACGGAACATCTCCCTGGAAGGGGGAAAAAAAGACACCAAGACCCTGAGGTGAGGGTGCTAAACCTCTCGCAGGAATGACTCCCAGATTTCTGGTCTTTCCCCAGCATCCCTGGAAGGCATGTTGGCCCTTTATGAGGCAGCTCAGTCTGGGCACCTTCCCCTCCCAGACTTTTCCAGTCTCCTTGGCTGTCCCTCAGTGACAAGGCTCTCTGGCCCAGGACTACACGGACTGAGTGGGGCACAGGGCACAAATGCCGGGGGCAGTGGGGAGAAGGGGGTCTCACCTGGCCAGCAGACCCATGGCATAGTGCTGGGTGTCAGCACACAGCATCGTGTCCCAGCCACGCTTGCGCTCCATAGCCACCACCTCATTGTAACACCGCAGTCGGCAGAGCAGAGCCTTCATGGCCTGCACTGCAAACCTGTGTGCAGAGCAAAGCCCAGGTCACACTGGGAGCGCTGGCACTGGCCACAGGGGCATGGGAAGGACAGGAGGACTGGGACCTGTTGGGCTTGCTGGGAAGGCGGTGTTCCTCCTGGCATGCTCTCCAGAAGTGATCAACTTCCTCTGGTGGCATCTGCTGTGTGGTGATGACAACATGGAAAAGCAGAGCCACAAAGAGGTGCCCAGAATAAGGAATCATTGACTTGTGGCACACAGGCACAATGACCCAGATCACCAGAGTTGCCTGCAAAAGAAGCAGCCCAAGACAGCGCTCAGTGCCGAGGTGTCTGTGGGGCAGGGCCCAAGGGCAGATGCAGGAGGAGCAGCGGGCCTGGTGCCCCCTGAGCCTGCCCCTAGCCCAGGGTTCAGCTCAGCGCCTGAGGCATGGAGAGGATGGAGAGCTGCCGGTGAAGTGACCGAGGGAAAAGCAGAGGCCAAATCCAGAAACTCACAGCCAGGGAAAAAACGTCCTTGTTGTCCCCATCAGAGGTGCATGCGCTGTGCAGTGGCCAGTCCTCCATCACGCAGAGCAGTGTTGGCAGCACTTTCTCCATGGCTGGTCCCGATGACTTTATGGTTCTCCAAATCATTGCAGCAGCTCTGTGGGATCAGAGCTCTGTGTCAGGGGCATCTCAGTCCCTGGACCATGCCCTGTGCAGCTGTGGGGGCCCAGGTGACAGACCCCGGTGCCCTGAGGGGCAGGGAGGGAGCATTGGCAGCAGGCTTGGGGAACAGAGGGGCCCCAGGGTCCTGGACCTCTGTGTCTGTCTGGCAGAGCCCATAGCACAGCCTGCGCAGGGCCATGGGCCCCAAATGCTGGTGGGCCCTGAGCCGTGCAGGCACGTGGGCCCGGTACCTGTCACATGTTGGGGCACAGCGCAGGAGGGTCAGCACCACATCAGAAGGGTGTTCTTCAGCCATCCTCAGAATGTCACTTTGCAGCCTGGCATCCACAGTGACATTGGACAGTAGACTCTGGTGGATGCTCCTTACAATGGCTGGCACCTGGAGGAGCCATGGGGGAGATTTCAAGTGCTGTCCAAGGGAGCAACTTCCCCAGCTTCCCCCAGGAACTGCTTCCCTTGCCCCCACACTGTGCTGGCCTCAATGGCTGAGGCTCCCCAGTGACCATGGCTTGAGGGGACACACAATCCTGGTAATCCCCCAGGCCTGGCCCCAGGCTGCTTACCTGCTGCGGAGAAGGAACAGCACTGTCGTCACAAAAATCCATAGTGGGAGCAGGAATCCCAGTGGGAGTGGGTGTGCTGTCAGTTTTTGAGATGTCCTCAGTCTCTTCATTGCCAGTGTTTCTGATGACCACATCCTCGGTCATTGCTGTGAGAAGAGCCTTTGCCCAGTTTTCAGTCACTGAGGTGTCAAAGTCTTGAGAATGCTCCACCAAATCTGGGCTGACATCATCGGGCTCTGCCTGGAGCTTGGTCAGCCCCGAGTCAGGCTCGGCTGTGCCCTCAGCTGCTGCAGTGCTGGTCTTTGTGCGCCGAATGCGCAGGAATTTCCGGAATCTCTGCAGGACAACAAAGCACAGAGAAGGCAGGGATGCTCCATGGCATGCTCCAAGCATGGTGCTGGGCTGAGCAGGGACAGCAGGCCCAGCCCAGGTCAGGGTGGCTGCAGGTACCTTCAGGGTTTTGCGCAAGCGGCCACGGCCGGGTTCCTGCTCTTGTGTCTTGTCCAGGGCTGCACCTGGCAAAGAGCGAGCGCGGCCAGAGCTGAGGGGCTGCGGGAGAGGCCGGAGAGCACAGCCCAGCCCTGTGCTGCCCAGGCAGGGAGAGCCCCGGGATGGCCCAGGGGATGGAGCACGGCCCCTGCGGTGTGTCTGCCCTGCCCCTGTTCCATCCTGTCCATGGGCATGTGCCCAGGGGACGGGATGGGATAGGATGGGATGGGATGGGATGCGGCCAAGCTGGCTACAGCCATCAGCCCTGTGGCCCAGCGCTGACACTCACCATCCTGTAGTGTCTGGATCTGCTCCGGATCTTCAGTCTGTTGTGCTGGGGCAGCTCCACGGTCTTTCTTTTTGTTCCCTCTTGAAACTTTGAACAGGCCAAGGAATCTGCCCGCCATTCCACCACTCGGCCTTGACGGTACCTTCTAGAGAGATGCCCCAGGATATCGCCAAGTCAACAATTGCAGTTGTGCCTTCAAGGCACCTGCAACAAAGAAGCACCAGAAAGGCTGCAGGACAGTAAGTCCTGCACTCTGGTGTTGAGGACTCCTGCCAAAATCACAGGAGCCTCTTCATTAACGATTCAGGTGACCAAATCCCACGGTCTGGACTTGATGGCACTGGCCGCAGTAAAGGGAGATGCCTGGAAAAGTTCCGAGTGTCCAAGTCCTGCAGTCTGGCCTCTAGGTCAGCTGCAGGAATAACGCCACGGAAAAGCTCCGGAGGAGACGGGAACAAGGGTGCTGTGCGGGGGCTCCTCACGGCACTGCTCTGTCCCATCCTGTTTCGTTGTGTCCTCCAAGCACCCGGGCAAGCTTCTATTTCCCACGTGTCACAAAGGGCCCTTGGACACCGGGTTCCATTCCATGCCACGGTGACCGTGCTGCACCCTGTCACCAAGGGCCCTTGCACACACTGCCGCCCTCCCTGGGGCCGCCCCCAGCCCAGCCAAAGCGGCCCAGGCTGGAAGGAATGCCTGGCCCCAGGTGTCTAAGGCAGCCCCACAGGATCTTTAGGAAGGGCTCAGAGCATCAGCAAACGCTGCCCTGCTCTGCGGGCTCAGGGCAGCAGAAGGAGCCCCCAGGGCTGCCGACGCAGCCGCGCTGGGAAGGGCACGGGCCCTTCCAGGGACGCTGGCATGGCCTCCTTGGGACACGTCCCGGCCCGTGGCCGTCCTAAACCCGCGGGTGTGACTCACACAAGGAACGTGTGGGCCCGGGCACCAATGCTGCTCTGAGCCCTGGGGCCCGGGCAGCGCTGCCATCAGCAGCTGGGGCAGAGTCCCTGCCCAAGCAGAGCTGCCACCCCCCGAGCCCTGGCAGCGCTGGTGCCCGTCTCCTGCCCCAGAGACCTGTGCCCCCGGGGGGCTTCTGTGCCACAGGGAGCCAAAGCCCACGAGCATTTGCGGCTGATGGCAGGAGCACCTGGAGCAACTGCGGGCAACACTTGGTTTCTGTCAGGAGCTCTTCCTCCCTGCTGGAATGATTTTTGCATTGAACTGATTTCCTTCACCACAGAAACATCTTCTCCTCGAAGGCACAGAAGAACCTGGCATAAAGAAATCCGCACTTCAAGAAAGCTTAACTTCCCATTGTTCATCACAAGGACTTCCAAAAAGGGACAAATTTATTGGCTTGGCGGAGAATGGGAATGGTTTTGAAGTTTGTTCCACACACAGAGCAGCAACTCATTTGCTTTAATATCACCCACTGAAAGTCACTTTACAAAATCTAACACTACACAGAGCCAAAAAGAAGACCATTCATTGGATTGGGATGGTAATATCCTAATCCTCTCAAGGAATAAAAGCACTCAAGGAATGTAAGACCACTCAGTGTTACAACAGTAACCCAAGCAAATGAATGGATGGCAGAAGGGCTGATCCTACCCCAGTACAAATATCTAAGTTGCCTCTTGTTCCCTGCAGGGGAAACAGGACCAGTGAAAGAAATTGTCACAGATATTCTTTCTGCCCTCCACAACCAAAGCTGTGCCAAGGCACAGATGCTGCCTTCAAACTGACTCAGATTCCAGCCCACACTCTCACCTTCCAGACAACTCCTTCCTCAACACGCCCCCCAACACCCACCCCCCAAACACCCCCACAGAAGCCCTCAACGCCCCGCCAGGAGCCCCATCTGTGCCCGTCCCTCCGCAGAGCTTTCCCAGCCTCCAGCAGAGCCCCTGGTTCCCTGCACGTGCCATGGGATGGCACCCAGGAGGGTCTGATCCAAGGCCTTCCCTGGCAGCAAAGCCAGGCTGCCCGGCCTATGGTTCCTGGATCATCCTTCCCAGCAAGCCTTCCCGTGCACGGCTGTTCCATTGGCACATCTGCGCTCAGCTCGGACTGCTCCACTCAACCAGGGCTGCTGGGAAAGGATCCAGAGCAGCCTGGCAAGCTCTTTCTCCAGCTCCCTCTTCACTCCTGGGGGAGGTAGAACATTCCACAGGAAAGCATCTGGTGCCACACAGAGTGGGTGGCATCAGGCAGCTCTGGGGAGGCCCCTCAGGACTGCTGTATCCTGAGGGAACACCGCTGGCCATCCCCTGGGTGTATCTGCAAAAGCTTCAAATCAGCTGCCTCAGCTTCCAGGGCCTCTCTTGGCCAGCATCCTGACGTGGCTGCAGGGCTGCTGCGAGGGGCTGCTGGGACCCAGCGGGACAGGACCGGCTGTCTTGTGTCCTCGTAGCAGCCCTGACACAGCCAGGGCCATCCCGAAAGCAGAGAAACGCTCACGTGTCAGCAGAGACGAGCACGGAGCCCTGGGCTGCTCTCAGGCTATCTCAGCTGGGCTCGCTCCACCACACGGCCCCATGTTAAGGCCGGCTGATGCCCAGCTGCCAGAAATGCCTACCTTGTTCTCTCCAAGATGCACAGGCAGAGCCAACGAGCAGGACACCTTGGGAGGCCTTTTCTGAGGCCAGGGACACACCAAGGTCAGCCAAGGCTCTCCATGCTGCCTGGCCCATACGTCCCAGCTCTGTGCTGGCCCTGGGCCACAGCAGCTCCCACCAAGCAGGAGACAATGCATATTGCCAAGAGTTGAAATACAGCAGACAGGAAAGATGTGAAAAGTATGTGTGTAAAGGCCTTTTAATTCACAGTTCTCACAGAGAGCTTTGGGGCTCATGGCTGGACAGAGATGCTCCTGCTCACACCTCTGTCCAAAGAGGGTAACACACCCTGCTGCAGGTGCTTGGATTGGTTTGCACAGGTCCAGGCAGATGCCAAACCTGCTCCTCACTGCCTTCTCCGTGCCCCTCTGCCACGTGCAATGGGCCTCAAGCACTGAAAGGAGCACAGAGAGCCAAAGGGCGACACTCGCACCTGCCTCACTGGGAGCTCCCTGGCAAGCGCTTTCCTATAGGAGCAAGCCCCTTTCCTCCCAAGGTGTTTCCCCAAATGTCTGGCATTCCTAGGGAAGACCAAAATGCCACTGTTGAGTCAGAGATGACACAGACTCCAAAAGGAATCAGACGCCTAATCCACTTTATGATGAAATCCATTCATTTATATAGTCTAATTTGCTATACATAGACCTGATTGGTCCTTTAATCAAAATATCGACATCATTGTCTAAATAAGAAAGGACCCTTTAGTAAACATATTTCCATAACATTCCACATCTTCACAAACACCAGGATCAGCAACTTTAGATATGAAATTTTAATAATAATTTCGTTTGCGCTTTTCACAGCTTTTCCCAGAATCATGCCTGGGAAACATGTCTGTTTCTTCCTGTGACCAGAGAGCGGCCCCCACTCCAACACACCTTTAAGTAACGCTGGCAAGGCTGAATGACTTCAGGTCCTTTCAGGACAGGCACTCCAGCTCTAGCTCCTCTTCCCCCAAGTGAGTTTCCAGGTGCAGGCTCAGAGGTGCAGCCCCAGGCCCTCTACAAACACAAGCTGCCTCAGCTGCTGCCTGCGCTCACAGCACCAAAACCAGGCTGTTCCTGGCCAGGGACCAGAGCCCTGTTCCTGCAGGATGCTCTTGCCAGCACCTTCCAGGTCTCTCTGCTGTGCACACAGAGCTTTTCATGCCCGCTCCCAACAGGCTTTGGAACACAGAGCCCAAGCTGGCTGGCTCTGCCACCAGCACAGCCCAAACGCAGGCGGAGGAAGAAGCAGCAGGGGCCGTTTTGCGGCCATGCCCAAGAGAGACTGGCAGGGTGCCCTCCCTCTGCTCTCCCTTGCTTGGCTTTCTGACTGGCTCTGAGCCTGGGGCTGCCATTCCTCACTTGTGGGGAGCAGAAGCACAGCCGGGATCCCAGCACTGCCTGACAGCACTCCGGGCACCGGCACAGCCACGTGTCCGAGTCTCAGGCACCGTGCTGCTGCTTCATTTGCTCTTGGGCACAGCCAGAGCTCCCTGCTAAGCCAGGATGCTCTCTGCTTCTGCCCTCTTCCTCATCCTGTGCAGGGATGGAGCACTGCTGTGCTTTCAGGAAGCTATTCTTGAAAGCTTCCAGCATTCTAAGCTCCTTTGCCCTCCATGGATGCTTGCCATGGAATCCCTCTCAGCTGGGCTCAGAGCATACTCAGGTTGGCTCTCCCAAATTCCAGGGGCTCCAGGGTGCTCAGCAAGATGTGTAACGGCACAGTGCTGTGGAACTGCACCTTCAGCACAGGGACCTTTCCAGCCTGACCTGCCCTCGTTCCTCTGGGTCCATGCACAAAACACGGTGTGGCAGAGAACGGCAGCAGGGCCTGTGTGTCCCAGGGTCGGGGATTTGCTTAAGCTCCACAGGGATGCAGGCAAAGTGAAGAAGCCAAACTGTTTATTAATGAAAGGTGAAGCAAAGGGCTGATATGGGAGGGAGAAAGGGAATGACCAGGGCTTCAGGGCTGGTGGGTGGGAGATATCTACAGGCAGGGTGAAGTCAGGAGCTACTGAACTTCTCACAGGCTCAGCTGTGCCCAGCATCAGCTCTGCCTGGAGCTCCAGTGGCAGTGGGAGATGGCGTCCTCTTCAGTGTCTCCTGGTGCTGTTCTTGGGACACGGGTTCACTGGATCCTGAAGATGCACCCAATTCTTCAGCTCTTCTGGCACATTGGGTGTGAATATCCAGGTTACCATGGGATGGACTAGTGTCTTTCCTTGGGACTTAAATGGCTGGAACAGAGAGGAAGAGAGCCACAGTCAGCACCCACATCTGCAGGAATCCTAGGAGACGCTCCTGCCAAGGTGTGCTGGTTTGTGCATCACGGACATGATGTTTTGGGAGAGGCTGCTGGCAGGTTGCTCCGTGTCTGATCGGAAACCAGTCAAGGGTTGGCTTTGGGAATTGATAATCTGGAAAGCCGTACATGAAAGCCTCTGTGAAAAACACACGTTACAAACGAAAGAAACTTGGGAACTTTCTCTTTTCCCTTCTGGCAGACAAAGAGGTAACACAGCTGACGCAGCCCAGGCCTGGCTGAGGTCAGTGAAGAAGTCAAGTCCCAGATGGGAGGGATGAGGAGATGCCTTTAGGTTTAGGCTGAAATCCTCTTGTAAACATATGGAGAACGACACTTTTTTCCCTATAACGCATGAAGGTATGGGGAGATGAAAGTGTTCAAATGGAAGGTATGGAGCAAAACCTCCATGCTAAAGTCAGCAGATGTTAAAGTAGCTGTGATGCTACGAAAAGTTTGAACAGAGACGGAGAGAAGAGTGATGAAGATCCTGTGCCCCCAGGAACAGAAGATCTCTCTTGCTAGAAATGGAAGATGATTTTAGAGATAGATAAAGAGAACCTTTGCCTTTGAACATCTCAGCTTTAGAACAGTACCCCCTAAGCTGACATGGCACAGAAACACAGCTGTGGGAAAACCTTGTGGAAAATGGGAGCGATTTCAGAATTGCAGATTTCCCTGTAGTGTGGCTGCTTTCATGGAAATTAAGAGCTATGAGAGAACTGTTTTCTTGTGGAAAATCTCCATAACATTAACAAGAGGGACTTCTCCTTAAGTGAGCAGGAGGACTATTCTAGAGGTAGTAAAGTGACTCAAACTTTTGGTTTTGTCTCTTTACATTGTCAGTGGGAAAGAAACAGTTGTAGGGGGAGGTGTTCTGAAGATTTTGTTCTGATTCTTATTCTTATTACTCCTTCTTTTAATTACTGTTAATAATTTTTTCTTCATACCCTTTTAAAGTTTGGAGCCTGCTTTGCCTTCCTCCTAATCCTATCTCAAACAGAAAATTATTAAATACATGCTACTGGATGAACTGGTGATTAACCAACACGGAACTTACCACACTACTTGGAACATTGGCCAGGAAATGATCAATTGGCGAACCAAAACCACTACTCAAGGGTGTCCCACTCAGCTCTTGCATCGGCCAGAAGAGAGGAGGGGCCAACGGGATCAGCCGGAGGACGCTGGCCACGAATCCCCCCGACCAGTGTCCCTGAAATCGCTCACTGTGCCCTGCCCAGGCCACCCCTCATCCCCACAGGGAGCAAAGCCTGCCACAGCCGGGACAGGGACTGCAGCTCCGTGCCGGGGCAATGCAGCTCTCCCGGGCAGTCCCCGCTGTCAGCGCGCTGCCCTCACTCACCCGGATTGTGGGCCCGGAGCTCGTCCCTCTTCCCCCTGAGGCACCGCCCGGCCATGCCTGTGAACACAGAGGCTGTCACGGCCCCAGCGGCACAGCTCCGTGCCAGCGGCGCTGCCGGGGCAGCAGGCGGGGCTGGGGCCGAGCTGCGGCGGGCCGGGGAGGGAGCGCGGGCTCAGGGCTCACCGATGATCCTGACGGCCGCCTCTCGTACGGACTCCTGAGGGCTATCCAGTAACCGCACGGCCCACTGCATCAGCTGGACCGCTCTGCTCCTGTCCTCTGCCAGCTGCAGAGAGCGGCAGGAGGGAAGGGTTGGCGCGGGCTCAGCCCCTGGGCCGGGCGCTGCCTGCGCCCCGCCCCGGCCTCCCCTGCCCTCACAGCCCTGAGGCGCGGCCAGCAGCCGCTGGCCAAGGGCTCCCGAGGGCAGGGGGCAGAGGGCCGGCTGCTGCCCGGGGAGCCACGGTGCCGGCCCGCAGCCCCGCCTCGCCGGGGCTCCGTGGGCACCCGGCTCGGGCCCACGGGAGCCTGGAGAAGAGCCCGGGCGGCCTCTGGCTGCAGCAGCGGGCAGGGGCACAGCTGCCCGGCCCGCACACTGAGCACCGCCCTCAGGGGCCTTCTCCGGCCTGAGCCTGGGGCTTCAGGCCCTCCTTACCAGGCAGTTGGCAAACTTCAACATCTTCTCCCTCTCAAGTAGCTGCTTGAGCTTCCTTCTCCTCAGGAACTTTACCACACGAAGCAGCGTTTCCCGAGAGGCCTGGAGGGGAACAGATGCACAGATGCGGAGCTGCTACCACAGCCCAAAGAAAAGGACTTGCGTCCCTGTGCCAAGGCCAGGAGCCAGAGGCTGGAGCCTGGGAGAAGCCAACCAGGAGACATCTGTGACCCTTTCCAGGGGGGCACCAGTGTAACTCAAAACCTCACCATTGCCACACGCTTGTTCTCATCATGGCAATGAAAGAAGAGTGGCAGAAGGCTCTGGCTCACAATCTTCTTCAGAGATTTTTGTCCTGTATTGACTACCAAGTCCATCACCTTGAAGAAGAGATTCAGGGAGAGCAGCTGCATATGGATGTCGTCCTGGAAAAAAGGAAAATACCTCAGCACCAATTTCTCCAAGCCCATCTGGGCAAATCCTAAAAGTCCACAAAATTTCTGGGCAGCAACCAGTGCCCATGGCGGGGGGCACAGAGCCTTACGCAGTCAAAGAGCGGCAGGAGTGCCTCAGCCAGCTTCGGGGCAGTGGTGCAGGATATCAGGATATGTTCGTTCTCAAGTATATTTGTGAGCACAGAGAGAGTCATGGTGACAACATAAATATCGGCATCACCCAGCAGCTCCACAAGGTTTTTAGACAGACTGCACATTCTTCTGGCCTGTGTGGAACACAAGGCTGTGCTGGGAAGCCGTGGACGGCTGCACTGCCAACACCGCCCTGGCACTGCAAGGCCATCCTGCTGCTGCAGGGCCCACAGGCCAACAGGCCTGCCCCAAAGCACTGGGGCAGGTGAGGCCGGAGAGCTGGGAGCAGCTGCCTCAGCTCCTGAAGCCCAGCCAAGGCAAATGAACTGTATTCCCCAACCCCATACTGCTCATACAACTTCAGCCACTGCCCCCTTCTCACCCTCAAGGGATCCTTGCTGAGCACCATGAGGCCTCTGAGCGCCAGGCGACGCCGCTCCCTGCACTCACTCTGCAGGTACCTTGACATGATCTCCAGTATGCTGTCACCACATTTCATCAAATCTAGGCTCTGAAAGACCTGAAAGGCACAGGGCAGTGACAGGGGAGCCGGCCAGCAGGAGCCCAGAAGCGCACAGGGCTGGGCCCAGGCAGCAGCACAGGGCGTGGGCACCGTCCCAGGCAGCTGTGGCTGTGAGAGGGCAGGGAGCTGGGAGGCAGCTCAGCCAGGCAGCCCTGGAACCAGGCTCACCTCCACAAGGAATGCCAGAAAGGGCAGATCCCAATGTGGCTCCTCCCTGTGCAGCCGCTTGACTAGATGGATTGCAATGAGGGAACACAACGGGATAAAGATACGGAACATCTCCCTGGAAGGGGGAAAAAAAGACACCAAGACCCTGAGGTGAGGGTGCTAAACCTCTCGCAGGAATGACTCCCAGATTTCTGGTCTTTCCCCAGCATCCCTGGAAGGCATGTTGGCCCTTTATGAGGCAGCTCAGTCTGGGCACCTTCCCCTCCCAGACTTTTCCAGTCTCCTTGGCTGTCCCTCAGTGACAAGGCTCTCTGGCCCAGGACTACACGGACTGAGTGGGGCACAGGGCACAAATGCCGGGGGCAGTGGGGAGAAGGGGGTCTCACCTGGCCAGCAGACCCATGGCATAGTGCTGGGTGTCAGCACACAGCATCGTGTCCCAGCCACGCTTGCGCTCCATAGCCACCACCTCATTGTAACACCGCAGTCGGCAGAGCAGAGCCTTCATGGCCTGCACTGCAAACCTGTGTGCAGAGCAAAGCCCAGGTCACACTGGGAGCGCTGGCACTGGCCACAGGGGCATGGGAAGGACAGGAGGACTGGGACCTGTTGGGCTTGCTGGGAAGGCGGTGTTCCTCCTGGCATGCTCTCCAGAAGTGATCAACTTCCTCTGGTGGCATCTGCTGTGTGGTGATGACAACATGGAAAAGCAGAGCCACAAAGAGGTGCCCAGAATAAGGAATCATTGACTTGTGGCACACAGGCACAATGACCCAGATCACCAGAGTTGCCTGCAAAAGAAGCAGCCCAAGACAGCGCTCAGTGCCGAGGTGTCTGTGGGGCAGGGCCCAAGGGCAGATGCAGGAGGAGCAGCGGGCCTGGTGCCCCCTGAGCCTGCCCCTAGCCCAGGGTTCAGCTCAGCGCCTGAGGCATGGAGAGGATGGAGAGCTGCCGGTGAAGTGACCGAGGGAAAAGCAGAGGCCAAATCCAGAAACTCACAGCCAGGGAAAAAACGTCCTTGTTGTCCCCATCAGAGGTGCATGCGCTGTGCAGTGGCCAGTCCTCCATCACGCAGAGCAGTGTTGGCAGCACTTTCTCCATGGCTGGTCCCGATGACTTTATGGTTCTCCAAATCATTGCAGCAGCTCTGTGGGATCAGAGCTCTGTGTCAGGGGCATCTCAGTCCCTGGACCATGCCCTGTGCAGCTGTGGGGGCCCAGGTGACAGACCCCGGTGCCCTGAGGGGCAGGGAGGGAGCATTGGCAGCAGGCTTGGGGAACAGAGGGGCCCCAGGGTCCTGGACCTCTGTGTCTGTCTGGCAGAGCCCATAGCACAGCCTGCGCAGGGCCATGGGCCCCAAATGCTGGTGGGCCCTGAGCCGTGCAGGCACGTGGGCCCGGTACCTGTCACATGTTGGGGCACAGCGCAGGAGGGTCAGCACCACATCAGAAGGGTGTTCTTCAGCCATCCTCAGAATGTCACTTTGCAGCCTGGCATCCACAGTGACATTGGACAGTAGACTCTGGTGGATGCTCCTTACAATGGCTGGCACCTGGAGGAGCCATGGGGGAGATTTCGAGTGCTGTCCAAGGGAGCAACTTCCCCAGCTTCCCCCAGGAACTGCTTCCCTTGCCCCCACACTGTGCTGGCCTCAATGGCTGAGGCTCCCCAGTGACCATGGCTTGAGGGGACACACAATCCTGGTAATCCCCCAGGCCTGGCCCCAGGCTGCTTACCTGCTGCGGAGAAGGAACAGCACTGTCGTCACAAAAATCCATAGTGGGAGCAGGAATCCCAGTGGGAGTGGGTGTGCTGTCAGTTTTTGAGATGTCCTCAGTCTCTTCATTGCCAGTGTTTCTGATGACCACATCCTCGGTCATTGCTGTGAGAAGAGCCTTTGCCCAGTTTTCAGTCACTGAGGTGTCAAAGTCTTGAGAATGCTCCACCAAATCTGGGCTGACATCATCGGGCTCTGCCTGGAGCTTGGTCAGCCCTGAGTCAGGCTCGGCTGTGCCCTCAGCTGCTGCAGTGCTGGTCTTTGTGCGCCGAATGCGCAGGAATTTCCGGAATCTCTGCAGGACAACAAAGCACAGAGAAGGCAGGGATGCTCCATGGCATGCTCCAAGCATGGTGCTGGGCTGAGCAGGGACAGCAGGCCCAGCCCAGGTCAGGGTGGCTGCAGGTACCTTCAGGGTTTTGCGCAAGCGGCCACGGCCGGGTTCCTCCTCTTGTGTCTTGTCCAGGGCTGCATCTGGCAAAGAGCGAGCGCGGCCAGAGCTGAGGGGCTGCGGGAGAGGCCGGAGAGCACAGCCCAGCCCTGTGCTGCCCAGGCAGGGAGAGCCCCGGGATGGCCCAGGGGATGGAGCACGGCCCCTGCGGGGTGTCTGCCCTGCCCCTGTCCCATCCTGTCCATGGGCATGTGCCCAGGGGACGGGATGGGATAGGATGGGATGGGATGGGATGGGATGCGGCCAAGCTGGCTACAGCCATCAGCCCTGTGGCCCAGCGCTGACACTCACCATCCTGTAGTGTCTGGATCTGCTCCGGATCTTCAGTCTGTTGTGCTGGGGCAGCTCCACGGCCTTTCTTTTTGTTCCCTCTTAACACTTTGAACAGGCCAAGGAATCTGCCCGCCATTCCACCACTCGGCCTTGACGGGACCTTCTAGAGGAGGATATTGCCAAGTCAACAATTGCGGTTGTGCCTTCAAGGCACCTGCAACAAAGAAGCACCAGAAAGGCTGCAGGACAGTAAGTCCTGCACTCTGGTGTTGAGGACTCCTGCCAAAATCACAGGAGCCTCTTCATTAACGATTCAGGTGACCAAATCCCACGGTCTGGACTTGATGGCACTGGCCGCAGGAATAGGAGATGCCTGGAAAAGTTCCGAGTCTCCAAGTCCTGCGGTCTGGCCTCTAGGTCAGCTGCAGGAATAACGCTACGGAAAAGCTCCGGAGGAGATGGGAACGAGGGTGCTGTGCGGGGGCTCCTCACGGCACCGCTCTGTCCCATCCTGTTCCGTTGTGTCCTCCAAGCACCCGGGCAAGCTTCTATTTCCCACGTGTCACAAAGGGCCCTTGGACACCCGTTCCATGTCACAGTGACTGTGCGGCACCGTGTCACCAAGGGCCCTTGCACACACTGCCGCCCTCCCTGGGGCTGCCCCCAGCCCAGCCAAAGCGGCCCAGGCTGGAAGGAATGCCTGGCCCCAGGTGTCTAAGGCAGCCCCACAGGATCTTTAGGAAGGGCTCAGAGCATCAGCAAACGCTGCCCTGCTCTGCGGGCTCAGGGCAGCAGAAGGAGCCCCCAGGGCTGCCAACGCAGCCGCGCTGGGAAGGGCACGGGCCCTTCCAGGGACGCTGGCACAGCCTCCTTGGGACACGTCCCGGCCCGTGGCCATCCTAAACCCGCGGGTGTGACTCGCACAAGGAACGTGTGGGCCCGGGCACCAATGCTGCTCTGAGCCCTGGGGCCCGGGCAGCGCTGCCATCAGCAGCTGGGGCAGAGTCCCTGCCCAAGCAGAGCTGCCACCCCCCGAGCCCTGGCAGCGCTGGTGCCCGTCTGCTGCCCCAGAGACCTGTGCCCCCGGGGGGCTTCTGTGCCACAGGGAGCCAAAGGCCACGTGCATTGGGGGCTGATGGCAGGAGCACCTGGAGCAACTGCGGGCAACACTTGGTCTCTGTCAGAAGCTCTTCCTTCATGCTGGAATGATTTTCTCATTAAAGTAATTTGCCGCAGCACAAAAACATCTTTACCTTGAAAACACAGAAGAATAAGGCAATAAAGTATCCTCACTTCAGGAAACCTTTACCTCTCATTGCTCAATTCGAGTCGGTTCAAAAAAGCTACATAATTCCCAAATTAATTAAGATGCCCTAAGAACATTGTGAGAAATTAGGCTCACTTTTAAAATTTCAAAGGCTTATTAAACCTTAACAAAAATACATCAAAGAATGAATAAGGAAAAATTACAGGACTGAGAGTCTCCATGGCCAAAAGCCCACATGCTCATCTACAAAGTGGATGCTCTGCCTTTTATACCCTTAGCCCCTCCCAAAGTTTTGTCAGTCAACTCTTTCTCTGCCATCCAATGGTGGAAGTCACTTTCTTACATGTTGATTGGAGGTCAGGTGTTGCCGTGCTCTGCCTCCTGGTATCAAGCTCTCCCTCCCCTACATGCTCCACTAGTGACAGCAATAAGGGGGGAAGGGAAAGAGTACTATGGAGAGAACTTGCAAAAATAAAACAACTATACGGATATAAAAATTCTCTTAACATACGCATAATATTCATCTCTTAATTGTGAGAGCCAACTATCCCCTTCTTCATTTATAACAACCTGAAAGATTTTCAAGTTTGCTTCCAACTCAAAGCAGTAACTCATTTGCCTTAATGTCAACCACTAACCACTGAGAGTCACTTTAGAAAACGTAACACAGAAGCAAAAAAATGGCCATCCATGGGTTTGCAAATGTTTTTCTGTGAATGGATGATAACACCCTAATTCTAAAGGAATAAAAGCCCTCATGGAATCAAAGTCCAGTCAGTGTTACAAAAGGAAACTGAACAAATGAGTAGATTCCAAAAAGGTCAGTCCTCCCCCTGGCAGAGATAACTTCGTGGCCAATAAAGAACAGCTCTGCCCTCTTGCTCCCTGCAGGAGAATCACGACCTGGGGGCCACGTTTGGACCCTTTGGCAGGACAGGGACTGGCTCTGGTATAAGGTGTGTAATAAAGAGACTGAGAACAAGGAGGAAAGAAGAGCCAGGAAATGCAGATTGTTGGTGGAAAGATTAGGATGTTCTTTTAAGGATTTTGTTTGGTTCACTGGAAAGATGAATGGCTTTGAGCTGCAGAAAATGAGTACCCCCTGGCAGTATCAGGGAGGACTAGAGGAAGGGCAGAATATGTCCCTGGATGAAGTGCTTAGAAAGATACAACAAGGGTATGTAAAAAGGGATGCTGAAAAGGAGAAAGCAAAGACAAAGGCGATGGCAGAATTTTTACAGCCCCCGAGGGCCCCAGGACCCAAGTGGTCCCCCATAATAGAAGGGACAGGGTCGGCTACAAGGAAGTGGCAGAAGCATTCCCTCCGCAGCAGGGGAGAGCCAAGCCAAACAGCAGCTGGGAAACAATCAGTGTGCTCTGTGCCGGGCAGAGGGACACTGGAAGTGGGAATGTTCACAAAAACAGCTGGACCCTCAGGAGGAGGAAGTCCAGGGGATAATGGAGATGGACTATTAGATGTGTCAGGGGCTCCCATTGCAGCAGGGACACACCACACCGGAGCCCTTGTTAACTTTTCAGGTGGGTTCAGATGGAGAGGAGGTGTGTTTCCTATTAAACACAGGGCCTCTCCATCCATCTTACATTTTATCCCTAAGGTGGGAGAATTGTCAAAAACATCTTCAATTTTTCAAGGGGTTGTGGGAATTGTAGTTTATTCTGTAGGCTTGGAAGTCTGAGAGCATCTTTCTCTGAAGGAATTGTGGATATCGTGGTAAATGGGTTTAGGGATTTAATTCTTTGTCTATGTGGGGTTTTGTGCAGAGCTGAAAAGCTCCTGTTTGGATGGGACCCATGCCCCTGTGCTTTGTGTGTTTTGTTGTTAAAAGCCAGACATGGCGGGTTTCAGTCCTGAAACCAATTCTGCAGCTCCACCAGTCTGTGGTCTGTTGTGGAGAACTAGAATTGGCAGTTTTAATCGTGAAGCCAATTCTGCAGCGGCTGCCTTGTGGAGATGGCGTTGTCCCTATGCAAGCCTAGGTATTTATCATGCAGCTTCCTCTCTGGGGGCTATAGGAAAACTGCAGGGAAGATATTTTGGTATTCTTCCTCGGTTAATGTAGTAATTGCCTCCCTACCTCTGGGGTGCACTTGATCGAAAAAAAGAAAAAAGGATAAGGAGAAATTGGCCACTAAATGATGATTGGTTATTAAAAAAGTGATTGCTTGTTAAGAAAGGCTCTAGACAGCGGCATTGCTTGCTGCAGAACTTGATCATGTCCAAAAGGAAAGTCACTGGAATAAAAGGAGCAAACTGCTAAGGTGAACTGCTCCAGGGTGAGTAGCAAAAGCCTGCTAAAACCCTGAACTAAATGCAATTCAACTGCTTAACTCACGGATTGCAACTCTTGTAAAACATTTTAAAAGCAGTCTCACTCCCTCTGCTGACTAATCTATTGGAAGAAACCCCACTGAACACCTGTGGGAAAGAACAAATGGGGAGGAGGGTAGGGAAGAACACACACTCATCCCTCTCCCCACTCCAGGCACGTTAACATTACAAAAGCTAACACTATAATAAATAACCCTGCATTTACTGCCATCTCTGAACCTGGAGATGTCCCGTTCACTGATACCTCAGCCAAAAACATTGATGGTAAAAGTATAGAGCTGTTACTCCGCAGGTTGCAGCTATGCTTATTTAGTTTCTGATCAGTTGACCAGAGTGTTTTGTTACTTTTGACACGTAGGGATCATGTCAGGTCTGGGTGGTTTTGTTTAAGCCTCAGCTGGCACTGGGAACACTGTGTGAAAATATCGTTCCATGTCTTTCAGGGCAATTGCCAGCCTCAGGTTTGTGCTGCAAAAAGCAATTTCCATTGTGCCCTAATTCACAATGTAACCATGGATCAAATTCTGTGCTGTGGATCAATTTTTATCCTTCTGACTTTTGTCAGCTGCTCCACTTTATCATTCTACGATATTTGCAAAATCTGATAGTGCACATGGCTTTTAACCCATCCTACACGGATTTGTTAGGACTGAGTTTTTAAAAACAACCATTCAAATCCTCCCTTTGCCAAACCTCTTTTCCATTCACTTGCCAATGAACATTTTCCCTGCCAAAATCCCCGTGTGGCACCTGCTGGCCAGGGCTCCATGGGCATCCAGTTGGGGCCCACAGGAGCCTGGAGCAGAGCCCGCGTGGCCCAGGGAAGAGAACGGCTTGGGTGGGGCTGCAGCTGCCGGCCACACACAATGAGCAGCGCGTTCAGGGGGCTGCTCCAGCCTGAGGCTGGGGCTTGCAGGCCGTCCTTACAACACGGAACCTCCAGGTCTGATCCAGCCGCAGCTTCCTTTGGAGATCCCTCCTGTGCAGGAATCTGGCTGAACAGTGCAACATTTCCCGGAAGGCCTGGAGAGCGCGGATGTGACGGTGGTCACGGGGGTGTTCTGTCGAAGGAAGAGACAAGGATTTGACTCCATATTTCAGAAGGCTTGATTTATTATTTTATGATATATATTACATTAAAACTATGCAAAAAGGATAGAAGAAAAGGTTTCATCTCAGAAGGATTGCTAAGCTAAGGACAGAACAGAATGAATACCAAAGGTTTGTGGCTGGGACAGAGAGTCTGAGCCAGCTGGGCTGTGATTGGCCATTAATTTCAAACATCCACATGAGACCAATCACAGACCCACCTCTTGCATTCCACAGCAGCAGATAACCACTATTTACATTTTGTTCCTGAGGCCTCACAGCTTCTCAGGAAGAAAAATCCTAAGGAAAGGATTTTCATGAAAAGATGTCTGTGACACACGGAGGCAGCACTCGCTGCAGGGGTAGGGCTTGGAGGTTGGGGTGAGGAAAGGAATGGAGGAGGACCATCCCAGATGCCTTTTTGAGTGGCCAAGGCAGGAGAATCTCGCACTGCAGCATTCAAAATGGGAGATCCGGCCATGTGGCCAGTGCCATCTTGTCCAATAGAAGTTAATGGTAGTTCAGGATAAAGCAGTGTAAATATTGGGGTTTGGTTAGAGCCCAGCCTGGCATGGCTGTGGGTGGCCAGAGTAGCTTCCCCAGGAAGGTGCTGTCGGGGTGCCTGCAGTACCAAAAGCGTCTCCATTTCGGGCTGCCTGGACAATTCCCCCAACCCACCAGATGCCTGAGCCCGGATGGTGTAATCAAAGCCTCACCAGAGAAAATGAGAGGACTCTTTGCATGGCAGATCCAGCAGGGTTTATTGGGGGAAGATCCAGAGGTCCGGGTGCGGCAAAGGTGAGGAGAGAAACAGGAACAAGCAGGAACACAACCTCTGCTGAAGGGAACCAGGGGAGAAGAGCCAGGAGCAGGGGGGCCAGGGTATATAACTGGGGGAAGGTAGGAGAGGTCAGGGTACAAATTATCCAATGGGGAAGGGAATCAGGGGTGGAGTTGAGGTGAGGTGACACAGGATACACCAATGGGGGAGTGGAGTGGCAGGGGTCTCTCAGAGAAAGCCAACGGAGGAAGGGGGAGTACAGAACTTTCTGTAACTGGGGAATGAACAGCAGTCAATTGACAACAGCACATTAACATTAACAAGCAAAGAACCATGGGGAATTGTGCCAGTCTCTCAGCGTAACTTAAACAGTGGTGTCCTCCCATGGAATTCCAGATTCGTCTTCTCTATAGCTGTCTCCCACACATGGCCAGTACCAGCTTGAGAAAGGGACAGGCTAAGAACTGGAGTGACAGAGAAGGGTCTGGAAATAGGGGTAGGCACAAGGGTGATTGATAGGGAAAGGGGGAGTATAAAACTTAGGGGGAAACCATTTGGGAAGTAATATGGGGCCACATAGAATGAACCTATTCAAACGTAGAAAATCCAGTACAGTAACTAACTCAACAAGTAAAGACACAAAGCACACCACAACAATGCCAGAGTCTGGCCTCGAGGGCACCCTAAAGAGAGATGTCTCAGGAAAGCGCCAAGTTAACAAGTCCTGCAATTGTGCCTTGAAGGCACCTGTGACACAGAAGCCTCAGGAAGGCTGCAGGACTGCAAGGTCTCTGATCCCTTGTTTCTTGTGTAGGGGTGTAGTCCTTTTGTTTATATACATTGCCACAGCTGCAGGAGAGAATATTGGTGCAGGGGAGCCCAAAGACGCCCTGTGTGTACCAATTGTGGTGTAAAAGTAATTGGAGCAAGGAGGGGAGAGAAAAAAATAACATTTCAGTTTGGGAATTCAAATATCATTAAAAATCAACAGAGTGTAAGAGGAGATAAAGAAAGGACCAGGGTGGGTGTCCAAGAGAGGGTGTCAGCCAGCAAGCCAATAAATCCAAACCCCCTGGGATGCCTATTGAAACAATGGAAGAACATAAGAAAGGCCCTGGGGGCACAGAGACTAAGAAAACACTCAATAAATACTCTGATCAACAGTGGCCCCTTTATATATTTGAAGACAGTGAGAAGATGCCTATAAACTAAACTCTGAGTTATTATACCGTGTTGTGGTTACTATTATTTTTGTGGAAAGAATGAAAAGAAGATGAAGCTGTGTACCTAAATATGTTTTGTTTATCTGAAGGATCACCCTGAATTGCAGCAGGAATGTGGCTTTAATTTGGCCCCAAGGGATCCTTCTGCCTTGGCTCTGGAAAAAGATTGCAAAGCAAAAGAAAAGGCAGGACTAAGAAGGTGTTGTTCTGCATGTTCCATAGGACAAAGGTGTTTAAATATAAAGAAAATGAGGAAAGGATGTGTCATTGTTTGGGCCTGGAAAGCCAGAGCCCCCATGAGTATACCTTCTACCTGATATCTGCTGTGAGATGTGACCAGGAAATAAGCAAAGCAGGCTCCAACTTAAACATAAAGAAAAGTTTATTAACTAAACTACACACAATAATTACTAAACTACACACACAATGAGAGAGAAAAAAAAACACAAGGAGAATGAAAACTACACAGAAACACTTCCCCCTCCTCCTCCAGATCCCAGTACAATTCATTTCCCAAAATTATCCACACTCGGTCTGGTACCACCCTTTAGAAAATCAAATCTTCAGCTTATGAAGAGTAGACGGAGTCCTTCCTTGTACCACGGACTTCTTGTCACAATTAGCACCGCCCGGAGTCCTGCTATCTCGTGACATCTTCTTTCCATGTCAAGGTGCTTTCACCACCAGGCATGGGATGGGGCAGAGGCCTGCTTTCAGGGTGGGCCTTTTTACAGATGCCTCGTCTCGTTCCAAGCAGAGCACAGTCTCCTCTCTGGGACCTTTGTCCCCCCCATTTCTTCTATACCTCCTGGGGCCGAGGGGTCTCCACACCAAACTCTCTTGACTCCGAGCCTCCGCTTCCCCCTGCAATGCAGCCTCTGTATCACCAGGAAACAGTCCATGGATCTACAACAAAAGAGTCCAGCAAAAAATTGCCACTCCATCTTCCCCCATTCCTTCAACATCTCTCTTTCTCTCTCTGCCAGACCCCCTTACTGGCCTGTTTCTTCCTTCATCTTCCACTCTTATCCCCTTCCTAGGAAAGGTAATGTTCCGTGAAGTTCTCACTTTCCACAAGGGTTAAAGGCTCTCCGAAGCGGCTGGGCTGCTCACAGCCCCCCCGCTTCTCCTCCCAGCCCTGCTGCCGGCGCGTGATATCAAGTTTCAAGGTGACAGTTCCAGCACGGGCTGCATTCTCTCCGTCTCCAAAAGGGGGGGGGGGGGAATAAACAGGTCGCTCAATGCTCCCCTACACTTCCAAAAAATCCGGGCCTACCTTAGATGGGCCACGTGGCTTTCCCCTCCCCCAGCCCAGCCAGCAACTGGGCCGGGGGAGGGAGACCCACTCCTTCATGCCGGAAATCCCAAGAGACCTCTGAAGGACAAGAGCCCTGCTGTTAACCCCTGTGTGTTCTTGGAGGTGTGTCCAAAATCCCACTGGCTACACCAGGTGCCAATATCAAAATCCAAGCACCCATTGGTTTGACCACAACATCCCAGAATTCCCCCTTCTTCCTGGTCAAACCACCACGGGATGAAGGGTTTGCTTGCTCCTTTTGAGTCATGGGAAGAGGGAGGACAGGGAATGCAGTCAAACTCCCTGGTAAATACTGCTGAGAAAACTGTGCCTTTGAACCCCCGTCCTCTCTAGAACTTGGAAGTGGAAGAACTCCCAATACAGAACCAAAGACAGAAGGGAAGTCGAGGTATTGTCACCATTCAGCATTCCCCTGTGACATGGTGCTGGAATTCTGCCAGTGCAGTTAAGGACAAGAAGGACCTCTTCTGTATGGGTTCAAAGCAAAGCCTTGTTCTGGGGAGATTGCAGGGTCAAAAGACACAGAAAACAGGAGAACAAGGACTTTTATATGGGGAGGGCTTAGGGGAGGGTACAAAATTCAACCAATAGGGGAAGGAGTGGGGAGGAGCATAAGGCGGGTCTTACAATGTTTGAACCAATGAGGAGGAGCAGGGGGAGGATTTGCATAGACCAATAGAGCTTTGAGGAACAGGGGATTGACAGGGAAGTTTCTAGACTGACGGGTTGGTACAAAGTGGGATTGACAGCTGAATGAGAGGAGGATCAGGGAACATCCCAGATTAAGGACCAGGCTTAAGACAAGACAGACAGCTAAGATAGGAGGGTACAACTTAGGCCGAACCATTACATAGGGGATAACAGAACAAACCATTAAAGAGAAAACCCACCACAAAAGCTGCCCTTGGACTCGTTTGCAGGAGCTGGGAGGAAGATCACCATCTTTTTGGGGGATGGTCAGTCTGTCCCTATTATGGGAGGCAACAAGACCTTTGAGTCTCATGAAAATCAAAGTATGTCTCTCATGAGCTGATTTAGAAACCTGGAAATTTCTGCCTAGACAATACTGGGATGATCCATCAGGAATGGCCAAAAGATTCAGGACATTTGTTAAAGCCCTGGACCAAGACGGGGAGGATATAGATTCTGTGCCAAATGTTTTAACAGACTCAAGGAAAGAGCTGGTACTAAAAACTGCACGGAATGATGGAAGAGCCAGGCTATGGGCAGGAGAAAATACAGAAGAAACATGCCCTCTCACAAAACCTCCCTGGGACTTTAATAATTCTGGTCACTATCAACTCCCACAGAGGTACTGGGAATGTGTTTCTTTTGGAAAATGGTATCCCTAAGGCTGTACTTTGGAGTGCACTATAACATGTGAAACAAGGGCCTCTTGAAGCCCCGACTGAATTTTTGAACCATTCCAGGAAGCCATGCTTAAATACACTGCTGCAGACCCATCAGATGATTATGGCAAAAACCAACTCGTTTCCCTTTTCCTGGGCCAATCCTCTAATGATATGAGGCAGAAACTGAAAATTAAAAACAGAAGACCAGGTATAGATAAACTGCAAGAAGAAGCATGGTGAGTTCATAAAAACCATAGTCGCGTAGAGCATAAGCAACTGGAGAAAGGAATGACTAACACTGTTATTGCAGCCCTTGGAGAGGAGCCACCCAAAGGCCCCTCCTCAGGACAAAGAAATGGCTGGGGTGGGCAGAGAGCTATCCCTAACCTCTGGACTACTCAATGTGCCTATTTGTGAGAAAGACAGACATAGGAAGAGAGACTGCCTGGCACTCAAACCCAAGGTGGCTGCAGAACTGAATCAATGCAAGGGCTGGCTGGAGGGCATCCCCCCAGAAAACCATCTGGTCAAAAGAGAACTGGGGGGAAAGGTGAGGAAAAGGAAATGTCAGGTGAATGCGGGTGCAACACATTCTGTATTAGATAGAAAGTTGGAAGAAATTGATCCAGGTAAAGTTGTGAATGTTATTGGAGCCACAAGTCAACAGCAGAATGTATCCTTTTTAAAACGACAGTCTTATGAACTGGGAAAAACAGTAGGAATACATCAGTTCCCATATGTGCCTACGTCCCCCAAAATGCCTCATCAGAAGGATTTGTTGGAGAAATGAGAATGTTGTAGCAGGTTTCAACAGGCTGAAATGTAGTTTACCCCTGGAGGAGTTCAGATCAAAATCAATGATGAACAAATAATCATGTTCTAAGTCTCACTCTCCTTACAGATTTGTCCAAATCAGAAGAGACACAGAAGTTCTTAGTCAGGTTTTTATTTAAGTCTGAGTGGATAGGATCCCTGGTGAGGCCAAGGCAGCACAACCTGTAATCATTAAACTTAAACCTGGAACACAACCAATAAGAATGAAACAATATCCACTTACAGTGGAAAACATAAAAATATTAAGTCTATCGTGGACAATTTTCTAAAATTTGGGTTGTTACTGGAATGTGACTCTGAAGAGAATACACCCATTTTACCCGTACAGAAGCCTGATGGCTTGAACTACATTCTGGTTCAATACCTACAGGCTATATTGACAAAATAGCTGGAGATCTCCACCCAGTGGTTGCAAATCCATATGCTTTGCTAAGCAAACTAAAAGATGAATATGGATGGTTTACCATTTCAGATCTCAAGGATGCTTTCTTCTGTATAGCCTTGGACACTGGCAGCCAAAAGCTGTTTGCCTTTGAATGAGGAAACCCAGAGACTGGAAGGACAAGTCAATTTACCTGCACTGTTGTCAAGGGCTCCTGCTGGGAGCAGCTTTGGCCCCGAGCAGGCTGCACAGTCCGCATAGCTCAGTCCCCTTCTGGGGACAGACTGCCCGAAACCCAAGCAGCTCTCAGCCACTGGCCGCCTTTAGCTAGCATAAGGCATATCAGCTCTTTAGCGATTATCAGCTCTTTTGAGGTCAGCTCTTTTGCTTGCTAAGGCGCCGCAGGCAGACGCTGGGTGAAAGAGGAGAAGGCTGCTCTGGAGTTCCACAGCAATGTCTTTATTGGGGGTCTGTCAAGGGTTCCAGCGACGGCTCTTCTAACCAGAATGGGCTAAAACAGCCCATTATACAGGGTAAGGGGGGATCAGAAATTGTCCAAAAGCAGGGCTTGAGGAGAAGTGACCTATGGGGTTACAGAGACATAAGCTGGGGTCTGAAAGGCGGAAGACGGGGACTTGCCATGACTTGGCATTTCCTATCCTTAGGCCTCTGCTCTCCACGGGGCCCTAGCAATCCCATGGCCTGCTACAGACTGTAGGACCACAAGGATTCTAAATTAACCCTCCCCCTAACCATCATGAACCTCTGGATGTGGTGGAAAATTAAAACAGCAGCAGAACAGTACATATGTACTGTGGACTGTCCAGAGGATATTGCAAAAGAATTTGCATCAGGATAAAGAGAAGGGGAGAATTTTAACAAGGCTTTGTTTTACATAAGCCCAAGCAATTCCCATAAGTAAACAAGTACTTAGCACAGACCTACAGAAGCACTTAGCACTAGTTAGCATAAGAAAAACCTGGCTGGCCTAACTTGACAGGAGAGGGACTTGACAAAAAGCTTTAGACACATTCTACCAGAAAAAGGAAGGGCAAGTATGGAATGAGCCCTGTGCAGGGAAGCCATGAGGAAGAAGTGCTGCTTTAGGGCATGGAGACTGCTCCTGGCCAGCGCCTGGACATTAGCTTCAAGTACAGGAATCTGACAGAATGTATTTCTAAACCCCTGCTTATCAAAACACCCCAGCAGAGTAAAGATGGATGGTATTTTTGATATAATTCCTACATCAACCCACTGAAATTTACACGTGGCAGAGAAGCATTTTAGTGGGGTGATGTGGGGTCGGCTGTCTGTTCTCTGCCCCAAGATGCGTGGGATGGCTCTGCAGCAGCCTCTGCTCTGAAGAATCAGTCTGGACTCTTCACTTTTTTGGTCTTCAGGTTGTTTATTATTTCTTATCTACAAAATTGTCTTTTTGCCCAGCCGAGGTCTGCACAGCAAGGCAGCCACAAGCACTCTGACCCCCCCCGAGGTGGTGTCGTCCTTTTATACTGCAAACTACGTAGATCATATTTACTTTTAATTTCCAATACCTATCACCTATGTTAGACAGTGTACTTCTGTTCTAAACCAATCCCCAAGTGCCAACATCACAGCAGAAAATGGAGAACAAGAAGAAGAAAGAAGAAAGAAGGACTAGACACGCCCTGATTCCTCCATCTTGTCCCTATAACCCCTATACCAAAAATCCTAAAATCTACATTTCCACCCTGTCAACACCCTGTTACTGCACCATGCAAACCTGCGTATCTTTCACATCCCCATGCCAAGCTGGCAATTCGTCGGAAGGATCAAAATCAAGCCAGCAGGTGTTGCGGGCAGAATGCCAGGGTCTCTGAGCCCCCTGACGGGGTTCTGGGCAACCTGGACATACAGAGGGATGTGCTGAGTTCCCAGAGTGTGCAGACACCTGCCCTCCTGCTAGCTTAATAAAAGATCTTTTGATGGACAATGCTTTGTCTGCAGCTTTGTTTGAATTAGGGACAGCCCTCGGAACTGCTGTATCCTGAGGGAACACCGCTGGCCATCCCCTGGGTGTATCTGCAAAAGCTTCAAATCAGCTGCCTCAGCTTCCAGGGCCTCTCTTGGCCAGCATCCTGACGTGGCTGCAGGGCTGCTGCGAGGGGCTGCTGGGACCCAGCGGGACAGGACCGGCTGTCTCGTGTCCTCGTAGCAGCCCTGACACAGCCAGGGCCATCCCGAAAGCAGAGAAACGCTCACGTGTCAGCAGAGACGAGCACGGAGCCCTGGGCTGCTCTCAGGCTATCTCAGCTGGGCTCGCTCCACCACACGGCCCCATGTTAAGGCCGGCTGATGCCCAGCTGCCAGAAATGCCTACCTTGTTCTCTCCAAGATGCACAGGCAGAGCCAAGGAGCAGGACACCTTGGGAGGCCTTTTCTGAGGCCAGGGACACACCAAGGTCAGCCAAGGCTCTCCACGCTGCCTGGCCCATACGTCCCAGCTCTGTGCTGGCCCTGGGCCACAGCAGCTCCCACCAAGCAGGAGACAATGCATATTGCCAAGAGTTGAAACACAGCAGACAGGAAAGATGTGAAAAGTATGTGTGTAAAGGCCTTTTAATTCACAGTTCTCACAGAGAGCTTTGGGGCTCATGGCTGGACAGAGATGCTCCTGCTCACCCTCAGTCCAAAATGGTAACACACCCTGCTGCAGGTGCTTGGATTGGTTTGCACAGGTCCAGGCAGATGCCAAACCTGCTCCTCACTGCCTTCTCCGTGCCCCTCTGCCACATGCAATGGGCCTCAAGCACTGAAAGGAGCACAGAGAGCCAAAGGGGGACACTCGCACCTGCCTCACTGGGAGCTCCCTGGCAAGCGCTTTCCTATAGGAGCAAGCCCCTTTCCTCCCAAGGTGTTTCTCCAAATGTGTGGCTTTCCTGGGGAACACCAACACACCTTTAAGAAACGCTGGCATGGCTGAATGACTTCAGGTCCTTTCAGGACAGGCCCTCCAACTCTAGCTCCTGTTCCCCCAAGTGAGTTTCCACGTGCAGGTTCAGAGGTGCAGCCCCAGGCCCTCTACAAACACAAGCTGCCCGCTGCATCTTCACCTGCCTCAGCTCCTGCCTGCGCTCACGGCACCAAAACCAGGCTGTTCCTGGCCAGGGACCAGAGCCCTGTTCCTGCAGGATGCTCTTGCCAGCACCTTCCAGGTCTCTCTGCTGTGCACACAGCGCTTTTCATGCCCATTCCCAACAGCCTTTGGAACACAGAGCCCAACCTGGCTGGCTCTGCCACCAGCACAGCCCAAACGCAGGCGGAGGAAGAAGCAGCAGGGGCTGTGTTGTGGCCATGCCCAAGAGAGACTGGCAGGGTGCCCTCCCTCTGCTCTCCCTTGGCTGGCTTTCTGACTGGCTCTGAGCCTGGGGCTGCCATTCCTCACTTGTGGGGAGCAGAAGCACAGCCGGGATCCCGGCACTGCCTGACAGCGCTCCGGGCACCGGCTGTCACAGGGAGGGCGGCTGTGACAAACCTTTGGGTCCCCTGACTTCAGGGTGAATATGGTGCAAAATAGCAGAGAAGGAGAGGCAACAATGGAATGCCCAACAAGGATATTACTTATAAGGACAAATAAAAATGGGAACTATTTTCAGGAACAGAACACAAGATAGGGAGAAGCTCCAAAGAGGAGAAACATGGAAGATGTATCAATACATAATCTTGGAGGTGGAACATTCTAGAAACAATAGCATATATAGAAGACATGTAACCAATAGGGGAGTGGAATTTGGACTAATTATTATAATTACTCCAAAGGCTCCTGGGAGGAGATCTGAGGCTTGCTCTGATGTAGATGAATGTTTCCCAGACCTTGAAGATCAGACTTGGTTTGCTTGGTGTGAAGTCCAGCCTACCCTATGTCTTAGTTGGGATGACTCCCATATCTTCCTCTTCTCTTTTAAAGCTAGAAATAAAAATGACGGAATCTTGTAGAACTCCATGGACGCTGCATTTCTTGCAGTGTTAGGGGGAAAAAAATGCAACTTTATGGTCTCATTTTTCAATGGAACACTTCTGAAAAAGATCCTTTGTTAATCACACAGTGGGGTTTTCTCCCTTATAGGTCTCCAAAAAGAAGTTTTACAGCCATGCACATGACAGCTGAAATGATAACTAGAGCCATAACAAGATTGCTAACTATGGCAGGCCAAGATTTTGTAATTATTTATTTACCTGTGAAAAGGGTTGACTGGACTTCTCAAATTTCAGAAGACTTGCAAATTGCATTGTTAAATTATTCAGGTGTTTGTTCTATTCATTACCCAGGCCACAAATTGTTACAAGCAAAATTAAGTTTTAGAGAAAAACCCATGCTGAGTGAAGAGCCTCTAAGTGCTATAACTCTCTTCACTGATGGAGCAGGGGAAACACACCAATCAGTAATAGTATGGCAAAATCAAACAACCAAAACATGGGAGTCACATGTTCAAACAATAGAGGGCTCTCCTCAGATTGTTGAAGTGGCTTCTGCAGTAGTTTAGGGCATTTCAGCTCTTTTCAGAGCTTCTGAATTTAATTACAGATTTGTCTTCTGTTGCTAGGATTCTTAAAAGAATAGAAGGATCACTTTTAACTGATCTCTGACTCAGAGCCAGTCAGAAAGCCAAGCAAGGGAGAGCAGAGGGAGGGCACCCTGCCAGTCTCTCTTGGGCATGGCCGCAACACAGCCCCTGCTGCTTCTTCCTCCGCCTGCGTTTGGGCTGTGCTGGTGGCAGAGCCAGCCAGCTTGGGCTCTGTGTTCCAAAGCCTGTTGGGAGCGGGCATGAAAAGCTCTGTGTGCACAGCAGAGAGACCTGGAAGGTGCTGGCAAGAGCATCCTGCAGGAACAGGGCTCTGGTCCCTGGCCAGGAACAGCCTGGTTTTGGTGCCGTGAGCGCAGGCAGGAGCTGAGGCAGCTTGTATTTGTAGAGGGCCTGGGGCTGCACCTCTGAGCCTGCACCTGGAAACTCACTTGGGGGAAGAGGAGCTAGAGCTGGAGTGCCTGTCCTGAAAGGACCTGAAGTCATTCAGCCTTGCCAGCGTCACTTAAAGGTGTGTTGGAGTGGGGGCCGCTCTCTGGTCACAGGAAGAAACAGACATGTTTCCCAGGCATGATTCTGGGAAAAGCTGTGAAAAGCGCAAACGAAATTATTATTAAAATTTCATATCTAAAGTTGCTGATCCTGGTGTTTGTGAAGATGTGGAATGTTATGGAAATATGTTTACTAAAGGGTCCTTTCTTATTTAGACAATGATGTCGATATTTTGATTAAAGGACCAATCAGGTCTATATATAGCAAATTAGACTATATAAATGAATGGATTTCATCATAAAGTGGATTAGGCGTCTGATTCCTTTTGGAGTCTGTGTCATCTCTGACTCAACAGTGGCATTTTGGTCTTCCCTAGGAATGCCAGACATTTGGGGAAACACCTTGGGAGGAAAGGGGCTTGCTCCTATAGGAAAGCGCTTGCCAGGGAGCTCCCAGTGAGGCAGGTGCGAGTGTCGCCCTTTGGCTCTCTGTGCTCCTTTCAGTGCTTGAGGCCCATTGCACGTGGCAGAGGGGCACGGAGAAGGCAGTGAGGAGCAGGTTTGGCATCTGCCTGGACCTGTGCAAACCAATCCAAGCACCTGCAGCAGGGTGTGTTACCCTCTTTGGACATAGGGTGAGCAGAAGCATCTCTGTCCAGCCATGAGCCCCAAAGCTCTCTGTGAGAACTGTGAATTAAAAGGCCTTTACACACATACTTTTCACATCTTTCCTGTCTGCTGTATTTCAACTCTTGGCAATATGCATTGTCTCCTGCTTGGTGGGAGCTGCTGTGGCCCAGGGCCAGCCCAGAGCGGGGATGTGTGGGCCAGGCAGCGTGGAGAGCCTTGGCTGATCTTGGTGTGTCCCTGGCCTCAGAAAAGGTGTGGTGGTTTGACCAGGAAGAAGTGGGAATTCCGGGATGTTGTGGTCAAACCAATGGTTGCTTGGATTTTGATATTGGCACCAAGTGTAGCCAGTGGGTTTTGGACATACCTCCAAGAACACACAGGGGTTAAAAGCAGAGCTTCAGGCCTGGGAGGCTCTCTCGGGACTTCGAGGGACGGAGGTCGGATCTCCCTTCCCCCGTCCAGCCGCTGCTGCTGGGCGGGGGAGGGGCAGCCATGTGGTGGGCCTGGGCCTGGACAGAGATGGGGGTGAGGAGGCCTTGGAGGATGGAAGGGTGGAGAGCAACAAGAGACATCGGGCAGCCATTCCCCCCCCCCCGCCTTGGAGACAGACAGAGAGAGAGAGAGAGTGCAGCCTGTGTCGTTATCTTGAAACTCAGTAAACATGTGCTGGCAGCAGGCAGCCCGGCTGAGGAGATGTGGGGGGGTGCAGCCAGGAGTCCAGCCGCTTGGAGGAGTTTTTAACCCTTTTTGGACAATGAAAACCTTACAGAACATTAACCCTTCCTAGACGAGTGATAAGAGTGGAGGGCGACGAAGGAAATGAACGAGTGATGGAGGTCTGGACCAGAGAGAGAGAGAGAGAGTGAGAGATGTTGAAAGAATGGAGAAGATGGAGTGGCATTTTATGCTGGACTCTTTTGTGTAGCCATGGACAGAGCCATGTTTCCATGTGATACAGAGACTGAGTCCAGGGGGAGAAATGTCCCAGAGCCAAAAAAGATTAAGGGTGGGTACCCCTCGACCCCAGGGGTATATAAAATATGGGGGGGATAGATGTCCCAATGGTGAGAAGGTGAGATACTGTGCTTTTCTGGAACTGGACAAAGCATCCTTAAAAAGACAACCCTGGAAGCAGTCCTGATCCCTGTTCGGTGGTGAGAGCACTGGAACAAGGATGGAAAAGGCCACCACGACACATGGAAGGACTCCCTCTCCTCTTGAGGAACTGAAAGTTTGGGCAATCTAAAAGGTGGTGTTGGACCCAGAACTGGTGATTTTGGAGGATGTATTGTGTTGGGAATTTAGGGGGGAGGAGGGGGAGAGTGTTTTTTGTGAGGTTTTCATTTTCCTCGTGTTTTTTTTTTTCCTTTGGTGTGTAGTTTAGTAATTGTTTGTGTGTAGTTTAGTTAATAAATTTTCCTTTATGTTTAAGCTGGAGCCTGCTTTGCTTATTCCTGGTCACATCTCACAGCAGACACTGGGGAGAAGGTGTACTCATGGGGGCTCTGGCTTTGCCAGGCCAAAACCATAACAAAAGGCCTCCCAAGGTATCCTGCTCGTTGGCTCTGCCTGTGCATCTTGGAGAGAACAAGGTAGGCATTTCTGGCAGCTGGGCATCAGCCGGCCTTAACATGGGGCCGTGTGGTGGAGCGAGCCCAGCTGAGATAGCCTGAGAGCAGCCCAGGGCTCCGTGCTCGTCTCTGCTGACACGTGAGCGTTTCTCTGCTTTCGGGATGGCCCTGGCTGTGTCAGGGCTGCTACGAGGACACAAGACAGCCGGTCCTGTCCCGCTGGGTCCCAGCAGCCCCTCGCAGCAGCCCTGCAGCCACATCAGGATGCTGGCCAAGAGAGGCCCTGGAAGCTGAGGCAGCTGATTTGAAGCTTTTGCAGATACACCCAGGGGATGGCCAGCGGTGTTCCCTCAGGATACAGCAGTCCTGAGGGGTGTCCCTAATTCAAACAAAGCTGCAGACAAACACATTGTCCATCAAAAGATCTTTTATTAAGCTAGCAGGAGGGCAGGTGTCTGCACACTCTGGGAACTCAGCACTTCCCTCTGTATGTCCAGGTTGCCCAGAACCCCGTCAGGGGGCTCGGAGACCCTGGCATTCTGCCCGCAACACCTGCTGGCTTCATTTTGATCCTTCCAACGAATTTCTAGCTTGCCATGGGGATGTGAAAGACACACAGGTTAGAATGGTGCAGTAACAGGGTGTTGACAGGGTGGAAATGTAGATTTTAGAATTTTTGGAATAAGGGTTATAGGGACAAGATAGAGGAATCAGGGCCAGTCTAATCCTACTTCTTTCTTCTTTCTTCTTCTTGTTCTCCATTTTCTGCTGTGATGTTGGCACTTGGGGATTGGTTTAGAACAGAAGTACACTGTCTAACATAGGTGATAGGTATTGGAAATTAAAAGTAAATATGATCTACGTAGTTTGCAGTATAAAAGGACGACACCACCTCGGGGGGGGTCAGAGTGCTTGTGGCTGCCTTGCTGTGCAGACCTCGGCTGGGCAAAAAGACAATTTTGTAGATAAGAAATAATAAACAACCTGAAGACCAAAAAAGTGAAGAGTCCAGACTCATTCTTCAGAGCAGAGGCTGCTGCAGAGCCATCCCACGCATCTTGGGGCAGAGAACAGACAGCCGACACCACATCACCCCACTAAAATGCTTCTCTGCCACGTGTAAATTTCAGTGGGTTGATGTAGGAATTATATCAAAAATACCATCCATCTTTACTCTGCTGAGGTGTTTTGATAAGCAGGGGGTTAGAAATACATTCTGTCAGATTCCTGTACTTGAAGCTAATGTCCAGGCGCTGGCCAGGAGCAGTCTCCATGCCCTAAAGCAGCACTTCTTCCTCATGGCTTCCCTGCACAGGGCTCATTCCATACTTGCCCTTCCTTTTTCTGGTAGAATGTGTCTAAAGCTTTTTGTCAAGTCCCTCTCCTGTCAAGTTAGGCCAGCCAGGTTTTTCTTATGCTAACTAGTGCTAAGACCTTCTGTAGGTCTGTGCTAAGTACTTGTTTACTTATGGGAATTGCTTGGGCTTATGTCAAACAAAGGCCTTGTTTCATTCTCCCCTTCTCTTTATCCTGATGCAAATTCTTTTGTACATATGTACTGTTCTGCTGCTGTTTTAATTTTCCACCACATCCAGAGGTTCATGATGGTTAGGGGGAGGGTTAATTTAGAATCCTTGTGGTCCTACAGTCTGTAGCAGGCCATGGGCTTGCTAGGACCCCGTGGAGAGCAGAGGCCTAAAGATAGGAAATGCCAAGTCATGGCAAGTCCCCGTCTTCCGCCTTTCAGACCCCAGCTTATGTCTCTTTAACCCCATAGGTCACTTCTCCTCAAGCCCTGCTTTTGGACAATTTCTGATCCCCCCTTACCCTGTATAATGGGCTGTTTTAGCCCATTCTGGTTAGAAGAGCCATCGCTGGAACCCTTGACAGACCCCCAATAAAGACATTGCTGTGGAACTCCAGAGCAGCCTTCTCCTCTTTCACCCAGTGTCTGCCTGCGGCGCCTTAGCAAGCAAAAGAGCTGACCTCAAAAGAGCTGATAATCGCTAAAGAGCTGATATGCCTTATGCTAGCTAAAGGCGGCCAGTGGCTGAGAGCTGCTTGGGTTTCGGGCAGTCTGTCCCCAGAAGGGGACTGAGCTATGCGGACTGTGCAGCCTGCTCGGGGCCAAAGCTGCTCCCAGCAGGAGCCCTTGACAACAGTGCAGGTAAATTGACTTGTCCTTCCAGTCTCTGGGTTTCCCCATTCAAAGGCAAACAGCTTTTGGCTGCCAGTGTCCAAGGGTATACAGAAGAAAGCATCCTTGAGATCTGAAATGGTAAACCATCCATATTCATCTTTTAGTTTGCTTAGCAAAGCATATGGATTTGCAACCACTGGGTGGAGATCTCCAGCTATTTTGTTAATATAGCCCGTCCATATTTAACCAGAATGTAGTTCAAGCCATCAGGCTTCTGTTCTGATAAAATGGGTGCATTTTCTTCAAAATCACATTCCAGTAACAACCCAAATTTTAGAAAATTGTCCACGATACACTTAATATTTTTATGTTTTCCACTGTAAGTGGATATTGTTTCATTCTTATTGGTTGTGTTCCAATTTTAAAGCTGGCTGAGGCACTCCTGCTGCTCTTTGAGCATGTAAGCTTCTGCATCCTGAGCCACAGGCATTAGTGCTTCCCAGTAACTTGGTGCCCTATGGATTTTCAGGCCTTTGCCCAGGTGGGACTGGAATAGTTGATGTAGGGGTTTTTGTTTCCTCTAGGACTACAGCCATGTGCAGGGGCTCTCCATTAATCTCTTCAGCAAGGTGGTGGAATTGGTAGTGGATGAGGGAAAAAAGCCCTTGAAGTCAATTGTGAGCAAGAGCCTGTATGCACTTTTACTTAACTGTCATGATAAGAACTCGGAAGTTGCAAAGGTGAGGTTTTGTGTGATGCTGGTGCATCTCTGGGAGGGGGCATGCCTGCGTCCTGCCCTGGTGCCTCACGGGCTGCAGCCTCCTCCAGGCCTGGGCACAGAGATGTGGGTCCGGTGCCCTGGGCTGTGGGGCCATCTCCGGGTCTCTGCTGCTCCCCAGGCCTCTCGAGAAACGCTGCTTCGTGTGGCCGACTTCCTGAAGAGGAGGAAGCTCGTACAGCTGGTGAAGAAGCAGCCGCCGATGGATGTCGTGGAGTGCCTGGTAAGGAGGGCCTGAAGCCCCAGGCTCAGCCTGGAGAAGGCCCCTGAGGGCGGTGCTCAGGGTGCGGGGCTGGCAGCTGTGCCCCTGCCCGCTGCTGCAGCCAGAGGCCCCGCGGGCTCTTCTCCAGGCTCCCGTGGGCCCGAGCCGGGTGCCCACGGAGCCCCGGCCCGGTGGGGCTGCGGGCCGGCACCGCGGCTCCCCGGGCAGCAGCCGGCCCTCTGCCCCCTGCCCTCGGGAGCCCTTGGCCAGCGGCTGCTGGCCGCGCCTCAGGGCTGTGCGGGCAGGGGAGGCCGGGGCGGGGCGCAGGCAGCGCCCGGCCCAGGGGCTGAGCCCGCGCCAACCCTTCCCTCCTGCCGCTCTCTGCAGCTGGCACAGGACAGGAGCGGAGCGGCCGAGCACCTGCGCCGGGCCCTGCGCTACCTGCAGAGCCCACAGGAGCCCCTGCCAGAGGCGGCCGTCACGTTCATGGGTGAGCCCCGAGCCCCGGCTCCCTCCCCGGCCCGGCCCGCCGCAGCTCGGCCCCAGCCCCGCCTGCTGCCCCGGCAGCGCCAGCTGGGCCCGGCGCCGTGGAGCCCCGCCTGGCCTGGGCATTGCTGCTGCCGCCCTCTGGCAGCCGCGCCCTGGGTGGCAGCGTGCGGCAAGGGCCGGGCTGAGCCCTGCCGGGCCAGCAGCCCGTGCGGCCACAGCGCCGGCAGCGCCGCTGGCAGGGAGCTGTGCCGCTGGGGCCGTGACAGGCTCTGTGCTCACAGGCATGGCAGGGCGGCACCTGAGGGGGCAGCAGCAAGAGCTGCAGCTGATCTGCACTGGTGAGTGAGGGCAGCGGGCTGACAGCAGGGGCTGCCGGGGGTCCTGCAAGTCCTGTCCCGGCTTTGCAGGGCTCTGCTCCCTGTGCCGACGAGGGCTGATGTGGGCAGAGCACACAGAGATTTCAGGGACACTTAGGGGAGTCATGGCCAGTACCTCCTAGCTGATTACAATGTCTCCTACTCCCTTCTGGATGCGATGGCCCTGTCCAGAAGGTCTTGTAGGATTCCCTCAGAGCCGGGCTGTTGCCAGGGCTCTGTTCCTCGCTCTTTCAGCCCTACAAGCCTGGAGGCAACGTGCCAGCCCATCCTGCTGTGACATAAAAAATCAAGCCAAATTTCCCCAAACAGCTGAAGAACTGTGGACGTCTTCTGGATCCAGTCAACCAGTGCCCCAAGAAGAGCACCAAGAGACACCCAAGAGGACACTGCCTCCCAGCGCTGCTGGAAGTCCTGGCATGGCTGAACCCCAAGAACTGGAAATCGTTGGTTCTTTAACAATGGATTTTTGCTTCACCTTTACAGCTCGTTATTAGCAAGAAGTTGATCCTCCAAAATACAGTGTTACTCTCTATTATTTTGCGTACAGAAACTTAAGTTTTTGGTGTAATTATTTAAACAGTTGGGATGTGCTTTCTGAGGCTGACCAATATCCACAACAATTGCCAAAGGGATGTTGGTTCATTTGTGGAGATAGAGCTTGGCTGGGCATTCCATCACACCTTGAAGGTGGCTTGTGTAGCATTGGGATGCTCACTGTAATTGCGCCCGCAGTGAAAGCAGTCATGAAAAAGAAACAAAAGGGAACAATATCTGCTCGTCACTATGATGAGAACTGTAAAAGTGATTGCATGCCTTGGAAGGCTGCAAAAAGCGTTCCAGCAGGTTTGTGTTTACCCCAACTGGTTTCAGCAATGGTATTGAAACACTTAGATCAGGTTGGATATTGGCTGAGTAAACAAACTAATGCCACATCCACTGCAATCAATGACATGTTGGCTGATGTTAATAGTGTTAAACATGCTACCCTTCAAAATAGAGCAGCAACTGATTTTCTTTTACTGGCACAAGGACATGGTTGTAAGGAATTCGAAGGATTTTGTTGTATGAATTTGTCTGATCATTCTGAATCCATCCACAAAAACAAACAAAAACTGAAAGATTTGACAGCCCAAATGAAAGAAGATGGTGGGTCCTGGTTAGATTATTTGTTCCAAGAATGGAGCTTTGCACCTTGCCTAAGGGAATTTTGCAAGATAGGTCTCTATGTATTGGGTGCTTTAGTAGTGATATTAATAGTAATACCCTGTATACTTCAGTGTGTGCGACCAATGATGAACAAAACTGTCAAAGAAGTTTTTATCATACAAGAGAGAGAGATAGGAAATGGATTCACAGAAAGTGCTCAAAATCTCACTCAGATGGTGGATGAAGGTATAGAAATGGAAGAAGGTTTTGAATTAAGACCCTGGAACAGACGAGACTTTATTGGAACAATGATTTGTAACTATTGTCAGGCATAATTTATGCCCTTTCCACTGACTGCACCTTCACAGCATTAAGTTGCTGTGTTGTAATATAGCAATGCTTAGTGCCAGAAAGAACATGCTTTAAGCAGGTAATAAGCAAAAATATTATAGTAAGGCTACGAAACGCAAGTAATAAACGATACGATTGTGAAGGTTTCTTTTGGGTGAACAGAGAGGGGGAATTGTGGGAATCCATAAAATTACAGGGTTTTTGGAAAGTTGCAAAAGGCAGGCCTCAGATACAGCAGACCTGAGAGTAGAGCTAAAGCAGCACTTATGAAATAGGTCAGCAGAAAAATTATTTAAACTGTAGAAAAAGCAAGGGCAGATAAAACAATAGCTTATGTATTCATGCTTGTCTGAATAGCTTTCTAAGCTGCAAAAACTTTATCTAGCAAGATATTAGGAAGGTTAAAGCTTGAGAATGGAGCTCTGTGCTTGAGGCTTACAAGTAGGTATTGTATTCAAAATAAGCAAGTATTGTTTTAACCAAAGGTACGTGTGCTTCTGGTGATTGGAAAGAAATACTGTCAATGTGCTTTTGCTTTGTCTGATTGGTCAAGAAGCTGATAAAGTATGTTGTAACATTAAGTTTTCTGGCCTGTTGCCTGGACTGTGAGCTGTTAGCATCTTCCCATTGTCATAATCATTAATGAAAGTCATGCCGCAAAATTAACAGCTCAAGAAACTTTCCCAGCAGTCCCGTCTCGTTCATGGTCTGAAAATAAACCCCCTTGCCGGCGTCAGAGTGCCTGTCCTGAAAAGACATGAAGTCATTCAGCTTTGCCAGCGTTTCTTAAGGGTGTGTTGGTGCTTCCCAGGAAAGCCACACATTTGGGGAAACACCTTTGGAGGAAAGGGGCTTGCTCTGCAAGGAAAGTGCAGCCAGGGAGCTCCCAGTGAGGCAGGTGCGAGTGTCGCCCTTTGGCTCTCTGTGCTCAATTGACTCTTTGAGGCCCATTGCACCTGGCAAAGGGGCAGGGAGAAAGGGAGAAGGCAGTGAAGAATGAGAAAATCATTTCAGCATGGAGGAAGAGCTCCTGACAGAGACAAAGTGTTGCCAGCAGTTGCTCCAGGTGCTCCTGCCATCAGCCCCTGCAGGAAGGAGCACAGCCCCCAATGCACGTGGGCTTTGGCTCCCTGTGGCACAGAAGCCCCCCGGGGGCACAGGTCTCTGGGGCAGGAGACGGGCACCAGCGCTGCCAGGGCTCGGGGGGTGGCAGCTCTGCTTGGGCAGGGACTCTGCCCCAGCTGCTGATGGCAGCGCTGCCCGGGCCCCAGGGCTCAGAGCAGCATTGGTGCCCGGGCCCACACGTTCCTTGTGCCAGTCACACCCGCGGGTTTAGGATGGCCACGGGCCGGGACGTGTCCCAAGGAGGCCGTGCCAGCGTCCCTGGAAGGGCCCGTGCCCTGCCCAGCGCGGCTGCGTCGGCAGCCCTGGGGGCTCCTTCTGCTGCCCTGAGCCCGCAGAGCAGGGCAGCGTTTGCTGATGCTCTGAGCCCTTCCTAAAGATCCTGTGGGGCTGCCTTAGACACCTGGGGCCAGGCATTCCTTCCAGCCTGGGCCGCGTTGGCTGGGCAGGGGGCGGCCCCAGGGAGGGCGGCAGTGTGTGCAAGGGCCCTTTGTGACAGGGTGCAGCACGGTCACTGTGACATGGAAGGGGTGTCCAAGGGCCCTTTGTGACACGTGGGAAATAGAAGCTTGCCCGGGTGCTCGGAGTACGCGACGGGACAGGACAGGACAGAGCGGTGCCGTGAGGAGCCCCCGCACAGCACCCTCGTTCCCGTCTCCTCCGAAGCTTTTCCGTGGCGTTATTCCTGCAGCTGACCTAGAGGCCAGACTGCAGGACTATGTGACTCGGAACTTTTCCAGGCATCTCCCATTCCTGCGGTCCAGTGCCATCAAGTGCAGACCGTGGGATTTGGTCACCTGAATCATTAATGAAAAGGCTCCTGTGATTTTGGCAGGGGTCCTGAACAGCAGAGTGCAGGACTTTCTGCAGCCTTTCTGAGGCTTCCTTGTTGCAGGTGCCTTGAAGGCACAACTGCATTTGTTGACTTGGCAATATCCTGGGGCATCTCTCTAGAAGGTCCCGTCAAGGCCGAGTGGTGGAATGGCGGGCAGATTCCTCGGCCTGTTCAAAGTGTTCAGGGGGAAAGACACTAAAGACCGTGGAGCTGCCCCAGCACAAGAGCCTGAAGATCCAGAGCAGATCCAGACACTACAGGATGGTGAGTGGCAGAGCTGGGCCACAGAGCTGATGGCTGCAGCCAGCTTGGCCCCATCCCACCCCACCCCATCCCATCCCATCCCATCCCATCCCATCCCATCCCATCCCATCCCATCCTATCCCATCCCGTCCCCTGGGGACATGCCCATGGACAGGATGGAACAGGGGCAGGGCAGACACACCGCAGGGGCCGTGCTCCATCCCCTGGGCCGTCCCGGGGCTCTCCCTGCCTGGGCAGCACAGGGCCGGGCTGTGCTCTCAGGCCTCTCCTGCAGCCCCTCAGCTCTGGCCGCGCTCGCTCTTTGCCAGATGCAGCCCTGGACAAGACACAAGAGCAGGAACCCAGCCGTGGCCGCTTGCGCAAAACCCTGAAGGTACCTGCAGCCACCCCCACCTGGGCTGGGCCTGCTGTCCCTGCTCAGCCCAGCACCATGCTTGGAGCATGCCATGGAGCATCCCTGCCTTCCCTGTCCTTTATTCTCCTGCAGAGGTTACGGAAATTCCTGCGCATTCGGCGCACAAAGACCAGCACTGCAGCAGCTGAGGGCACAGCCGAGCCTGACTCAGGGCTGACCGAGCTCCAGGCAGAGCCCGATGTCAGCCCAGATTTGGATGAGCACTCACAGGACTCTGAGGCTGCAATGAACGAGGACAGGGCAAAGACGGATGAGGCAGTGACTGAGGATGTGGCCATCACAAACACTGACAATGAAGAAACTGAGGACATCTCAAAAACTGGCACGATGCCCATTCCCATTGTGATTCATACTCCCACTATGGATTTTTGTGACGACACTGCTGTTCCTTCTCCGCAGCAGGTAAGCAGCCTGGGGCCAGGCCTGGAGGCCTGCCAGGACCATGTGTCCCCTCAAGCCACGGTCACTCGGCCCCCTTTAGCCTTTGAGGCCAGCACCGTGTGGCCGGAAGGGAAGCACTTCCTGGAGGAAGCAGGGGAAGTTGCTGCCTTGGACAGCACTCAAAATCTCTCCCATGGCTCCTCCAGGTGCCAGCCATTGTAAGGAGCATCCACCAGAGTCTACTGTCCAATGTCACTGTGGATGCCAGGCTGCAAAGTGACATTGTGAAGATGGCTAAAGAACACCCTGATGATGTGGTGCTGACCCTCCTGCGCTGTGCCCCAACATGTGACAGGTACCGGGCCCACGTGCCTGCACGGCTCAGGGCCCACCAGCCTTTAGGGCCCATGGCCCTGCGCAGGCTGTGCTATGGGCTCTGCCAGACAGGCACAGAGGTCCAGGGCCCTGGGGACCCTCTGTTTCCAAGCCTGCTGCCAATGCTCCCTCCCTGCCCCTCAGGGCACCGGGGCTCTGTCACCTGGGCCCCCACAGCTGCACAGGGCATGGTCGAGGGACTGAGATGCCCCTGACACAGAGCTCTGAATCCCACAGAGCTGCTACAATCATGTGGAGAATCATTGGCTCGTCACAAGTAACAATGGAGATAGTGCTGCCAACACTAGTCCGTGTAATGGAGGACTGGCCACTGCACAGCGCATGCACCTCTGATGGGGACAACGGGGACGTTTTTTCCCTGGCCGTGAGTTTCTGGGCCCATGCTCACCCCCAGGATGCCTCTACAGAAGCTCTCCATCCTCTCCATGCCTCAGGCACTGGGCTGAACCCTGGGCTAGGGGCAGGCTCAGGGGGCACCAGGCCCGCTGCTCCTCCTGCATCTGCCCTTGGGCCCTGCCCCACGGACACCTCGGCACTGAGCGCTGTCTTGGGCTGCTTCTTTTGCAGGCAACTCTGGTGATCTGGGTGACTATCCAGATGCCTGAGTGCCACCAGGCCATGATACTTTATTCCTCCCGCCTGTTTGTGGCTCTGCTCTTCCATGTTGCCATCACCACACAGTGGATGCCACCAGAGGAAGTTGATGCCTTCTGGAGAGCATGCCAGGAGGAACACCGCCTTCCCAGCAAGCTTAACAGGTCCCAGTCCTCCTGTCCTTCCCATACCCTTGTGGCCAGGGCCAGTGCTCCCATTGTGACCTGGGCTTTGCTCTGCACACAGGTTTGCAGTGCAGGCCATGAAGGCTCTGCTCTACCTATCGCGCTATGACAATGAGGTGATGTCTATGGAGCGCAAGCGTGGCTGGGACACGATGCTGTGTGCTCACACCCAGCACTATGCCATGGGTCTGCTGGCCAGGTGAGACCCCCTTCTCCCTACTGCCCCCGGCATTTGTACCCTGTGCTGCACTCAGTATCTGCGGTCATGGCCCAGAGAGCCTCGTCACTGAGGGACAGCCAAGGAGACTGGAAAAGGCTGGGAGAGGAGGGTGCCCAGAAGGGGCCATCTCCCAGAGCACTCACATCCCCTGCAGGGATGCTGGGGAAAGGCCAGAGCTCTCTGAGTCAGTCCTGGGAGAGGTTTGTCCCCCACCTCAGTGTCTTGGTGCCTTTTTCCCCCTGCCAGGGAGATGCGCCGTCGCTTGACCATCCTGTGTTCCTATGTCGCATATCGCCTTCTCCTGCTGCTCAGCAGTGAAAAGCCAAGGTGGGATCTGCCCTTGCTGGCATTCCTTGTGGAGGTGAGCCTGGTTCCAGCGCTGCCTGGCTGAGCTGCCTCCCAGCTCTCTGCCCTCTCACAGCCACAGCTGCCTGGGACGGTGCCCACGCCCTGTGCTGCTGCCTGGGCCCAGCCCTGGGCGCCTCTGGGCTCCTGCTGGCCGGCTCCCCTGTCACTGCCCTGTGCCTTTCAGGTCCTCGAGTGCCTGGACTTGAGGGAATGTGCTGACAGTGTCCTGGAGGTCTTGGCAAGTCACCTGCACAGCAAGTGCAGGGAGCGGTTTCGCCTGGCGCTCAGAGGCCTCGTTGTGGTCAGCAAGGATCCCTTCATGGTGAGGAGGGGCCGTGGCTGAAGCTGCACTGTGGAAAGCAGCCCCATGGGCGTGCAGGGCTTCAGGAGCTGAGGCAGCTGCTCCCAGCTCTCCGGCCTCACCTGCCCCAGTGCTTTGGGGCAGGCCTTTGGCCTGTGGGCCCTGCAGCAGCAGGGTGGCCTTGCAGTGCCCGGGCGGTGTTGGTGGTGCAGCCGTCCACGGCTTCCCAGCACAGCCTTGTGTTCTACACAGGCCAGGAGAATGTGCATCCTGTCTCAACGGCTTGTGGATATTCTGGGTGATGAAGATGCAGAGGTGCTCAGAATGTCCCTCTCTGTGTTCACCAATGTGCTCCAGCACAAAGACATCCTAGTATCCAGCACCACTGCCCCAAAGCTGGCTGAGGAACTCCTGCGGCTCTTTGATCATGTAAGCTTCTGCATCCTTAGTCACAGGCATTGGTGCTTCCCAGAAACTTGGTGCCCTCTGGATTTTCAGGCCTTTGCCCAGGTGGGACTGGAATAGTTGATGCAGGGATTGTTTTTCCTCTAGGACAACAGCCATGTGCAGGTGCTCTCCATTGAACTCTTCAGCAAGGTGGTGGAATTGGTAGTGGATGAGGGAAAAAAGCCCCTGAAGACAATTGTGGACAAGAGCCTGTGTGCACTTTTACTTTACTGTCATGATGAAGACTCGGACGTGGCAAAGGTGAGGTTTTGTGTGATGCTGGTGCATCTCTGGGAGGGGGCATGCCTGCGTCCTGCCCTGGTGCCTCACGGGCTGCAGCCTCCTCCAGGCCTGGGCACAGAGATGTGGGTCCGGTGCCCTGGGCTGTGGGGCCATCTCCGGGTCTCTGCTGCTCCCCAGGCCTCTCGAGAAACGCTGCTTCGTGTGGCCGAGTTCCTGAAGAGCAGGAAGCTGGTACAGCTGGTGAAGAAGCAGCCGCCGATGAATGTCGAGGAGTGCCTGGTAAGGAGGGCCTGAAGCCCCAGGCTCAGGCCGGAGAAGGCCCCTGAGGGCGGTGCTCAGGGTGCGGGCCTGGCAGCTGCGCCCCTGCCCGCTGCTGCAGCCCGCGGGCTCTTCTCCAGGCTCCCGTGGGCCTGAGCCGGGTGCCCACGGAGCCCCGGCCCGGCGGGGCTGCGAGCCGGCACCACGGCTCCCCGGGCAGCAGCCGGCCCTCTGCCCCCTGCCCTCGGGAGCCCTTGGCCAGCGGCTGCTGGCCGCGCCTCAGGGCTGTGCGACCAGGGGAGGCCGGGGCTGGGCGCAGGCAGCGCCCGGCCCAGGGGCTGAACCCGCGCCAACCCTTCCCACCTGCCGCTCTCTGCAGCTGGCAGAGGACAGGAGCCGAGCGGCCGAGCACCTGCGCCGGGCCCTGCGCTACCTGCAGAGCCCACAGGAGCCCTTGCCAGAGGCGGCCGTCACGTTCATGGGTGAGCCCCGAGCCCAGGCTCCCTCCCCTCCCCGGCCCACCCCATTGCCGCAGCTCGGCCCCAGCCCCGCCTTCTGACCCGGCAGCGCCAGCCGAGCCCGGCGCCGTGGAGCCCCGCCTGGCCTGGGCATTGCTGCTGCCGCCCTCTGGCAGCCGTGCCCTGGGTGGCAGCGTGCGGCAAGGGCCGGGCTGAGCCCTGCCGGGCCAGCAGCCCGTGCGGCCACAGCGCCGGCAGCGCCGCTGGCAGGGAGCTGTGCCACTGGGGCCGTGACAGGCTCTGTGCTCACAGGCATGGCCGGGCGCTGCCTCAGGCGGCAGCAGGCTGACAGCGGGGCTGCTCGGGGTCCTGCAAGTCCTGTCCCGGCTTTGCAGGGCTCTGCTCCCTGTGCCGACGAGGGCTGATGTGGGCAGGGCACACAGAGATTTCAGGGACACGTCGGGGGGTCATGGCCAGCACCTCCCAGCTGATTACAATGTCTCCTACTCCCTTCTGGGTGGGATGGCCCTGTCCAGAAGGTCTTGTAGGATTCCCTCAGAGCCGGGCTGTTGCCAGGGCTCTGTTCCTTTCTCTTTCAGCCCTACAAGCCGGGAGGCAACATGCCAGCCCATCCTGCCATGACCTGGAAAATGAAGCTGAGTTTCCCCAAAGAGCTGAAGAACTGGGGACATCTACTGGATCCAGTCAACCAGTGCCCCAAGAAGAGCACCAGGAGACACCCAAGAGGACACTGCCTCCCAGCGCTGCTGGAAGTCCTGGCACAGCTGATGCTGGGCAGAGTTCTTGTGGCTTCAGCCCTGCCTGTTGACTGCCCCGTCCCTCCAGGCCTCAGTCACTGCCCATCCCCATTTTTTCCGTCCACTCTCCCTCCCTGTAGATGGCTCCCTCCCTCCAGCCCTCATATCTGCCCATCCCCATTTTTTCCGTCCACTCTCCCTCCCTATAGGTGGCTGCCTCTCTCCAGCCCTCACACTCTCCATCCCCATTTTTTCCCTCCACTCTCCCTTCCTGTTTGTGGCTTCCTCCGTCCAGCCCTCACACTCTCCACCCCATTTTTTCCCTCCACTATTCCTCCCTTTTGATAGCTCTGCCCCGCCGGCCCTCAGACTGTCCATCACCTTTTTTTCCTTCCACTCTCCCTCCCTGTTGACAGCTCCCTCCCTCCAGTCCTCAGACCCTCCCCATTAGCTTTTTTCCCTCCCAGCTCATCCCTTTGCTTCGCGTTTCAATAATAAACAGTTTGGCATCTTCACTTTGCCTGCATCCCTGCGGAGCTGAAGTAAACCTGGGGCCCTGGGACACACAGGCCCTGCTGCCGTTCTCTGCCACACCGTGTTTGTGCACGGACCCAGAGGAACGAGGGCAGGTCAGGCTGGAAAGGTCCCTGTGCTGAAGGTGCAGTTCCACAGCACTGTGCAGTTACACATCTTGCTGAGCACCCTGGAGCCCCTGGAATTTGGGAGAGCCAACCTGAGTATGCTCTGAGCCCAGCTGAGAGGGATTCCATGGCAAGCATCCATGGAGGGCAAAGGAGCTTAGAATGCTGGAAGCTTTCAAGAATAGCTTCCTGAAAGCACAGCAGTGCTCCATCCCTGCACAGGATGAGGAAGAGGGCAGAAGCAGAGAGCATCCTGGCTTAGCAGGGAGCTCTGGCTGTGCCCAAGAGCAAATGAAGCAGCAGCACGGTGCCCGAGACTCGGACACGTGGCTGTGCCGGTGCCCGGAGTGCTGTCAGGCAGTGCCGGGATCCCGGCTGTGCTTCTGCTCCCCACAAGTGAGGAATGGCAGCCCCAGGCTCAGAGCCAGTCAGAAAGCCAAGCAAGGGAGAGCAGAGGGAGGGCACCCTGCCAGTCTCTCTTGGGCATGGCCGCAAAACGGCCCCTGCTGCTTCTTCCTCCGCCTGCGTTTGGGCTGTGCTGGTGGCAGAGCCAGCCAGCTTGGGCTCTGTGTTCCAAAGCCTGTTGGGAGCGGGCATGAAAAGCTCTGTGTGCACAGCAGAGAGACCTGGAAGGTGCTGGCAAGAGCATCCTGCAGGAACAGGGCTCTGGTCCCTGGCCAGGAACAGCCTGGTTTTGGTGCTGTGAGCGCAGGCAGGAGCTGAGGCAGCTTGTGTTTGTAGAGGGCCTGGGGCTGCACCTCTGAGCCTGCACCTGGAAACTCACTTGGGGGAAGAGGAGCTAGAGCTGGAGTGCCTGTCCTGAAAGGACCTGAAGTCATTCAGCCTTGCCAGCGTTACTTAAAGGTGTGTTGGAGTGGGGGCCGCTCTCTGGTCACAGGAAGAAACAGACATGTTTCCCAGGCATGATTCTGGGAAAAGCTGTGAAAAGCGCAAACGAAATTATTATTAAAATTTCATATCTAAAGTTGCTGATCCTGGTGTTTGTGAAGATGTGGAATGTTATGGAAATATGTTTACTAAAGGGTCCTTTCTTATTTAGACAATGATGTCGATATTTTGATTAAAGGACCAATCAGGTCTATATATAGCAAATTAGACTATATAAATGAATGGATTTCATCATAAAGTGGATTAGGCGTCTGATTCCTTTTGGAGTCTGTGTCATCTCTGACTCAACGGTGGCATTTTGGTCTTCCCTAGGAATGCCAGACATTTGGGGAAACACCTTGGGAGGAAAGGGGCTTGCTCCTATAGGAAAGCGCTTGCCAGGGAGCTCCCAGTGAGGCAGGTGCGAGTGTCGCCCTTTGGCTCTCTGTGCTCCTTTCAGTGCTTGAGGCCCATTGCATGTGGCAGAGGGGCATGGAGAAGGCAGTGAGGAGCAGGTTTGGCATCTGCCTGGACCTGTGCAAACCAATCCAAGCACCTGCAGCAGGGTGTGTTACCCTCTTTGGACAGAGTTGTGAGCAGGAGCATCTCTGTCCAGCCATGAGCCCCAAAGCTCTCTGTGAGAACTGTGAATTAAAAGGCCTTTACACACATACTTTTCACATCTTTCCTGTCTGCTGTATTTCAACTCTTGGCAATATGCATTGTCTCCTGCTTGGTGGGAGCTGCTGTGGCCCAGGGCCAGCAAAGAGCTGGGATGTTTGGGCCAGGCAGCATGGAGAGCCTTGGCTGACCTTGGTGTGTCCCTGGCCTCAGAAAAGGCCTCCCAAGGTGTCCTGCTCGTTGGCTCTGCCTGTGCATCTTGGAGAGAACAAGGTAGGCATTTCTGGCAGCTGGGCATCAGCCGGCCTTAACATGGGGCCGTGTGGTGGAGCGAGCCCAGCTGAGATAGCCTGAGAGCAGCCCAGGGCTCCGTGCTCGTCTCTGCTGACACGTGAGCGTTTCTCTGCTTTCGGGATGGCCCTGGCTGTGTCAGGGCTGCTACGAGGACACAAGACAGCCGGTCCTGTCCCGCTGGGTCCCAGCAGCCCCTCGCAGCAGCCCTGCAGCCACGTCAGGATGCTGGCCAAGAGAGGCCCTGGAAGCTGAGGCAGCTGATTTGAAGCTTTTGCAGATACACCCAGGGGATGGCCAGCGGTGTTCCCTCAGGATACAGCAGTCCTGAGGGGCCTCCCCAGAGCTGCCTGATGCCACCCACTCTGTGTGGCACCAGCTGCTTTCCTGTGGAATGTTCTACCTCCCCCAGGAGTGAAGAGGGAGCTGGAGAAAGAGCTTGCCAGGCTGCTCTGGATCCTTTCCCAGCAGCCCTGGTTGAGTGGAGCAGTCCGAGCTGAGCGCAGATGTGCCAATGGAACAGCCGTGCACGGGAAGGCTTGCTGGGAAGGATGATCCAGGAACCATAGGCCGGGCAGCCTGGCTTTGCTGCCAGGGAAGGCCTTGGAGCAGACCCTCCTGGGTGCCATCCAACGGCACGTGCAGGGAACCAGGGGCTCTGCTGGAGGCTGGGAAAGCTCTGCGGAGGGACGGGCACAGATGCGGCTCCTGGCGGGGCGTTGAGGGCTTCTGTGGGGGTGTTTGGGGGGTGGGTGTTGGGGGGCGTGTTGGGGAAGGAGTTGTCTGGAACGTGAGAGTGTGGGCTGGAATCTGAGTCAGTTTGAAGGCAGCATCTGTGCCTTGGCACAGCTTTGGTTGCGGAGGGCAGAAAGAATATCTGTGACAATTTCTTTCACTGGTCCTGTTTCCCCTGCAGGGAACAAGAGGCAACTTAGATATTTGTACTGGGGGAGGATCAGCCCTTCTGCCATCCATTCATTTGCTTGGGTTACTCTTGTAACACTGAGTGGTCTTACATTCCTTGAGTGCTTTTATTCCTTGAGAGGATTAGGATATTACCATCCCAATCCAATGAATGGTCTTCTTTTTGGCTCTGTGTAGTGTTAGATTTTGTAAAGTGACTTTCAGTGGGTGATATTAAAGCAAATGAGTTGCTGCTCTGTGTGTGGAACAAACTTCAAAACCATTCCCATTCTCCGCCAAGCCAATAAATTTGTCCCTTTTTGGAAGTCCTTGTGCTGAACAATGGGAAGTTAAGCTTTCTTGAAGTGCGGATTTCTTTATGCCAGGTTCTTCTGTGCCTTCGAGAAGATGTTTCTGTGGTGAAGGAAATCAGTTCAATGCAAAAATCATTCCAGCAGGGAGGAAGAGCTCCTGACAGAAACCAAGTGTTGCCCGCAGTTGCTCCAGGTGCTCCTGCCATCAGCCACCAATGCTCGTGGGCTTTGGCTCCCTGTGGCACAGAAGCCCCCCGGGGGCACAGGTCTCTGGGGCAGGAGACGGGCACCAGCGCTGCCAGGGCTCGGGGGGTGGCAGCTCTGCTTGGGCAGGGACTCTGCCCCAGCTGCTGATGGCAGCGCTGCCCGGGCCCCAGGGCTCAGAGCAGCATTGGTGCCCGGGCCCACATGTTCCTTGTGCGAGTCACACCCGCGGGTTTAGGACGGCCACGGGCCGGGACGTGTCCCAAGGAGGCCATGCCAGCGTCCCTGGAAGGGCCCGTGCCCTTCCCAGCGCGGCTGCGTCGGCAGCCCTGGGGGCTCCTTCTGCTGCCCTGAGCCCGCAGAGCAGGGCAGCGTTTGCTGATGCTCTGAGCCCTTCCCAAAGATCCTGTGGGGCTGCCTTAGACACCTGGGGCCAGGCATTCCTTCCAGCCTGTGCCGCTTTGGCTGGGCTGGGGGCGGCCCCAGGGCAGGCGGCAGCGTGTGCAAGGGCCCTTTGTGACACGGTGCAGCATGGTCAGGGTGGCATGGAATGGAACCCGGTGTCCAAGGGCCCTTTGTGACACGTGGGAAATAGAAGCTTGCCCGGGTGCTCGGAGTACGCGACGGGACAGGACAGGACAGAGCGGTGCCGTGAGGAGCCCCCGCACAGCACCCTCGTTCCCGTCTCCTCCGAAGCTTTTCCGTAGCGTTATTCCTGCAGCTGACCTAGAGGCCAGACTGCAGGACTTGGTGACTTGGAACTTTTCCAGGCATCTCCCATTCCTGCGGTCCAGTGCCATCAAGTCCAGACCGTGGGATTTGGTCACCTGAATCGTTAATGAAAAGGCTCCTGTGATTTTGGCAGGGGTCCTCAACACCAGAGTGCAGGACTTACTGTCCTGCAGCCTTTCTGGTGCTTCTTTGTTGCAGGTGCCTTGAAGGCACAACTGCAATTGTTGACTTGGCAATATCCTGGGGCATCTCTCTAGAAGGTCCCGTCAAGGCCGAGTGGTGGAATGGCGGGCAGATTCCTTGGCCTGTTCAAAGTGTTCAGGGGGAAAGACACTAAAGACCGTGGAGCTGCCCCAGCACAAGAGCCTGAAGATCCAGAGCAGATCCAGACACTACAGGATGGTGAGTGGCAGAGCTGGGCCACAGGGCTGATGGCTGCAGCCAGCTTGGCCCCATCCCACCCCACCCCATCCCATCCCATCCCATCCCATCCCATCCCATCCCATCCCATCCCATCCCATCCCATCCCATCCCGTCCCCTGGGGACATGCCCATGGACAGGATGGAACAGGGGCAGGGCAGACACACCGCAGGGGCCGTGCTCCATCCCCTGGGCCATCCCGGGGCTCTCCCTGCCTGGGCAGCATAGGGCTGGGCTTTGCTCTCCGGCCTCTCCCACAGCCCCTCAGCTCTGGCTGCGCTCGCTCTTTGCCAGGTGCAGCCCTGGACAAGACACAAGAGCAGGAACCCAGCCGTGGCCGCTTGCGCAAAACCCTGAAGGTACCTGCAGCCACCCCCACCTGGGCTGGGCCTGCTGTCCCTGCTCAGCCCAGCACCATGCTTGGAGCATGCCATGGAGCATCCCTGCCTTCTCTGTGCTTTGTTGTCCTGCAGAGATTCCGGAAATTCCTGCGCATTCAGCGCACAAAGACCAGCACTGCAGCAGCTGAGGGCACAGCCGAGCCTGACTCAGGGCTGACCGAGCTCCAGGCAGTTCCTGGGGGAAGCTGGGGAAGTTGCTCCCTTGGACAGCACTCGAAATCTCCCCCATGGCTCCTCCAGGTGCCAGCCATTGTAAGGAGCATCCACCAGAGTCTACTGTCCAATGTCACTGTGGATGCCAGGCTGCAAAGTGACATTCTGAGGATGGCTGAAGAACACCCTTCTGATGTGGTGCTGACCCTCCTGCGCTGTGCCCCAACATGTGACAGGTACAGGGCCCACGTGCCTGCACAGCTCAGGGCCCACCAGCCTTTGGGGCCCATGGCCCTGCACAGCCTGTGCTATGGGCTCTGCCAGACAGACACAGAGGTCCAGGACCCTGGGGCCCCTCTGTTCCCCAAGCCTGCTGCCAATGCTCCCTCCCTGCCCCTCAGGGCACCGGGGCTCTGTCACCTGGGCCCCCACAGCTGCACAGGGCATGGTCCTGGGACTGAGATGCCCCTGACACAGAGCTCTGATCCCACAGAGCTGCTGCAATGATTTGGAGAACCATAAGGTCATCGGGACCAGCCATGGAGAAAGTGCTGCCAACACTGCTCTGCGTGATGGAGGACTGGCCACTGCACAGCGCATGCACCTCTGATGGGGACAACAAGGACGTTTTTTCCCTGGCTGTGAGTTTCTGGATTTGGCCTCTGCTTTTCCCTCGGTCACTTCACCGGCAGCTCTCCATCCTCTCCATGCCTCAGGCACTGGGCTGAACCCTGGGCTAGGGGCAGGCTCAGGGGGCACCAGGCCCGCTGCTCCTCCTGCATCTGCCCTTGGGCCCTGCCCCACAGACACCTCGGCACTGAGCGCTGTCTTGGGCTACTTCTTTTGCAGGCAACTCTGGTGATCTGGGTCATTGTGCCTGTGTGCCACAAGTCAATGATTCCTTATTCTGGGCACCTCTTTGTGGCTCTGCTTTTCCATGTTGTCATCACCACACAGCAGATGCCACCAGAGGAAGCTGATCACTTCTGGAGAGCATGCCAGGAGGAACACCGCCTTCCCAGCAATTAAACAGGTCCCAGTCCTCCTGTCCTTCCCATGCCCCTGTGGCCAGGGCCAGCGCTCCCAGTGTGACCTCGGCTTTGCTCTGCATACAGGTTTGCAGTGCAGGCCATGAAGGCTCTGCTCTGCCGACTGCGGTGTTACAATGAGGTGATGTCTATGGAGCGCAAGCATGGCTGGAAGATGCTGCTGTGTGCTGACACCCAGCACTATGCCGTGGGTCTGCTGGCCAGGTGAGACCCCCTTCTCCCCACTGCCCCTGGCATTTGTGCCCTGTGCCCCACTCAGTCCGTGTAGTCATGGGCCAGAGAGCCTTGTCACTGAGGGACAGCCAAGGATAATGGAAAAGTCTGGGAGGGGAAGGTGCCCAGACTGAGCTGCCTCATAAAGGGCCAACATGCCTTCCAGGGATGCTGGGGAAAGACCAGAAATCTGTGAGTCATTCCGGTGAGAGGTTTAGCACCCTCACCTCAGGGTCTTTGTGTCTTTTTTTCCCCCTTCCAGGGAGATGTTCCGTATCTTTATCCCGTTGTGTTCCCTCATTGCAATCCATCTAGTCAAGCGGCTGCACAGGGAGGAGCCACATTGGGATCTGCCCTTTCTGGCATTCCTTGTGGAGGTGAGCCTGGTTCCAGCGCTGCCTGGCTGAGCTGCCTCCCAGCTCCCTGCCCTCTCACAGCCACAGCTGCCTGGGACGGTGCCCACGCCCTGTGCTGCTGCCTGGGCCCAGCCCTGTGCGCTTCTGGGCTCCTGCTGGCCGGCTCCCCTGTCACTGCCCTGTGCCTTTCAGGTCTTTCAGAGCCTAGATTTGATGAAATGTGGTGACAGCATACTGGAGATCATGTCAAGGTACCTGCAGAGTGAGTGCAGGGAGTGGCGTCGCCTGGCGCTCAGAGGCCTCATGGTGCTCAGCAAGGATCCCTTGAGGGTGAGAAGGGGGCAGTGGCTGAAGTTGTATGAGCAGTATGGGGTTGGGGAATGCAGTTCATTTGCCTTGGCTGGGCTTAAGGAGCTGAGGCAGCTGCTCCCAGCTCTCCGCCCTCACCTGCCCCAGTGCTTTGGGGCAGGCCTGTTGGCCTGTGGGCCCTGCAGCAGCAGGATGGCCTTGCAGTGCCAGGGCGGTGTTGGCAGTGCAGCCGTCCACGGCTTCCCAGCACAGCCTTGTGTTCCACACAGGCCAGAAGAATGTGCAGTCTGTCTAAAAACCTTGTGGAGCTGCTGGGTGATGCCGATATTTATGTTGTCACCATGACTCTCTCTGTGCTCACAAATATACTTGAGAACGAACATATCCTGATATCCTGCACCACTGCCCCGAAGCTGGCTGAGGCACTCCTGCCGCTCTTTGACTGCGTAAGGCTCTGTGCCCCCCGCCATGGGCACTGGTTGCTGCCCAGAAATTTTGTGGACTTTTAGGATTTGCCCAGATGGGCTTGGAGAAATTGGTGCTGAGGTATTTTCCTTTTTTCCAGGACGACATCCATATGCAGCTGCTCTCCCTGAATCTCTTCTTCAAGGTGATGGACTTGGTAGTCAATACAGGACAAAAATCTCTGAAGAAGATTGTGAGCCAGAGCCTTCTGCCACTCTTCTTTCATTGCCATGATGAGAACAAGCGTGTGGCAATGGTGAGGTTTTGAGTTACACTGGTGCCCCCCTGGAAAGGGTCACAGATGTCTCCTGGTTGGCTTCTCCCAGGCTCCAGCCTCTGGCTCCTGGCCTTGGCACAGGGACGCAAGTCCTTTTCTTTGGGCTGTGGTAGCAGCTCCGCATCTGTGCATCTGTTCCCCTCCAGGCCTCTCGGGAAACGCTGCTTCGTGTGGTAAAGTTCCTGAGGAGAAGGAAGCTCAAGCAGCTACTTGAGAGGGAGAAGATGTTGAAGTTTGCCAACTGCCTGGTAAGGAGGGCCTGAAGCCCCAGGCTCAGGCCGGAGAAGGCCCCTGAGGGCGGTGCTCAGTGTGCGGGCCGGGCAGCTGTGCCCCTGCCCGCTGCTGCAGCCAGAGGCCGCCCGGGCTCTTCTCCAGGCTCCCGTGGGCCCGAGCCGGGTGCCCACGGAGCCCCGGCCCGATGGGGCTGCGGGCCGGCACCGTGGCTCCCCGGGCAGCAGCCGGCCCTCTGCCCCCTGCCCTCGGGAGCCCTTGGCCAGCGGCTGCTGGCCGCGCCTCAGGGCTGTGAGGGCAGGGGAGGCCGGGGCGGGGCGCAGGCAGCGCCCGGCCCAGGGGCTGAGCCCGCGCCAACCCTTCCCTCCTGCCGCTCTCTGCAGCTGGCAGAGGACAGGAGCCGAGCGGCCGAGCACCTGCGCCGGGCCCTGCGCTACCTGCAGAGCCCACAGGGGCCCCTGCGAGAGGCAGCCGTCACGTTCATGGGTGAGCCCCGAGCCCTGGCTCCCTCCCCGGCCCGCCGCAGCTCGGCCCCAGCCCCGCCTGCTGCCCCGGCAGCGCCGCCGGCACGGAGCTGTGCCGCTGGGGCCGTGACAGGCTCTGTGTTCACAGGATCTGCCCAGGTACTCATGAGAGGCCAGAAGGAAGAGCTCGAGGTCCTCAGTGAGGGTGAGTGTCGGAGCGGGCTGACAGCGGCGGCTGGCGAGGGGGCTGCAAGCCCTTGCCCGGCTGCGGCAGGCTTTGCTCCCTGTACGGACGAGGGGTGGCATGGGCAGAGCCCACAGAGGTTTCAGGGACACGGGCCAGGGACTTTGTGGGCAGCCCTTTGCTGCTGATCCTGCAGGCCCCTCCTCTCTTGTGGCCGATCCAAGAGCTGCCTTGGACAATCTTGGCGTGAGGTTCTCCTAGAATTCCTGCAGATGGGGGCCCTGACTGTGGCCATTCTCCTCTCTGTTCCAGCCATTCACACCCAGAAGAAAGGCAGTTTATCCCTTAGTAGCAGGAATATTCAAGCCCAGTTTACTAGCAGAGCTGAAGAATTAACTTCATCATAAGGATCCAGGGAATCAGTGACCTAAGAACAGCACCAGAAGACACTGAAGAGGACGTCATCTCCCATTGCCACTGGAGTTCCAGACACAGCTGACGATTGGCACAGCTGAGCTTGTGGGACGCTTGTGTGGCTTCAGCCCTCCCCCTGCCTCTAGATAGCTCCCTCCCTCCAGCTCTCACACCATGTCCATCCCCTTTTGTTCCATTCTAGTTCATCTCTTTGCTTCGCCTTCCATTAATAAACAGTTTGGCTTCTTCACTTTGCCTGCATCCTGTGTGTCAGGACCAGAGTCGTGTCTAAGGCCCTGCCGTATTTGGTCCCCTGTTGTGCACATCAACAAGATAATGAATAAAACCAGGTTCAAAAATGCTCCCGGAAATGCGAGATCCCAATTTTAGCAGCTTTTTCCAACTCCACATTGCAGGAATTCATGGGTCTGCTGGATAGGGAGTGTTCATTCCAAATTTTCTGCCCACTTGTGTAGGAACACTCTAGTGACAGTGCTGATGTGGTGATTCAGTCTTCTGAGGTTTTTTGGGATATTTTTGGGGGGTTTCAGGGGGCTGGGACAGGAGGAGAGAACAGGACACAATCCAGATCCGGAAAATCCATATAGCACTGGAAATGAGGAGAACTCGGTGGAAAGAAGCACAAAGGAACTGGAAGAAAAAGAGTTTTTAAGAAGGAAAAATGGGAAAAATAAGGATAACATTCCAAATGAATCCACTTGTTAGGAATAACCTCAAGGTGCAATAGGAGAAATTCCAACACAACAGGTTACCAGGGCCTGGGAGGGCCCAACTTATTTTATTTAGGAATTTTAGAGGTGTTTTTTAAATGATACTGAATTTTTTTCTAAGAGAATCCTACTTTTCCTTTCTGTGGAGAGTTAGGGATATGCGTGCAGAAGAAATCGGGCTGTACGGTCCGTCAGGACATCCCCCCGCTGCAGTCAGAGCTTTGCTCCGTACCTGGCTGCACCCAGCCGGACGTGAACAGAAGGAAATGACACTGACTGCCCAAGCTATAAAAACCCTTGTGACCCCTCAATAAACGCCATTTGCTGCTCACCACGTTGGAGTCAGGAGTGCCCTGGGGTTAGGGCCACCGTGCCAGACTAAGAACCAGGTCGCCACGCCTTGAGAAGGCAACACTTTCTGAATGGACTGGAAGTTGCCTCCTGTTTATGCTGTGCTGGTTTGCCCATATTAATTTCTGAAATAAAAAAAAAAAAAGAGGAAAAGGAATTTTTAAAAAGAGAAATATTAATAATATTATCAATAATATTAATAATATTAATTACAATAAAATAGTAATAACCATTGTAATAAATAAGTTTTAAAGAATCTGAATATTTCTTCTTTGTAGATTTTTTGGTGAATAGAAGTTTAGGGCTTTTCTTTACAACCCAAGAGATGTTATTTTGCTATGCGTTATCCTGGAGAAAAAAAATGTTTGGTTTCTTGGGTTCTTTGGGTTTGTTCCCTTGAGTTGCTGGGAATTTTTCTGGTTGAAAATTAAAAGGTGTAGAAAATTTTTATAAAAGGGGGAGAGAAAGAAAAAAAGGCGGAAAAGCAGGGAAAAAAGTAAAAAACAAGGGGAAATCTCTTAAAAATATAAAAAGCAAACAAAAGAAAGAACACTTTGTTTCCAATGTGTGCCTGAGTGCCTTGATTTTTCCATGTTTTTTGGTGTAGTCCTGAGTTGTAGAGTTCTCCGGGAAGGATGCTGAGCTTGGTAGAGATTGCGGAGCCGCTGGAGGCATTCCCAGTTTTCCTTGCCACCTGTAGTATCCAATGCCATCACACATGTGTGCGTCTTGGAGCACCAAAGATGCTATATTAATAAATTCCCAATGCCCAGAACAACATGATTACATGGGAATTTATGACGAGAACTGGAAGATTCGATCTTCCCCATGCCCGGAATGCTGTTATTCCATGGATTGCCAGTGTTGAAGGGAAGTTGTGAGGGGAAGCAGATGATTCTAAACTCCCAAACCCTAGAGTGTTGTTATTCCATGGTATTCCAGTGTTGCCCACCAAATGCAACCCTGGATCATGAAATCGAACTTTTCATCAATAAGTCCAATTGTTTACCACCAAATCCAACCTTGGACCTTCAAGTCCAAATTGGTCAAATTCAAACTCTGACCACCAGGGATGGCATGGGATGGGATGGGATAGGATGGGATGGGACGGGATGGGATGGGATGGGATGGGATGGGATGGGATGGGACCAAGCTGGCTGCAGCCATCAGCCCCTTGGCCCAGCTCTGCCACTCACCATCCTGCAGTGGCTCAATGGCACCACCTCTTCAGTCTCCAGTTCTGGGTCAGGTTCAGGCTCTTCTTCCTGCTCCTCCACCCAGGCCAACTTGGGTACTCTCAGGGGACTCTGCTCCCTGACTTTTTAATCCCTGTTTCATTCTGTCCATGGGAATGTCCCTAGGGAATGGGAAGGCATAGGTCTCAGTAGGTGTCAATGGCACTAAACTGGCTGCAGGCACCAGCCCTGTGGCCAAGCCCTGCCACTCACCGTCCTGCAGCAGCTGGATTGGCACAACCTCATTGGTCTGCAGTTCTGCTTGAGGGTCAGGCTCTTCTTCCTCATCCTCCACCCAGGCCAACTTGAAACCTCAGGAGTCTCTGCTCCATGTCACTGTTTGGGATAATGGCTAATTGCAAGACAAATGCCTCTGGAAGTTGACAAGACACCAAGGCCTGCAGTCTTGCCATGAGATCACCTGTAGGAATAACGTCTTGGAACAACTCTGGGTGGGACACGAACGAGCGCGCTGTGCGGGGGCTCCTCACGGCACCGCTCTGTCCTGTCCAGTCCCGTCGCGTGCTCCGAGTACTGTGGCCTGATCTTGTCACTGCCAGCTCCCAGGTCACCACGTGTCACAAAGGGCCCTTGGACACCCGTTCCATGTCACAGTGACTGTGCGGCACCGTGTCACCAAGGGCCCTTGCACACACGGCCGCCCTCCCTGGGGCTGCCCCCAGCGCAGCCAAAGCGGCACAGGCTGGAAGGAATGCCTGGCCCCAGGTGTCCAAGGCAGCCCCACAGGATCTTTAGGAAGGGCTCAGAGCATCAGCAAACGCTGCCCTGCTCTGCGGGCTCAGGGCAGCAGAAGGAGCCCCCAGGGCTGCCGACGCAGCCGCGCTGGGAAGGGCACGGGCCCTTCCAGGGACGCTGGCACGGCCTCCTTGGGACACGTCCCGGCCCGTGGCCATCCTAAACCCGCGGGTGTGACTTGCACAAGGAACGTGTGGGCCCGGGCACCAATGCTGCTCTGAGCCCTGGGGCCCGGGCAGCGCTGCCATCAGCAGCTGGGGCAGAGTCCCTGCCCAAGCAGAGCTGCCGCCCCCCGAGCCCTGGCAGCGCTGGTGCCCGTCTCCTGCCCCAGAGACCTGTGCCCCCGGGGGGCTTCTGTGCCACAGGGAGCCAAAGCCCACGTGCATTGGGGGCTGTGCTCCTTCCTGCAGGGGCTGATGGCCGGAGCACCTGGAGCAACTGCTGGCAGCACTTGGTCTCTGTCAGAGGGCAGAAGCTGTTAGTCAGTCCTGAAAGGATTTTCACATGGAAGGGATTGGCAGTAGCACCACAACACCATCAGCTGCTGAGTTTCCCTGGACGATTTGATTGCACAGAGGCACTGTCATGTTTCATGTGATCTTCTGTCAGTTCTTCTGGGAACAACGCTAGCCCAGTCTGCGATGTTCAACACTCCAGTTGCTGCCCTTCTATCTGTGTCGTAGCTGATGCAAGGCAATTATTTCCTCCAGACCCAAAGAGTTGGGCGTGAAAAGTCACAGGGCTACATCTCTTTTTGATTTTTTATTAAATGTTTTCCAGAGCTTGCTGAGCGTTATCGAGGAGTTCTCCCTATCCCTAGGGCACCTTCTCCAGAAGTTCTGCTGTTCCATCCTTTTGCATTTAGTGAAAGCTACCTGCAGTGAGCAGTCCATCAAAGCCCTGGGAATACCTGAACTCCTGGGTGAAGCCGGGCAAAACATTTTTCTCCCAGATCTGAAGCCATTAAGTGCCAAACACTGTCCCCAGTGTCATACCCTGTCCCTTGGAAGTGTGCTGCTGCCATTTAAGTGGGGGTGCCAATGAAAACTACTTGTAACAGTTTTGTCATTTCTGCATTAGCATTCAAATCCTTGACCAGATGAATCACATGTCAACGTTTTTGAGGCTGCCAGCCCTGCCATTTCTGGGATTCTTAAATATCAAAGCTGTCATATTTACATTGGATTTCGGAGTCTCTGAACAGTCACACAAGGGTTTAGTTTTAAACAATACCGAAAAATTCCCTGGCGTTCAGCTATAATTTTTACATTGGAATATACTCCTTATGACTACTTTAGGCAAGAGCAGCAAACCCAAGAGTAAGCCAAAGAGGCGATTCCTGTGTTCTAATGTGCTGCACAGAGCTAACAGGGAATTCAAGAATGGATTTGTGACACTGTTGAGTATGGCATGGATAAACAAGTGACACACTCCATGCATTTTAAGATGGCATAAATGCTTCCTTTATTACAATCTCCCGATACTTATAACCAACATTGTTCACTCAGAAGCTGATTAGCTCTTAACCTGTCACCCGTTGATTTATTAGGGACCACCCTTTGGTAAACCATCTGATGAGAAAACAACTGTTTCAAACTGCAGCTGCAAGATTGTTCTCATTCTTTCTCTCCGCCTTCTCAAAACTTGCTAGAACCATTTCTGGGAAAGTTTATCTGGCTTTTGCTCTGACCAGGCTTTCAGCCTCCATAGCATTCAGGAGTCTCAGGGTGCACAGGAAGCCCCAAAGACTTTGGGATGCTGAAATGGACCAGCCTGCTGCCTGTGCCTGGGCTGCACAGGGCTGAGCTCCATCTGGATGGTCTAACAAAGGCTGAATGGACATACCATGGCCCACTGGAGAATCCAGATCCTGTGAGCTGCATAATTCAGCTGTAACCAGTTGAACTTTCCATGTTAGCTTGAAATTCAGGGGAGGAAAAGGTAAACATGGAAAAGTGTTCTTCCAGTTCTAGTGACAGCTGTGCCTGCACAGCACCTGTGCCCACGGCAGGGTGGTGGTGGGAACCGCAAAGTATCTTTGTGATACTTTGCAACGCCAAGTGTCCTTTAATTCTGTGACTCCCCAAGTGGAGAGGAAAAGTGACCCATGGAAGTGCCAGGTTTTCCCCAGCACCTCTTTTGTTCCAGGCAAGTCCAGGATTTCGTTTCAGAGCTGATGCATGTGTCTTTAAGGTGCCTGCACAGAGGAGAGGGAGGGCAGGTGCAGTGCAGGGCTGGTGCCCCATCAGAGTGTCTCTCTGCCCCTGGCACCAATGCCGCTGCCTTGGGACGCTGCCTGTGGGAGGCAAGTCTGCCCTCAAGCTCTCCCATGGAAGTCATTCAGGGGCACAGGCAGCAGCTGAAGCAGCCAAGCGTTGCTGTGAGGATGGCAAGTCAAGAGAGAGTCATTGTGGCCAACTCTGCTGAGCCTTTTGCCAAAGCAGGGGCCATTGTGCCCCCGGGCTCCCCCCGTCTGGCATCCCGGCGGGTGCGGACGCCTGGCAAGCAGGTGCTGCCGTTCGGGGTGCTGCTGTTGCTGAGCCCACTCTGGTGCTGTTTCTATGGGGCCCAGAGCCGCCGGGGCAGCAGCCACTGTGCAGCCCTGCTGGAGGAGACGCGGCCGCCCTCCCCATGGTGGCAGCAGCTCTGCGGGCCCAGAGCTCTGGGTCAGGGGGGCCTCGGTCACGGCACTGTGGCCTGGGCAGCCGCTAGGGCCCGGGATGGCCGCCAGCCCTGCCTCTGCCCCCGGCCCCTTATTGGCAGCACCCAGTGGCCGTGCCTTGGCAGCAGCCCCCTGCCGTCCCTGTGCCCAGCCAGCCCAGCCTGGGCACCTCAGGGGTGCCCCCACCCTCCTGCTGAGGCCCGGCCTCGAGGGCTTCTGCCGCAGGCTTGGGAGACGCTCTGGGGATGCGCCAGAGCAGCCGGGTGCCAGGGACAAGGCGGCTGCCTGGGGGCTGCTTGTGCCCTCTGACACCCAATTCCTCAGGCATTCCCAGCACCCTGGCTCCTCAGGGGCCTCCTGCCCCCTTGGAGCTTCCTGCCACCCACTCCCTCACACATGCCCCTTCTTCCTTCCCACTGCCTCATCCTGTCAGGCCTTCCGCAGCACCGCATCCCTTTGTGGCCCCATCCCCTCAGGGGCTGCCCCAGCCCAGCCAAGCTGCCCGGCAGCAGCGCCGCAGCCCCACAGCAGCTCCAGAGCAGCCCCATCCAGAGGCACCTGGGAGCCCTCAGCAATCCAGCCAGCAGCACACGGGCAGGAGGACACGGATGACGCTTCCTGTCTGGCACAGAGCTTGTGGCCATCTCCAGGCTCCGCTCTCACAGGGGTCCCCGCAGCTCCGGCCCCTGCCCAGCCGCTCTGTGGGCAGCCCAAAGGCTTCAGCAGAATCACCAAAGGCCAAGGGGCTTCTGGCCATTTCCCCTGCAGCACTGCACGCCTGGGCAGTTGGCTGAGCACAAGCACCTTTTCCCCTCCTCCCCTATGCCCTGTGGACCCTAGGAAGCAAAGAAATCTCCTTAGAGTCTGTAGATTATAACACATTCTATATTTTTCTTATTGATCTCTATTATAACACATCCTATATTTATCTATACAAAAGATATAAAATGCAAGGGAAGGAAAGAAAAATTCTTAAAGAAAAGGAAAATCCCCGCTGGCGCAGGTTGCCCCAGCAAAGAGAGCCTCCCGGATCAGCTCTCCTCAGAACTCCAGCAGTGCAGCCAGCCGAGTCGCAACAGACGAGGCCGAGTTATCCATGCCCTGCGCAGCTGATGGTGCAGCCTCTGGAAGATGGAGTATCGCCCACTCGCTGTTGCTCGGAGGACATGCAGTGTTTGAAATGCCAGCTCTGACATGGCACTGCTCATGTCCTCCGTCAGGGGCTCGAGAGCTGCAAGAGAGAGGAACAGAGCCAAGGTCAGGTGCCACATCGGAGGGGAGCCAAGGAGAGCACCCTGCAAGGGCCATCCCAGCCGGCTCTTGCCATGGCCAGGAGGGAGCAGGGAGCAAGGGGATCAGCCCGAAGCCGCTGGCCACCAATGGCCCACGTGGCCCTGAAATGTCAGTGTGCTCTGCCCACGGGAGCAGAGCCCTCCACAGCCGGGGCAGGGCTTCCAGCTCTCCCCCTGGCAGCCCCCACTGTCAGCCCGCTGCCCTCACTCACCAGTGCAGATCAGCTGCAGCTCTTGCTGCTGCCCCCTCAGGTGCCGCCCTGCCATGCCTGTGAACACAGAGCCTGTCACGGCCCCAGCGGCACAGCTCCCTGCCAGCGGCGCTGCCGGCGCTGTGGCCGCACGGGCTGCTGGCCCGGCAGGGCTCAGCCCGGCCCTTGCCGCACGCTGCTGCCCCAGGGCACGGCTGCCAGAGGGCGGCAGCAGCAATGCCCAGGCCAGGCTGGGCTCCACGGCGCCGGGCCCGGCTGGCGCTGCCGGGGCAGCAGGCGGGGCTTGGTCCGAGCTGCGGCAATGGGGCGGGCCGGGGAGGGGAAGGGCAGCCCGGGCTCGTGGCTCACCCATGAACCTGACGGCCGCCTCTCGCAGGCGCTCCTGTGGGCTCTGCAGGTAGCGCAGGGCCCGGCGCAGGTGCTCGGCTGCTCGGCTCCTGTCCTCTGCCAGCTGCAGAGAGCGGCAGGAGGGAAGGGTTGGCGCGGGCTCAGCCCCTGGGCCGGGCGCTGCCTGCGCCCAGCCCCAGCCTCCCCTGCCCGCGCAGCCCTGAGGCGCGGCCAGCAGCCGCTGGCCAAGGGCTCCCGAGGGCAGGGGGCAGAGGGCCGGCTGCTGCCAGGGGAGCCACAGTGCTGGCCCGCAGCCCCACCGGGCCGGGGCTCCGTGGGCACCCGGCTCGGGCCCACGGGAGCCTGGAGAAGAGCCCGCGGGGCCTCTGGCTGCAGCAGCGGGCAGGGGCACAGCTGCCCGGCCCGCACACTGAGCACCGCCCTCAGGGGCCTTCTCCAGCCTGAGGATTCTTGGCTCCTCTTACCAGGCTCTCACCGAACCTCCATGTCTGATCCACCTCTGGCATTTGTTCCAGATTCCTTCTCTTCAGGAATCTGGCTGCACAATGCAGCACTACACAGGAGGCCTGCAGAGCAGAGCACAGAGGCACAGATGGCCCCACAGTCCATGGCACAGGAGCATCCCAGTGCCACAGCCTGGAGGAGGCTGCGGCCCGCAAGGTGCCAGGGCAGGAGGCAGCCCAGCCCCTTCCCAGGGGTACAGCAGCCGGCCACAAGTCCTCACCTGAGCAACAATCCGATTCTCATCATGGCAGTGGAAGTAGAGAGGGAGCAAGCTCTGGTGCACGTGAGACTTCAGGGCCTTTCTTCCATCATTAGTTAATGAGTCCAGCATCTCTTGAAAGACAGACATGGAGCTCAGCTGCACCTGGCTATCATCCTGTATGAAAGGAAGGGCAAAAGACCTCAGCATCAGCTGCTTCAGGCCCCCCAGGGCACAGGCCTGCATCTCCACAGGGCACCAAGTGTGCGGGCAGCAGCCAGTGGCCGTGGCTGTGGGCACAGAGCCTTACATGGTCAAAGAGTGGCAGGAGCGCCTCAGCCAGCTGCCGGGCGATGGGGGTGGGTATTGGGGCACCATTATCCAGGAGCAAGTATCTGAGTAGAAGAATGGTCATCCTGATCATGTGGCTATCATTTTCCTGCAGGAGCTCCACAAGACTTTCAGTCAGGCTCCGCATTTTTTCAGCCTGTGTGGAACACAAGGTTGTGAAAGGCCACCCTGCTGCCGCAGGGCCCAGAGGCCAAAGGCCTGTCCCGAAGCACTGGGGCAGCTGAAGCGGGAGGCAGGAGAGCTGGGAGCAGCTGGCCCAGCACCCGAAGCCCAGGCAAGGCCAAGCGACTGCGTTGCCCAGCCCAACGCTGCCTGCACGGCTTCAGCCACTGCCCCCTTCTCACCATCGAGGAATTCTTGCCCAGCACTGCGAGGCCTCTGAGCGCCAAGTGACGCCTCTCCATGTTCTCGCTCTGCAGGTTCTGTGCCATGAGCTCCAGAACACTGTCACTGCATTCGCTCAAGTCCAGGCACTCGAGGACCTGCAAGGCACAGGGCAGTGACAGGGAGCCGGCCGGCAGGAGCCCGGAGCCGCACAGGGCCGGGCCCAGGCAGCAGCACAGGGCACGGGCACCATCCTGGCAGCTGTGCCTACGAGAGGGCAGAGAGCTGGGAGGCAGCTCAGCCAGGCAGCGCTGGCCTCGAGGCTCACCTCCACAAGGAATGCCAGGGCAGGGAAATCCCAGTATGGCATCTCTTCTCTGAGCATGGCAAGCAGGTACAATGCAATCCCGGTACAAAAGCGCATGTCTGAATGGCAAATTATTCTGACAAGAGGAAAAAGGAAACAAGACCCTGAGCCAGTGGGGCAAACCTCTCCCAGGAGTGACTCACAGAGTTCTCGTCTTTCCCCACCACCTTTCCAGCAAGGTGACCTGGGCCATTTGGGACTTGGTTGCTCATGGGCACCCTTCTCTCCCAGCTTTTTTCAGTGTGCTTGGCCATCCCTCAGTGACAAGGCCCTCTGGCCCATGACCACAGGGACTGAATGAGACACCTGGGCAGAGAGCACAAATGTCAGAGGCAGTGGGGAGAAGGGGGTCTCACCTGGCCAGCAGAGCCACAGCATAGTGGTGGGTGTCAACATAGAGCAGCGTGTCCCAGCCACACATGCGTTCCATTGCCACCAGCACATCCTCACAGCGGAGACGGCAGAGCAGGGACTTCAGGGTCTGCACTGCAAAGCTGTGAGCACAGCAAAGCCCAGGTCACACACTGGCAGCACTGGCTCCTTGGCAGGCCGCGTGGCAGGGACAGGAGGAGTGGGGTGGAGCACCTGTTGGGGCTGGTGGCAAGGCCGTGCTCTTCCTGGCATGCCTCCCAGAATGTATCGACCTCCTCTGGCATATCCAGAGTGCTGAAGAACACTTGGAATAGCAGATGCACAAAGAGGCAGGGGAAATACACCTTTAATATCCGTGGCAGACAGGGCACCTGGAGGATCTTCCACATCACCACGGTTGCCTGCAAGGGACAAAGCCCCCCGAGACAGCGCTCAGTGCCGAGGTGTCCGTGTGGCAGGGCCCGAGCGTGGCAGGGAGAGGCCGGCAGAGAGGCAGGGGGAGCACGGGGCCTGGTGGGCCTGAAGCTGCCGCTGGGCACGGTTTCAGGGCAGCGCCTGAGGCAGGCAGATGCAGTGGGGGAAGGAGGATGGAGAGCTGCTGGAGGGGTGGCCTTGGGGCCAGCAAAGGCCAGTGTCAGAAACTCACAGCCAGGGCAAAGACACCGGTTTCATCCCTATCCGAGGTGCACGTGCTGTGCTCTGGCCAGCTCCCCAGCACATCCAGGAGGATCCGCTGTGCCAGCTTCGCAGTCCTGGCTGAGCCCATGATGGTCTTCCACATGGCCATGGCAGCTCTGTGGGGTCAGAGCTCTGTCTCAGGGCGGTCTGAGACACAGCCCCGGGGGCAGCTGAGCTGGCTGCCACTTCTGCCTCTGCCCACTGGCCCTGGCCAGCAGCAGCCAGGCAGCCCAGTCCTGTGGGGACAGAGGCCTGAGGGGCAGGGAGGGAGCACGGCAGCAGGCTCAGGGGCTGACGTGCCAGGGCTGGGAAAGGCAGCAGCCAGAGGGGCCTGGAAGTGTCTGTTGCTCAGACACCTGGGCCAGGCTGTACAGGGTGATGGGCTGGGGAGGCCCGAGCCCTGTGGGCAGGTGGGCCCCATACCTGTCACAGGACGGGGCCACACGCAGGAGCGTCATCACTGCGTCATCTGGCTGTGCTTCAGCGAGATGCAGCAGGGCCTCGTCCAGCCTGTGCTCATCACAATCATTGGCCATGATCCACTGGTGGATGAACCTCACCATGGCAGGCACCTGGAGAAGGCACAGGGAGACTTGGAAAGCTGCCAGAGGGAGCAATGTTCCCAGCTTCCCCAGAGGAGTGCTTCCCTTGCCGGCCCACAGCCATGTGGCCCCAAAGGCTCACAGCAACCAGCAGGCGTGGCTTGGGAGGCCAAGCAATTCCTGGGAGGATCAAACCCTGGCCACAGGCTGCTTACTTGGTTTGGATAGTAAAAATCTTCCTCTACAAGCATAGACAGGAGGGCAGCGCTGCTCTTGGTTTGGAAGATGGGAGAGTAGGGTCTGAGCCCAGTGCCCATGGCCAGGGTCTCTTCCTCCTGCATTCTCTTGATGAATTTGCAGACAAACTGTAGGAGAAGGGCAGGAAGCCGGGGGTGTTGCATGGAGTGCTGCGCACACGGTGCTGGGCTGAGCAGGGACAGCAGGCCCAGCCCCGGGGAGGGTGGCTGCAGGTACCTGGGCTGTGCTGCGGAAGCGGCCACGGCTGGATTCCTGCTCTTGTGTGCGCTCCAGGGCTGCATCTGGCAAAGAGCGAGCGCAGCCAGAGCTGAGGGGCTGCGGGAGAGGCCGGAGAACACAGCCCAGCCCTGCGCTGCCCAGGCAGGGAGAGCCCCGGGATGGCCCAGGGGATGGAGCAGGGCCACTGTGGGGTGTCTGCCCGGCCCCTCTTCCGTCCTGTCCGTGGGCATGTCCCCAGGGCATGGCATGGCATGGCATGGCATGGCATGGCATGGCATGGCATGGCATGGCATGGCATGGCATGGGGCCAAGCTGGCTGCAGGCACCAGCCCCACAGTCAGGCTGTGCCACTCACCCTCCTGCGGTGGCTGGAATGGCACCACCTCCTCGGTCTCCGGTGATGGGGCAGCTCCAGGGCCTTCTTCCTCCTCCTCCTCCACCCAGGCCAGCTTGGGCACTGTTGGGGGTCTCTGCTCCATATCTTTGACTGGATTTGTGGCTATTTGAAGGAGAGATGCCTTGGAAAAGCTCCAAGTCACCAAGTCCTTCAATTGTGCCTGGAAGTCCCCTTCAAGTGGGAAGTCTCAGGAAGGCTGCAGGACAGCAAGGCCTGCACTCGCTCTCAAGGGCTCCTGCAACAAGGGCAGGAGACTCCTGTCAAGGACTGTGATCTGCACTCGAGGGCACCTGCAGAAGAAAAACCTCGGGGAGACCACAGGTCAGCAAGTCCTGTGGTCTGGCCTCGAGCTCAGCTGCAGGAACAATGCCTCGGAAAAGCTCCGGGTAGGACACGAACGAGCGCGCTGTGCGGGGGCTCCTCACGGCACCGCTCTGTCCCGTCCTGTCCCGTCGCGTGCTCCGAGCACTGTGGCCTGCTCCTGTCACCGCCAGCTCCTTTGTCACCACGTGTCACAAAGGGCCCTTGGACACCCGTTCCATGTCACAGTGACTGTGCGGCACCGTGTCACCAAGGGCCCTTGCACACACTGCCGCCCTCCCTGGGGCCGCCCCCAGCCCAGCCAAAGCGGCACAGGCTGGAAGGAATGCCTGGCCCCAGGTGTCCAAGGCAGCCCCACAGGATCTTTAGGAAGCGCTCAGAGCATCAGCAAACGCTGCCCTGCTCTGTGGGCTCAGGGCAGCAGAAGGAGCCCCCAGGGCTGCCGACGCAGCCGCGCTGGGAAGGGCACGGGCCCTTCCAGGGACGCTGGCACGGCCTCCTTGGGACACGTCCCGGCCCGTGGCCATCCTAAACCCGCGGGTGTGACTCGCACAAGGAACGTGTGGGCCCGGGCACCAATGCTGCTCTGAGCCCTGGGGCCCGGGCAGCGCTGCCATCAGCAGCTGGGGCAGAGTCCGTGCCCAAGCAGAGCTGCCACCCCCCGAGCCCTGGCAGCGCTGGTGCCCGTCTCCTGCCCCAGAGACCTGTGCCCCCGGGAGGCTTCTGTGCCACAGGGAGCCAAAGCCCACGTGCATTGGGGGCTGTGCTCCTTCCTGCAGGGGCTGATGGCTGGAGCACCTGGAGCAACTGCTGGCAGCACTTGGTCTCTGTCAGAGGGCAGAAGCTGTTAGTCAGTCCTGAAAGGATTTTCACATGGAAGGGATTGGCAGTAGCACCACAACACCATCAGCTGCTGAGTTTCCCTCCCCTCCCCAACTGGTTCGGCAAGAATTCCTTGGAGAGAAGTGGAAGGAACCTCTTTATTTAACTGGCACAGCATCCTCCAGCACACAAAATGAATGATACCAGATGACACCACTCTGAGAATGATGGCAAAATCAGAAAGTCTCTTTCGGGGGTGGTTGCTCTGTTCTCAGTCCCTCCGGTGCTGGGGCAGCTGCTGCAGCCAAACGGTGCAAACACTCAGTGTTCGCAGGTCCCTGTCTGGAGCAGGTTCCAGATGGTCACAGAAACAGGAGAGGAGAACCAGTCCAGGAAGGAATTTGGACTGTTTAGCTAGAACTAGCTAATAAGCAGAGGCCAAAGCAGAGCAGAAGCGAGAGCAGAAAAGAGAGCAAGCAAAGCAGCAAGCCGAAAGCAAGAAGCGAAACAGCCCTATGTACTGCCCATCTCTGTGTCCCTGATAAGAGAAACCCAAACAAAACTTCCACTCGTCAGAGCCGGTCTTAAAGGCACAGAACATATGAATGCAGATACAAGCATCATAACGTCACCCCAGGACATTCCACCCCTTATCCCCCTATCATCAACATACTACAACACATCATGCATTATTCATACAAAATTTCCATCTGTTCCCCCAAAATTTACAAGCAATACCCATCATGCCTTCATCACATCCCCACACTGGACCACTGAATCCAGGCCCTTTATTACAGAGCTGCAGGATTCCCCCCTTTCACTTTACTCACTTAAAGCTCCATCTATCACTTGCTCAGACCTTTGACACTTACACATTTCCTTCTCCATCTTCCACTTGCCCAGACCTTCAACACTTACGCATTTCCTTCTATCTCATGTCTGTATGGTTCAATGTACAGACAATGGCAGTAACATCCAATGAACAGTGATATTTCACATCATTCTTACCTCACAATCAGATCTCCCTGAGGTACACATCGTGTTGTTCCATCTCTTTGCATTATCCACCATGTGCAACCTGGTCCCTGAGCAAAGACAACTCCACAAATGGGTTTGTCTGTACTCGAGGCAGAATTGATCCACACAGTCTTCCCTAACAAACCTCTGATATGTACCAGTGGGACTTTGTCTCCTTCTATTATATTCAGGGACTCAGACTGGGCAGGACCTGCTCGGTTGGTGGAACCTCAGGTGTTAACTAACCAGGTGGCGTTTGCTAAATGCTGCTCCCAATTTTTGAAAGATCCCCCACCCAAAGCAATCAACTGGGTTTTTTTTAGTACTCCATTGTATCTCTCCACTTTTCCTGCAGCTGGTGCATGGTAGGGGATATGGTACACCCACTCAATGCCATGTTCCTAGCCCAGGTGTTGATAAGGTTGTTCTTGAAATGAGTCCCATTGTCTGACTCGATCCTCTCAGGGGTGCCATGTCTCCACAGAACTTGCTTTTCAAGGCCCAGGATGGTGTTCCAGGCTGTAGCATGAGACACAGGGTAGGTTTCCAACCATCCAGTGGTGGCTTCCACCATGGTCAGCACGTAGCGTTTGCCCTGGCATGTCTGGGGCAGTGTGATGTAGCCAATCTGCCAGGCCTCCCCATACTTGTACTTGGACCACCGCCCACCGTACCAGAGGGGCTTCACTCGCTTGGCCTGCTTGATGGCAGCACACGTCTCACAGTCATGGATAACCTGAGAAATACTGTCCATTGTTAGATCCACCCCTCGGTCTCGTGCCCACTTATAGGTGGCATCTCTGCCCTGGTGGCCTGAGGCATCATGGGCCCATCAAGGTAGGAATAACTCTCCCTTATGTTCCCAATCTAGGTCTATTTTGGACACCCCTATCTTTGCAGCCTGGTCTACCTGCTCATTGTTCTGGTGCTCCTCATTGGCCCTACTCTTGGGTACATGGGCATCTACATGGCGGACTTTCACAGGCAGCCTCCCTACCCTGGTAGAAATGTCTTTCCACTCATCAGCAGCCCAAATTGGTTTCCCTCTACGTTGCCAGTTAGCCTTTTTCCACCTCTCCAGCCATCCCCACAGAGCATTGGCTAGCATCCATGAATCAGTGTAGAGGTAGAGCTTTGGCCACTTCTCTCTCTCAGCAATGTCCAGGGCCAGCTGAACAGCTTTGAGTTCAGCAAGTTGACTTGATCCACCTTCTCCTTCGGTAGCTTGTGCAACCTGTCGTGTGGGGCTCCATACGGCTGCTTTCCCCTTCCGGTTCATCCCTACGATGCGACAGGAACCATCAGTGAAAAGAGCGTAGCGTGTTTCCTCTGGGGGCAGTTGGTTATAGGGAGGAGCCTCTTCAGCACATGTCACTGGTTCTTGTTCCTCTTCATCTGTGACACCAAAATTCTCACCTTCGGGCCAATTTGTAATGACCTCCAAAATCCCAGGGCGATTCAGGGCGAGGCAGTCTGGACTCCTTCTTAGGCAGCCAGGATTTCTTTCTCTGTTGGAGTGTAGTTGGCTTCAGACTCTCTGTAGCTTCAACTGCAAAATCCCAGTGGTCGGCCCCGAGTCTCCTCAGGCACGTTCTGCCAAAGGCTCCGGGACAAGCCATGGTTCCCGGCTGCAGAGTAGAGCATGTTCTTTACCTCTGGTCCATCCTGACCGGGCCAAGGGCTACTGCATGAGCAATCTCCTGCTTGATCTGGACAAAGGCTTGTTGCTGCTCAGGGCCCCACTGGAAATTGTTCTTCTTGCGGGTGACCAGGTAAAGAGGGCTCACAATCTGACTGTACTCAGGAATATGCATCCTCCAAAAACCTATGGCACCCAGGAAAGCTTGTGTCTCTTTCTTATTGGTGGGTGGAGACATTGCTGTGATCTTGTTGATGACATCTGTAAGAATCTGATGCCGTCCATCTTGCCACTTCACTGCCAGGAATTGAATCTCACAAGCTGGTCCCTTTACTTTGCTCTTTTCAATGGCAAAACCAGCTCGCAGGAGGATCTGGATGATTTCCTTCCCTTTCTCAAACACTTCCGCAGCTGTGTTCCCCCACACAATGATGCCATCAATATACTGCAGATGTTCTGGAGCCTCACCCCTTTCTAGTGCAGCCTGGATCAGTCCATGGCAGATGGTGGGGCTGTGCTTCCACCCCTGGGGCAGTCAGTTCCAGGTGTACTGCACTCCCCTCCATGTGAAGGCAAACTGAGGCCTGCATTCTGCTGCCAGAGGAATGGAGAAAAATGCATTGGCAATGTCTATAGTGGCGTGCCACTTTGCTGCCTTGGACTCAAGCTCATACTGGAGCTCTAATATGTCTGGCACGGCAGCACTCAGTGGTGGAGTCACTTCATTCAATGCACGGTAGTCCACAGTCAATCTCCATTCTCCTTCAGATTTTCGCACAGGCCAAATGGGGCTGTTGAAGGGTGAGTGGGTCTTGCTGACCACCCCTTGGCTCTCCAGCTCAGGGATCATCTTGTGGATGGGGATCACAGCATCTCGAGTGGTCCTATACTGTCGTCGATGCACTATGGAAGTGGCAATTGGCACTCGTTGCTCTTCTCCCGTCAGGCATCCTACTGCAGATGGATTCTCAGACAACCCAGGCAGGGTGTTCAATTGCTGGATGCCCTCTGTCTCTACAGCAGCTATTCCAAATGCCCATCTGAGTCCCTTTGGGTCTTTCAAGTACCCACTTTTAAGGCAGTCTATGCCCAAAATACGTGGGGCCTTTGGGCCAGTCACAATGGGATGCTTCTTCCACTCATTTCCAGTCAGGCTCACCTCAGCTTCCACCAAAGTGAAATCCTGGGATCCCCCTGTCACACCAGCAATAGAAATGGACTCTGTCCCACATGTCTTGATGGCATTAATGTGCATTGCGCACCAGTATCGACCAAAGCTTTGTACTCTTGTGGTTCCCATGTGCCAGGCCAATGAATCCACACAGACCAGAAAACACGATTTTCCCTGGCCTCTACCTGGCTAGAGGCAGGGCCCCTTCTTTCCCTGGGCGTATGTTTTGGATGTTCTTTTGAGGGGGTCAGGCATGTCATCATCATCATACCTGGCTGTTTGTCTACGGGCAACTGGAGCTGCTTTCCTTCTGGTGGCTTCCTTCAGTTCACGCACCCGTCGTGCCAGAACAGCAGTAGGTTTCCTATCCCACCTTCTCATGTTGTCCCCACAATCACACAGGTAAAACCAGAGCTCAGCTCGTGGGGTGTACCTTCTCTCACCATCTGGGAAACGTCTGCCTTGGATACCAGAACCTCAGATCTGTACTGCTGAAATTTGGAGAAGGTCTTCTTTAATCTCCTTTCTAAGCTTCTTATGATTCTCCTCTATCTTATCCTCTAAGTTCTGCAGACGTGTTTCTACCGCTGCAATTCTGGCATGTGTCGGGCCGTGTACAGCATCTGCATATGCTCGGAGCTTCCTTGCCATGTCAAGCACAGTCTCATCCCTCTCATCCCTCTTCACGATGGCTAAGGCAGAAGCATATTCATGTGGCCCAAGTCATACAAGTTTTTGCCACATCACAGACGTGCATGCTACCAAGTCTGGGTTCCTAGTTGTTACATCATCTGAGAAGAGAACCTCTGCCACTGCCATTTCTCTCAGGTGTTGGATCCCTTGCTCTATGGTCTTCCACTGGGTTTGTTGCATATAGAGATCATCTGCACACAGGAATCTTCGTGCAACACTGTCCAAGACCCGTGCCCAGAGGCTGTGTGGATTAGCCGCCCTCATCATTTCTTGGTCGATGACAGGATCCTGTGACAGGGATCCCAAATGCCTGGCTTCAGTGCCGTCCAGAATTGTAGCCTCGTCTGCAGCATCCCAGAGACGGACCAGCCAACTAATTATGGATTCATCCGACCTTTGAGTGTAATCCTTCCGTAGGCGTCCTTCAGGGAATAAGACTCGATACTTGTATCTGATCTTGCACCTGCTGCTTTGACTCCTGATTTTATGTCAGGAGGCATTGAGGTTCCTTCTCCTTCATCATCATCATCATCCACTTGTCGATTGGTCTTGTCCGTGCATTTCCCACTTCTAGTGCTGGTAGCAACAGCCATGGGTTTAGATGCTGGCTTGGCCTCACTGTCTGGTTTGGCTGCTGGCTTCGAGCCTGGGCTGTTGGCTGCAGCCTGAATCACCGGGATAGTTGCTGATTTATCTCCCTGCCCCCCTGCCTCTGTCTGCTGCCCGACAGTATCTAGCAGTGTGCGATAAGCATATGCCAGGGCCCAGCTCACTGCAATGACCTTCCTCTCCTTAGGCTCATCCTGGTACTTCTCTTTCAGATATTTCCCCACCTCAGCTGGGTTCTGAATTTGTTCATGGGGAAAATCCCAGACTCTATGGTCAGAGAATTCCTTCAGGATTTGTCCCATATCCTCTCATTTCCCACACCACTTAGGATTTTCCACACCGGGGCCTACTCCTGAGTCAGGGGTCTCACCAGCCCGTCTAGAAATCTCAGCCCTCATTCTAGAGAAGCAGCAGGCTGTATAGAGGAAGGTTACCAGATTGAATACCAGGAAGATGGTTTCTTTAACATTGAGGGGAAACTGAACATCCTTCACTAGTGATGCAACTGATTCATAGGAGAAGAAGGAAAGCAGAGGCTGAAAAATCTCATTCCCTCCTGCTCCTCCTGCAACAAACTGGATGCATAACCATAGCCATGAACCATTCATACCTGGAGCAGAACCTAGCATGTTTATAAACTACTTGCACATCACTGCCACCAAGCCCAGCAGGATAGCTATTCTGGTCACTGCCCCTCTGATGTAAAAACTACATATTAGGGACAATACTAAAACTATTTCTGGGGAAGAAAATAAACCTAGGGACCACAGAGGTATTAAAATCTCAAAAAACCCTAGGGACCAGAAATGCATGCAAATCTTCATCCCAATAGACATTATGAATTCAAAAAGCATGGCTATTAGCTGATATAAACAAACACAGAGTAATAGCAACCAAAATGCAGTCAAAACAGGGTTTTTCCACTCTCTCGAGCCCCCAGGATGGGCGCCAATATTTTGTCCTGGTTTAGGGTAAATTTGTTAAAGAATCTGCAAAGGAGGGCTCCTCCAGAAAGCAAGCCCACACGGCCCCTCCCACCCAACTGGTTCGGGAAGAATTCCTCGGAGAGAAGTGGAAAGAACCTGTTTATTTAACTGGCACAGCATCCCCCAGCACACAAAATGAACAATACCAGATGACACCGCTCTGAGAATGATGGCAAAATCAGAAAGTCTCTTTCGGGGGTGGCTGCTCTGTTCTCAGTCCCTCCGGCGCTGGGCAGCTGCTGCAGCCAAACGGTGCAAACACTCAGTGTTCCTGGGTCCCAGTCCGGAGCAGGTTCCAGATGGTCACAGAAACAGGAGAGGAGAACCAGTCCAGGAAGGAATTTGGACTGTTTAGCTAGAACTAGCTAATAAGCAGAGGCCAAAGCAGAGCAGAAGCGAGAGCAGAAAAGAGAGCAAGCAAAGCAGCAAGCCGAAAGCAAGAAGCGAAAACAGCCCTATGTACTGCCCATCTCTGTGTCCCTGATAAGAGAAACCCAAACAAAACTTCCACTCGTCAGAGCTGGTCTTAAAGGCACAGAACATATGAATGCGGATACAAGCATCATAACGTCACCCCAGGACACCTAACAAAAGGATTTTAATGAAAAGATGTCTGTGACGTGTCACCCTTTTAAATTGAGTTTAATTAAAAAGAAAAATGTTTGTAATTTTCTCTGCTGTGCACATGCAGGGGAAAGAACAAAGACATGACAGGTTATCTGTTGCCAATCAAAACCTCACTCAAGTGCTGGTGTGGAATGAACAGGGAATTTCTTCACCTGTAGAACATAAAATTCTATCATATCGCTAAAACAATCTTACAATATATGAAAATGCAGAAAAAAAATGCAAAGAAAGTCCAAGTCCAAACAGCTGAGTTTCAGGAAAAGGTCCATGGACTGAAGATGTTCCTTTTTGCCATCTCTGAAACTCCCTGTTTGGTCCTGAAACAGGCTTGCTGCAGAAAAGTCTATCAATAGTTATCAAAAGTCCATTGACAGTCATCAAACAATTTCAAACAACTTTGAGACAACTTCTGGAATGCTGGAATGTCCTGGCCACAGCCCTTTATTGAACACTTTGGTTGGAGCTAATTAGGGGCCCCTCAATGCTTCACAGGTGCCAGCTATTTCAACTCTTTTTATTTAATTTAATCTTTTGTTTCCGATCGAAAAAGAGCTGCAGCAGCAGAGCAGCCAAAGAGAGGCCCTTGGGGGCCCTGGCCCATGTGAACGGACCAGGAACCCCAGATCTGGCCCACAGAAAGGTGGGCCAGGGCCAGAAGGGGGAAGCAAAACCCCCAAACCCATCAGGAGGCCGGCAGGTGGCCCTGGTCCAGGGAGCCAAGCCCAACAGCCCAGGCCCAGCCCCCAAGGCAGGCTCTGTCTTACCACAGGCCTGCACCCTGCTGCCAGTACAACGGCAGAACGGGTGGCCAAAGGCTTCTTTTCCCCAAAATCACCAAGGCATGGCAGCAGCAGGGAAATAGAAGCAGTCCCAATAAACTCCACCTCGGCTCTGGGGATGTTTTTTCCCCACAGCAAACAAGCCATGATCGCTTCCCGCTGTGCCCTCTGCCTCTGCAATGCAAATGCAACAGGTGTGTCTGCCATCAGCCTCACGGCACCACCCTCTCTGGGCTGGGCACCAAAGGCAGAACTTTCGGGACCCACCTGACCCTCGCCGCTGGGGCGTGCGAGGGACGGCAGAGAGATTCACACCCCCCAAGGGGAAGCAACTGACCAAACAGCCCCCAACCTGCCGAGAATGCTGATTTTGAAAGCCGGCAGACGGGCTGCTCCCGCCCCCAGCTGTTGGGCCATGCCTCCTCAATAGAAGGAGCGGATGACGCCCTCTTCCCCTGTCCCAGCTGCCCCCGCAGGCGCAGCCCCGGAACAGCCCGAAAAACTCGGGGGGGAAACCGCGCTGGGTGCAGGAGCCGCCGCGGCAGCTGCTGCCGGGAGCGGCGGGACCGCAGGCTGCTCTGCCTCTGCGGGAGGGCCCGCTGGGCACGGCGCGGGGTCGGCAGCGTCTTCTGCCCCTGGCTCTGGGGTCAGCTGCGGAGGCGCAGCCGCAGTCTCCGGCGGAGCGCGCACGGGCAGCGGCGGGGCTGGCACGGGCAGCGGCGGAACAGCCGGGGCGGGCGGCGGCGGAGGATCGCTGTTGCCCAGCAGCATCGGCACAGCCGCGGGGAGCGGTGTTTCTGAGCTCTCAGGCGCAGGCGGGGAAGCCGGCGGAGCCGCAGGGCGGGCCGCCCGGGGAGGCGGCTGCGGGGTGGCTCTGGGAGGCGGCCCCGCCAGCCCGGGAGGCGGCGAGAGAGACCGGGGAGAGACTCGGAGAGCGGTGCTGCCCCCATCTCTGAGCGGGGCAGGGCCGGGAGGCTGCCAGGGGTGGCACAGCCTACTGCCATGCCCCCGCAGAGAGACGAGGGTGGGGAAAAAGATGGCTCCGTCTGAGCCTGCTCCGAAAACGCAGAGAAAAAACTTCATCGGCTGGGAAGCAGCAGATCTTCCCCCTGCAAAGGATCATCTCCTGCTGGAGTCGGGGGAAATGGGGCGAGCCCGTTGCAGTTAGCAATGCAGGGAAGAACAACTGCTCTCTGTTCCAAGAACAGAAAGAGTGCCTTAAATGTTAGGACAATTCAGGGGTGTCCGAATCCACGGTCCAAAAGGACTTGGAAAATGGATTCCATGCTCTCCCATGCAAACACATCCAGGACATATAGCACATTCGTAAAAAACCCAAAAAACTTTGCCCATGGGAAAAACTCATAGAAATGTCTTTCTGACAGGAAAATTCCAAGAATTCCATCCTCTTCACCCCATTTTTGCCAGAGGGCAATAATTTTCTCCTCTGAAGGGGAGAAAGGAACCTCGGCCCTGCTTGGAAGGCCCCAGCACCTTTGCAGCCACAATCTGCGAAGGCCAGGATCATCAGGAAGGGAAAAGCCAACAGTACCTTTTGACAGGGTCCAGCATGCTCTGGCCAGGTGCATGGTGCTGCTGAGCTTTCCGGCCATCTTCCTGGAAGCTTTTCAGAAGGTTCTCTTTGTGGTCAGCCTTGCTGTGAACTCTGTCCAAATCTGGATCTTCAGTTCTTCAACTCCTGGCTAGAATCCACTTCTGTGGTCACTTGTGAAGCAACCATCAATGCCACACATTCGGGGTTTACCCAGTGCAGCAAATGCTCTTCTGGGGTCTCATCAAGTGATGATTTGCTCTTCAGACAAGAGGTCACCAATTGATGGTTTGTCCTCCTCAGTCACTTGGGGTTCACCAATTGTGACAGTGGTCACAGGGTCTTCAGGGTGAGAGAGAGGTGAGAATGTTGACCTCATCTTCAGAAGGCTTGATTTATTATTTTATGATCTATATTACATTATGACTATACTAAAAAGAAAAAGAAGGAAAGTTCTCAGAAGGCTAGCTAAGCTAAGAATAGCAAAGAATGAATAACAAAGTTCTGTGTCTCAGCAGAGAGCGAGACGCAGCTCTGCTGTGAGTGGTCAGTAAATCCAAACATCCCCAGGAGACCAATCACGGATCCACCTGTTGCATTCCACAGCAGCAGATAACCATTCTTTACACTTTCTTGCTGAGGCCACAGCTTCTCAGAAGGGAGAAAAATCCCAAGGAAGGATTTTTCACAAAAGATGTCTGTGACAGTCTGTCAGAACTGCGCACAGGCCAGATGGGACTGTTGAAGGGTGAGTGGGTTTTGTTGACCACCCCTTGGGTCTCCAGCTCACGGATCATTTTGTGCATGGGGATCACGGCATCCAGATTTGTTCGATACTGCCAGCGGTGCACCGTCGAGGTGGCAATCGGCACTCGTTGCTCTGCCACCTTCAGGAGTCCTACTGCAGATGGGTTTTCTGATAGTCCAGGCAAGGTGTTCAACTGCTTAATGTTCTCTGTCTCTACAGCAGCCATTCCAAAAGCCCACCTGAGTCCCTTTGGGTCTTTCTAATAGCCCTTCCAGAGGAAGTCTATGCCCAGAATACATGGGGCCACTGAGCCGGTCACAATAGGAATTTCTGCCACTCCTTCCCAGTCAGGCTCACCTTGCCTTCCAACAGGATCACCTGCTGCAATCCCCCAGTCACCCCGGCAATGGAAACGGGTTCTGCACCCACATGTCCTGAAGGGATTAGAGTACACTGTGCACCAGTGTTGACAAAAGCCTTGTATATCTATGGCTCTGGTGTGCCAGGGATCCACACAGCCCAAAAGACACAATTTTCTCTGGCCTCTACCTGGGTAGAGGCAGGGCCTGTCTAGTCCTGGCTACCATTCCCTCCCTGGGCGTATATTCTAGATGTTCCTTCAAGGGGATCTGCCATATCATGCTCCATTCTGCTCTACCTGGCAGCTTGGTCACAGGGCGGCATTTGGGTGTAAATCCCTCTCTTAGTAGTTTCCTCCTTTAGCTCACATACCCATGCTGCTAGGACAGAGATGAGTTTTCCATTCCACCCTCTCATGTCTTGCCCGTGTTCATAGAGGAAGAACCACAGGTCCACTCATGGGGTGTACTCCCTCTCCCTAGCTGGGGGGTGTTGGGCTCTGACACTGGGGCCTCTGGTTTGCACTGGTGCCACACGGGAACTGTCCTTGCTCATCTGCTTCCTCATCTGCTCTCTGAATTTTTCCTGTTCATCCTTGAGACTCAACCACAGCAGAGACATGAGTGTGCATCAGGCCATGGACGATGGTCTCATCATTCCTGAGTTTGCTTGCTACAGAACTCATTATCTCTTGGTTATCCACAAAATGCATTGTTCCCATGAAGCTGGAGTATTCAGATGGCCCCTGCTGTGAACGGCTCCACCACATTTGCACTGGGCACCTGACCTTGTCAGGCTCAATGTGGTTGTCCATCCCCTGCAAATGTTATCTCCAGTACTGCCACTTGTTTTAGTGTTGGAGGTCAGAATTTTTCCTTTATATTTTCTTTGGCAGCATCCAGCCCTCTGCCCCCTCCAGAGCCCAGCACCAGTGGCTGCTGGCTGCCTCACAGGGCTGTGTGGGCAGGGGAGGCCAGTGCTGGCCACAGGGAGAGCCCGGTCAATGGGCTGAGCCTGCACCAACTGCACCCTCCTGGTACTGTCCAGCTGGCAGAGGGCAGGAGCAGAGCGGCCGAGCACCTGCGCCGGGCCCTGCTGTGCCAGGACAGCCCACAGGAGCCCCTGTGAGAGGCGGCCGTCAGGTTCATGGGTGACTCACGAGCCCGGGCTCCTTGCCTGCCCCGCCCTTCTTAGCACCACCCAGCCCCACCCTGCCTCACCCTGCCCCACCCCACCCTGCACTGCTGTACCTGGCCCTGCCTTGCCATGCCCAACCCTACACTGCTCCACCCAGCCCAGGCCCACCCTACCCCACCCCACCCAGCCCCACCCTGCCCCACCCAGCCCCACCCAGCCCCACCCTGCCCTGCCCTGCTGCAGCTCGGCCCTATCGCTGCCTGGGGGTCTCTGCACAAATCACCAACGGGATGGGACTGCTGGGGAACGCGTCTCGAGCTCTTCATCTTCATCCAGCATCAGTCTCATTACATGGTTATGGCAATGGGAAGATGCCAGCAGCTCACATCCCCGGCAGCAGACAAAGAACTGCCTTTAAAAGTTTTTGACCAATCACACAAAGCAAAAGCATATTGACAGTAGTTCTATCCAACCACTGTAAGCACACCTACCTTCAGTCAAACAATGCTCACTTATTATGAATATAGTACCTGCTTGTAAGCATTAAAATACAATCCACAGGGCTCAATAATTAAGCTAAAACTTCCTAATATCTTGATAGATAAACTTTTCTGTAGCCTAAGGAGGTATTCTAGCCAAGCATTAATACCCAGACCCTTCTTCTATTTCTCCTTACTTGTGTACTACTTACAAAAACTTTCTGCTGACGAATCTTATGGCTACTGCTTAACTCTAGTAGCACTTTGGCTGTCTCTGAGGCCTGCCTTTTGTACCATTCCTAAAAGGCTCTGATTTTAAGGATTCCCACAGGCCCCAGCCCCGCCTGCTGCCCCGGCAGCGCCAGCCGGGCCCGGCGCCGTGGAGCCCCGCCTGGCCTGGGCATTGCTGCTGCCGCCCTCTGGCAGCCGTGCCCTGGGTGGCAGCGTGCGGCAAGGGCCAGGCTGAGCCCTGCCGGGCCAGCAGCCCGTGCGGCCACAGCGCCGGCAGTGCCGCTGGCAGGGAGCTGTGCCGCTGGGGCCAAGATGAACGCTTTGTTCTCAGAGATGCCCGGGTTTCCCATGATGAAGGAGCAGCAGGAAGAGCTCCCGGATCTCAGTCAGGGTGACCGAGGGCAGCGGCCTGGCCAGGCGAGCTGCAGTGCCTGAGCAGGAGCTGCAATCCCTGTCCCAGCTGCACTGGGCTTCGTTCCATGTGTTGGCAAGAGGTGGTGTGGGCAGAGCACACAGAGATTTCAGGAACACAGGAGGAATTCCTGGCCCGCAGCTTGCTGCTGATCCTGTTGGCAACACCTCTCTCTTGGCCATGGCAAGAGTTGGGTGGGGTGGCCCTGGCAGGACGGTCTCCTCAGGTCACTGCAGATCCAGGCTCCGACCATGGCTCTCTTTCTCTCTCTTCCAGGCCTAGAATCCCCAAAGAACAATGCCAGCCCATCCTGCTCTAACATTGAAAGTCATGCTAAATTAGCCCTAAGACGTGAAGAAATAGGGTCCTGTTCTGGATCCAGTGAAGCAGTGTCCCAAGAACAGCACCAGGAGACACTGATGAGGACACCATCTCCCATTGCCACTGGAGCTCTAGACATAGTTGATGATTGGTACAGCTGAGCCTGTGGCAAGCTCGCGTGGCTTCAGCCCTCTCCCGGCCTGTAGATATCTCCCTCCCTCCAGCCCTCAGACACTGTCCATCCACTTTTGCCCCTCCACTCTCCCTCACTTTTGACAGCTCCCTCTCACCAGCCCTCAGACCATGCCTATTCTTATGTTTTCCTTCCACTCTTCCTTTTGATAACTCCATTTCTCAGGCCCTCAGACCCTGCCTGCCCATTCCCTTTCTCCCTCCCATATTCCCCTTTTTTTACCTTTCATTAATAAACAGTTTGGCTTCTTCACTTTGCCTGCATCCCTGTGGAGTTGAAGGAAACCCAGGGCCCTGGGACACACAGGCCCCTGCTGCCGTTCTCTTCCAGGCCCTGTTTTGTGCCCAGACCCAGAGGAACGAGGGCAGGTCAGGCTGGAAAGGGCCCTTTGCTGAAGGTGCAGTTCCACAGCCCCGTGCAGTTCCAGATCTTGCTGAGCACTCTAAGGGCCAGCAGTGGGACAAGGAGCCTGTGTGTGTCAGGGACCAAAGCTGTGTCTGAGGCCCTGCCATATTTGGTCCCCTGCTGTGCACGTCAACAAGAGAATGAAGAGCAGAGAATGAAGGAAACCTTATGGTTTAACTGGTGGGAATTTGACCCTTAAGGGAAACAATGGACTGGTCAATCGATGGGAAGTGAACCTGTGAAAGAGGAACAATGCACAATGGAGCTGTGGTTGGCATGGAGGGGGTATCACAGGTCACTGCAGCCTCATCTCACGCACTGGCCAAGCATGAGATGACCTTGTAACTGGAAAAACGCCACTGCAGAGGAGGAGATGTCAGGCCTGGTTCTGGGCTGGAGGGATGAAAAGGACAAAATGCCCGTCCTTTTGATGCAGGGGATGCCCTGGATGTGGGAGGCCTGCCTGCCCTTCCCACTGGAGCACCATGCTGAGATAGCCTGAGAGCAGCCCAGTGCTCCTCGCTCCTCTCTGCTGACCCGTGAGCATTTGTCTGCTTTCAGGATGGCCCTGGCTGTGTCAGGGCTGCTCCGTGGTCATGAGACAGCCGGTCCTGTCCCGCTGGGTCCCAGCAGTGCCTCGCAGCAGCCCTGCAGCCACGCCACGATGCTGGCCAAGAGAGGCCCTGGAAGCTGAGGCAGCTGATTTGAAGCTTTTGCAGATCCCCACAGGGGATGGCCACACACAGGGGATGGCCAACAGCAGTCCTGAGGGGTCTCCCTAATTCAAAGAAATCGGCAGACAAACGCATTGTCCGCCAAAAGCCCTTTTATTGAGCTGACAGGAGGGCAGGGGTCTGCACCCCACGAAAATGCTTCTCTGCCCCATGTACATTTCAGTGGGATGATGTCAGAAATGGATCTCCAAAATCCATCCATCTTGACTCTGCTGAAGTGATTGGATAGGCAGGGCGTTAGAAATACATTCTGTCTGGTTCCTGTACTTGAAGGTAATGTCCAGGCGCTGGCCAGGAGCAGCCTCCATGCCCTAAAGCAGCTCTTCTTCCTCATGGCTTCCCTGCACAGGGCTCATTTTACACTTGCCCTTAGTCCTTCTGGTAGAATGTGTCTAAAGCTTTTTGTCAAGTCTCTCTCCTGTCAAGTTAGGCCAGCCCGGTTTTTCTTATGCTAACTGGTGCTAAGGGCTTGTGTAGGTCTGTGCCAAGTACTTGTTTACTCATGGGAATTGCTTGTGCTTATGTCAAACAAAGGCCTTGTTTCATTCTCCCCTTCTCTTTATCCTGGTGCAAATTATTTTGCAAGATCCTCTGGACAGTCCACAGTACATATGTACTGTTATGCTGCTGTTTTAATTTTCCACCACATCCACAAATTTGTGATGGTTAAGAGGAGGGTTAATTTTTAGCCATGATTTAGTTAATTCTTGTGGCAATTTCCCCAGCTCTCCTTATTTGAAGTTTTCCTGAGATTACAGACCGTAGCCACACACAGCTGAGCTTGTATACATTGAAATGCTAAAGAAATGTTACTCTGTAGTTTTCCCCTAAAGCCAACAACTGCTTGAAAATCCTGCTGTGTATTGTTGGCCAGGGTGGTTAATAGGTTAGCTGCCAGGCTTTGTGTATGGGCAAGAGACAGCAGGGTTGAGGAGTTTCTAACTGTCCAATATAAGAACTCACAGTGCTTACTTTCTTGAGTAAGACTTCCTGGTCAATAGAATTTAATACTCCCAGTTCAGACCCAAACCATCCCCTTAAGTCTTTCTTATACCTATGATTTGGTGTCTGGGAATGTATCTACAGCTCCCATTCTTTTAGGCTTTGCTGTATGAGTGGGCAGAATTGCTGTTTAATTTTGGACATATTAGCTTGTATCTTTACCTCCAGCTTTTTCAGAGAGTACTGTGGATTTAGAGGCAACAATTGTTCATTTGTTTGTCTCACCCCAGAGTGAAAGACTCTATTAGTTCACATATGGGTCCCGTTCTACGGAGTTGTTTGCTGATGTAAAGTTGTTTGTTTTGATTTTAATTTTAAATGTCTGTGGTGTGACCCATTCCGTTTCGCTCCTGGTCGAGTAGCCAAGGCATGGTAACTGGTTTCTCCAGATACATTGCCTGCCTTTAGGCAAGCATTTCAGAAACCTTCAGAAACCTTACACTGGCCCCTGGTAGTATTACAAAGAATACTTTACCAAGTTCCCAGTACAAATAGTTGAGTATTCTGAGTACCTCAGCTCATCAGAGGATGCAGTTGTGCTATTGGATTCCATGCATATCTGGGTTGCAATCATGTGGCCATGAAATCGGACATGATATACCCTAATAGGCTGATTGTGCTCCTGGCTACCCCTCCAGCTTAATTGGTTACTATTTCTGATGGCCTGGAATATGCCAAGAATGAAACTCAATTCTCAAAAGCAGATCCTGTATGAGACCTGTTCCATGTACTAAGGGTCCAAGCAGGAAAACCTTCTGCCCTTGCCAAGGTTCCTGCCAGCTTCCCCAGGGAAAATGGCTGCTGGTGCCAGTCCATTCCCTTGCCCAGAAGGCACCCGCTTGTGTTTGGACACCAGCTGCTGGCCACAGCCAGAAAGGCAGCACCCGCAGCATTGGCTGTCAGACGCTGGGCTGATGTTTTTATCCAGAGAGCAAGAAAAAAAACAAAAAGCACACAAGGCAACTTGACAGTATCTCTGTAAGAATGTCATTGTCCTGTGAAACTCAATAGTGGATGGTGGTTTTGTGCTGCAGATAATGACATCCGAGCAAAAATCATTCCAGGAAGGGACAACAGCTTCTGCCTTCTGACAGATACCCAGTATGGCCACCAATTGCTCCAGGTGCTCCCGCCAACAGCCACCTGTTGGCAGGAAAGATTGCACAGACACCAAGGCACGTTGGCTCTGGCTGTCCTCTGGCAGAGATGTCCCCTGGGGCCACAGGCCTCTGTGGCAGGAGACAGGCACCAGCATTGGCAGGCCTTGGGGATGGCAAATCTCCTTTGGCAGGGAATCTTCCACAGCTGCTGCTGTCAGCGCTGCCCAGGGGACAGAGCAGCATTGGTGCCCTGGGCCACAGGTCCCGTGCCTGTGTCACGCCCCTGCGAGTGTGCCGGCCACCCAGCACCGGGACTGGTCCCAAAGAGGCCGTGGCAGGGCCTGTGGAAGGCCCCAGTGCCCTTCCTGCTCTGCTGCGTGTGCAGCCGTGGGGGCTCATTCTGCTGCCCTGAGCAGGCAGAGCAGAGAAGCAGCTGCGTCTATTTTGGGCCCTGGCTAAAGTTCCTGCCGGGCTGTGTCTTCAACACTTGGGGCAAGGTCTTGCCTGCAAGCTGGTGCAGTTTGGGCGAGATGGGGGTGTCCCCAGGGCACATGGAGCTGTGTCCTGGGTCTCTTTGTGACACAGTGCACCGTGGTCACCGTGGGATGGAAAGGGACAGAGTGTGCAAGGGTGACCCTTTGTGACATGCCGTGACGTAGGTGCTGGCGGCGCCACGGCCACGCCACAGTGCTCGGTGCACGTGACGGGACAGGACGGGACAGAGCAGTGCTGTGAGGAGCCCCCTACAGCCAACTTGTTCCCTGCTGACCCGGAGCATATCCAAGACGTTCCCTGTTCAGGTGACCTCAAGGCCAGGCTGCGGGACTCGGTGACGTGGAGCATTTCCAAAGCGTCTGCCATCCCTGCGGCCGGAGCCCTCGAGGACGGACTGCGGGACTTCCTGTCCTGTAGCCTTCCCAAGGCTCCTCTGTTGCAGGTGCCTTCAAGGCACAACTGCAGCACTTGCTCATCTTCAGCCCTTCCGAGGCCTCTCTGCTTCAGCAAGCGCTCCTAATTGCAGAGAGTGACATGGAGCAGAGAGCCCCCAGCGTGCCCAAGCTGGCCTGGCTGGAGGAGGAAGAGGCTGGAGCTACCTCAGCACAGCAGCCTGAGGAACTGGAGCAGTTCCAGCTGCTACAGGAGCGTGAGTGTCTGAGCTGGGCCACACAGCTGGTGCCTGTAGCCAGCTTGGCCTAATCCCATCCCATCCCATCCCATCCCATCCCATCCCATCCCATCCCATCCCATCCCATGGACATATCCATGGATAGGACAGAAGCTGGGCTGGAGTCCCTGGCAGCCACGCTCCATCCCCCGGGGCATCCTGGGGCTCTCCCTGCCTGGGCAGTGCAGGGCTGGGCTGTGTTCTCTGGCCTCTCCCGCAGCCCCTCAGCTCTGGCTGCACTCGCTCTTTGCCAGATGCAGCCAAGGACCGGACAGAGGAAGAAGAGGCCGCCCGTGGCCGCTTTGGCAGTACGGCGCAGGTACCTGCAGCCATCCCCACCTGGGCTGGGCCTGCTGGCACTGCTCAGCCAAGCACCAGGCTTGGAGCGCCCCATGGATTCTCCCTCCCTTGCTGCCCTTCTCCTGCACACCCTCTGTGAATTCATCACGTGTCTTTGGCAGGAAGAGACCGCCGGTGCCGGCACGGGCGTCTTGGAGAACCTTCCGTTCCTCGATGCCGAGACCGGTGCTGCCATGCTGGATTTGCTTGTGGAGAAGGGTGTCTCCAATGCAACGCAAGTAAGCAGCCTGGGGCAAGGGCTCGATGGCCCCAGCAGTGGTGTGGCGCCTCGAGCCGGGTCTGCCGGGCTCCCTCGGCCTTTGAGGCCCGGTCCAATGCTGCGCTTGGAAGGGAAGCACTTCTCAGGGGAAGGTGCTGCTCTGGCAGCTCTGCAAGTCTGCCCATGCCTTCTGCAGGTGCCCGCCATGGTGAGGTACATCCACCAGTGGCTCACGGCCAATGAGGCTGCTGGGCACAGGCTGGACAAGGCCCTTCTGGAGCTGACCCAGGAATACCCCTGTGACGTGCTGATCACCCTCTTGCGCTGGGCCCCATCGTGTGACAGGTAGGGCAGCCCCACGTGCCTGGAGGGCTTGGAGTTCAGCGGCCCGGCACCCTGTGGAGCCTGTCCCTGCTGAGTGCCAGACAGGCAGGGAGTTCCAGGATCCTCTGGCTCCTCTGTTTTCCAGTGCTGCCATGTCAGCTCCTGAGCCTGGTGCCATGCTCCCTCCCTGCCCCTCGGGGCCCCTGTACCCACGTGGGCTGGCTGGCCGCAGCCGGCCAGGGGCAGTGGGCAGAGGCAGGGCTGAGGGCCAGCACGGGCCCCTGCAGCTGCCCAGGCCACGGCGCTGTGGCCAACACAGCCCTGACACAGAGCTCTGGCCCCACAGAGCTGCCGCCACCATGTGGGCATCCATCGTGTCCTCGAGCAGGACTGCGGAGCCGGCGCTGCAGCTCCTCCTCGATGTGCTGAGCGCCTGGCTGGTGCACAGCGTGTACACCTGCGATGGGGACGACGCAGGAGTCTTTGCCCTGGCTGTGAGTTTCTGGAGCTGGCCTTTGGCAGCCCCTAGGCCGCCTCTCCAGCAGCCAGCTCTCTGTGCTCCCCCCAGCTGCATCCTTCTGCCTCAGACACTGTGCTGAATCCTGCCTTAGGGGCAGGCTTCAGGGCCACCAGGCCGGCTGCTCCACCCGTGTCTCCCCCGGCCTCCCCCTCGCACGCTCGGGCCCTGCCACGTGCATGTCTTGGCCACTGAGTTTTGTCTCTGGCTGTATTTTTTCTTGCAGGCGACCGTGGCGCTGTGGAGAGTCTTCAATCTGGCCTGGCGCTCACGTGTCGTCCTAGAGTATTTCCCCAGGCTCTTTCTGCGTCTGCTCTACCAAACTTACATCAGCACGCAGGAGATGCCCCAAGAGGTTGAGATCTTCTGGAAGGGATGCCAGGAGCAACACGGCCTCTCCACCAAGCCCAACAGGTGCTCCATGCCAGTCCTCCCAGTCTCCCCATCCCTCCCATGCCCCCAGGGCAGGAGCCGGGGCTCCCAGCGTGACCTGGCCTTTGCTGTGCCCACAGCTTTGCGCTGCAGACCCTGAAGGCCCTGCTCTGCCAAATGCGCTATGAGCACGTGGTGCTGTCCATGGAACGCAAGCGTGCCTGGGACACGCTGCTCCGTGCCGACACCCACCACTGCGCCGTGGGTCTGCTGGCCAGGTGAGACCTCGTTCTCCCCACCGCCCCTCTCCTTCGTGCCCGCAACGCCCCACACAGTCCCCGTGGTCATGGGCGGCGGGGCCTTGTCACCAAGGGAGGGCTGAGCAGACTGGAAAAGGCCGGCAGAGGAGGGTGCCCGGGAACAGCCGCCTCCCAAAGCGCCCCGGGCTGCTCGGGAGCAGACCAGAGCTCTGCCAGTCAGCCCTGGGAGAGGTTTGCCCGCCCGGCCCAGGAGCAATGGTGCCTTTTCCTCCGTGCCAGGGAGATGCACCGTGTCTCCATCGTCTGGTGTTGCGACATGGCATCCTGCCTCTTGGACCTGCTCAGCCAAGGCATTTCAGACTGGGAACTGCCCACCCTGGCCTTCCTGGTGGAGGTGAGCCCCATGGCCAGCGCTGCCTGGCTGAGCTGCCTGCCAGCCCTCTGCCCTCTCGTAGCCGCTGCTGCCTGGCACGCTGCCTGTGCCCTGTGCTGCTGCCTTGGCTCGGCCCTGTGCACTTCTGAGCTCCTGCCAGCTGGGCACCTCTGTGCCTGCTTTATACCTTCCAGGTCCTGGATTGCCTGGACTTGAGCGAATGCGGTGAAAAAGTCCTGGAGATCTTGACGAGGCACTTGCAGAGCCAGTCCAGGCAGATGCGTCGGGTGGCGCTCCGAGGCCTCGTGGTGCTCACCTCCATGGTGAGAAGGAGGCAGCAGCTGAAGCTGTGCTGGCAGCGTGGGGCTGGGGCAAGCAGCCCCTTGGGCTTGGCTGGGCTTTGGCAGCTGTGGCAGCTGCTCCCAGCTCTCCAGGGTCACTCTTCAGCTGCCTGAGTGCTTCGGGACAGGCCTTTGGCCTCTGAGCCCTGCAGCTGCAGCAGCAGCGTGGGGTTGCCCAGCCTTGTTTTGCACACAGGATCCAAGCATGTACAGCCTGACTGAAAGCCTTGGGAAGCTACTGTGGGATAGGGATGGAGACATCGTTGAGATGACCCTCGTTGTGCTACGCCTCCTGCTGCTGCAGAAAGACCTGGCAATAGCCAGCCCCATCGGCCTGCAGCTGGCTGAGGCGCTCTGGCACCTCTTTGACAATGTGAGGCTCTGTGCTCCCAGCCACGGGCACTTGGGTGGCGCCTTGGGCCTGGCCATAGGGGGGCCTGCAGCAGCTGATGTGGAGGCCTTTTGCTTCCTTTCCAACAGGACAACAGCCTTGTGCAGCTGCTCTCCATTCGCCTCTTCCAAGACGTGATCACGCGGGTAGTGGCAAAGGGAGACAAGGCCCTGAAGAAGCATGTGAGCCAGAGCCTGCTCGCACTCTTCTTCCACTGCCACCATGAGGACCGGCCTGTGGCACAGGTGAGGCCTCCTGGGCGTCCCCATGGCACGGGGCTCAGCTGTCTCCCCACGCCCTGGCACCTGACCGGCTCCAGCCTCCTCCTGGCCTTGGCACAGAGATGCGGCTCCTGTGCCCTGGGCTGCACTGTCATCTCTGGCTCTCTGCTGCTCTGCAGGCCTCTCGGGAAACGCTGCTTTCTGCACTAAGGGTCCTGAACAGGAAGGATCTCAAGCAGCTGCTGAAGACCGATCAGATGTGGAGATTTGCCGAGTGCTTGGTAAGGACAGGCTGGAATCCCCAACCCGATGCCTGCAGAAGCCGCCTGCCCACGGCGCCCAGTCTGTGGGGCTGGCAGCTGTGGCCCCTGCCCAGTGCCGCAGGCAGGGGCACCAGTCTGCGCCCCACACGTTGCTCCCTTCCCTGGGCCGTGCGGGCTCTTCTCCAGGCTCCTCCGGCCCCAAGCGCGGTGCCGACGGAGCCCGGAGCCGGCTGGGCTCTGGTGAGGGGCGGCACCGCGGCTCGCCGGGCCCCCCGCCCCGTCCCGAGCCCGGCGCCTGTGGCTGCTGGCCGCACCTCAGGGCTGTGTGGGCAGGGCGAGCGGTGCCGGCCGTAGGCAGCGCCCGGCCCAGGGGCAGAGCCCGCATCAACCCTTTCCCTCCGTGCCCTGCCGCTCTCTGCAGCTGGCAGAGGACAGGAGCCGAGCAGCCGAGCACCTGCCATACCTGCGGAGCCCACAGGAGCCCCTGCGAGAGGCGGCTGTCAGGTTCATGGGTGAGCCCCAAGCCCGGCTCCCTCCCCGCCCCACCCCATTGCCGCAGCTCGGCCCCAGCCCCGCCTGCTGTGCCGGCAGCAGGATCCGGGTGCGGGCATGTGCAGCCCCCGCTGGCCTGGGCATTGCTGCTGCCGCCCTCTGGCAGCCGTGCCCTGGGGCGGCAGCGTGCGCCGGGGGCCCCGGCTGTGCCCTGCCGGGCCAGCAGGGCGTGAGGCCTCAGGGCTGGCAGCGGCCGGGTGCGGCAGCTGTGGCTCTGAAGGCAGGACACGCTCCGTGTTCCCCAGGGATGGCCGGGCGCTACCTGTCAGGGCAGCAGCCGGAGTTCCGCATCATCTGCAGCGGTGAGTGAGGCCCGCGGGCTCTCGGCGGGGGCTGCCGCTGACACCTGCCTTCCCTGGCCCGCCCGCCGACGGCTCCGCTCCCTGCGCGCCCCAAGGGCAGCGTGGCCACAGCACAGACACCTTGCAGGGGCCTGCGGCACATTCCTGGCCAGCAACTGCCAGCTCGTCGTTCTTGGCTCCTGCTTCCTCCAGGCTGTGCCAGGAGCTGCGTGCCATGGATGAGGCTGGAGGCTCTGCCCAGCTGCCCGCAGATCCAGCCTCTGACTGTGCCTCTGTTTCTCTCTCTGCAGCCCTTCAGGCCATGACGGATGACAGCAGCCTGGCTCTTCAAGCTCTGTACATCCTTTTAGCTGTACGGAGCGTTCCCTCCTCCCGAGTGCAGAGGATGCGAGACCAACTGCGCCGCCTCTGGAAGTCGCGGCCTTTCCTGTGTGGCCGTGGCTGAGTGTCCTGCCGCGGCGCTGCGGAGAACGGATCCGGGAGGCTGCGTCTGCTGGGGCCAGCTCAGCCTGCGGGAAACAGCTCTCCTCTGCCAGCACTTCCTTTCCCTTCACCTACTAGAGGAACATTAAATTGCTGTTGTTGCATAGCCGGGTGTCCAGGAGCTTTCTCTTGGTGCACAGTGTCTTCAGACAATGGGGAAGAGGGGAAAAAGGCTGCTTGCTCTCAGCCAGTTGCCCAAGCGTGCGGTGTGGAAGGGAAAGTGGCCAAACAGCCCTTCGCCTTTGGTGGTAAGGGTGAATGACTTCGGGTCCTTTCAGAACAGGCACTCCAGCTCTAGCTCCTATTTACCCCGTGAGTTTCCAGGTGCAGGTTCAGACGTGCAGCCCCAGGCCCTCCACAAACACAAGCTGCCCACTGCCTCTACACCAGCCTCAACTCCTGCCTGTCCTCACAGCACCTAAACCAGGCTGTTCTTGTCCATGGACCAGAGCCCTGTTCCTGCAGGATGCTCTTGCCAGCACCTTCCAGGTCTCTCTGCTGTGCACACAGAGCTTTTCATGCCCGCTCCCAACAGCCTTTGGAACACAGAGCCCAAGCTGGCTGGCTCTGCCACCAGCACAGCCCAAACGCAGGCGGAGGAAGAAGCAGCAGGGGCCGTTTTGCGGCCATGCCCAAGAGAGACTGGCAGGGTGCCCTCCCTCTGCTCTCCCTTGGCTGGCTTTCTGACTGGCTCTGAGCCTGGGGCTGCCATTCCTCACTTGTGGGGAGCAGAAGCACAGCCGGGATCCCGGCACTGCCTGACAGCACTCCGGGCACCGGCACGGCCACGTGTCCGAGTCTCGGGCACCGTGCTGCTGCTTCATTTGCTCTTGGGCACAGCCAGAGCTCCCTGCTAAGCCAGGATGCTCTCTGCTTCTGCCCTCTTCCTCATCCTGTGCAGGGATGGAGCACTGCTGTGCTTTCAGGAAGCTATTCTTGAAAACTTCCAGCATTCCAAGCTCCTTTGCCCTCCATGGATGCTTGCCATGGAATCACTCACAGCTGGGTTCAAAGCATCCTCAGGCTGGCTCTTCCAAAATCCAGGGGCTCCAGGGTGCTCAGTGTCGTGGTTTGACCAGAAATGGGACATCTGGGATATGTTGTTTTTGCTGTGGTCACCAATGGGTGTTCGGATTTTAAGATGAGCAGCTGGTTTTACCAGTGGGGCATGGGATCCGCCTCTTGAGACCACAAACCCAAGGAGTTAAAAGCAGGGCTCTTTTCCTTCAGAGCTCTCTTTGGATTTCCGGCGGGAAGGAGTTGGGTCTCTCCCCCGGCCCAGTTGCTGGCTGGGCGGGGGGAAGGGAAAAGCCATGCGGGAGAGGTAGGCCTGACCTCCCCCTCCATGTGTGGAAGGAAGAAGTAAAGAAATGCCAGGAAGCAACGGACAGCCTGTCCCCCCCCCCCCCCCCCCCGCCTTGGAGACAGACAGAGAGAGAGTGCAGCCTGCGTTTGTGGCCGTTACCTTGAAATTTAGTAAACATGTGCTGGCAGCAGGCAGCCCGGCTGAGGAGATGGGGGGGGGGGGGGGGTGCAGCCAGGAGTCCAGCCGCTTGGAGGAGTTTTTAACCCTTCTGGGACAATGAAAACTTCACAGAGCATTAACCCTTCCTAGACGAGTGATAAAGGTCTGGACCAGAAGTGGTGAAAGAGTGAGAGATGTTGGAAAAATGGAGAAGATGGAGTGGCATTTTATGCTGGACTCTTTTGTGTAGCCATGGACAGAGCCATGTTTCCGTGTGATACAGAGACTGAGTCCAAGGGGAGAAATGTCCCAGTGCCAAAGAAGATTCAGTGTGGGTACCCCTCGGCCCCAGGGGGTATATAAAATATGGGGGGGACAGATGTCCCAAAGGTGGAAGGTGAGATACTGTGCTTTTCAGGAACTGGACAAAGCATCCTTAAAAAGACAACCCTGGAAGCAGCCCTGATTCTTGTTCGGTGGTGAGAGCACCGGAACAAGGATGGAAAAGGCCACCACGACACATGGAAGGACTCCCTCTCCTCTTGAGGAACTGAAAGTTGAGCATTCTAAAGGCGTGGTGCTGGACCCAGAACTGGTGATTTTGGAAGATGTATTGTATTGGGAATTTAGGGGGTAGGAGGAGGAGAGTGTTTTTGTGAGGTTTTCATTTTCCTTGTCTTTTCTTTTTTTCTTTTGTGTGTAGTTTAGTAATTGTTTTTGTAGTTTAGTTAATCAACTTTTCTTTTTTTTTCAAGTGAGAGCCTGCTTTGTTTGTTCCTGGTCAAAATCTCACAGCAGAACCAGAGAAAGTGTATTTTCATGGGGACATTTGGCCTTGTGCCAGTGTCAAACCTTAACACTCAGCAACATCTGGAACTTCACAGTGCTGTGGAACTGCACCTTCAGCACAGGGACCTTTCCAGCCTGACCTGCCCTCATTCCTCTGTGTCTGTGCACAAAACACGGCATGGGAGAGAACGGCAGCAGGCGCCTGTGTGTCCCAGGGCCCCGGGCTTGCTTCAGCTCCACAGGGATGCAGGCAAAGTGAAGAAGCTAAACTGTTTATTAATGGAAGGCAAAGGAAAGGGATGAGCCTGGAGGGAAAAAATGGGATGGGCAGGGTCTGAGGGCTGGAGGGAGGGAGCTGTCACCAGGGAGGGAGAGTGGAGGGAGAAAATGGTGATGGACAGGCTGAGGGCAGAGCTATCAAAAGGGAGGGAGAGTGGAGAGAAAAAAAGGTGATGGGCAGTGTATGAGGGCTGGAGGGAGGGAGCTGTCTGCAGGACAGGCAGGGAGAGGGCTGAAGCCACAAGAACTGTGACCAGCATCAGCTGTGCCAGGACTTCCAGCAGCTCTGAGCGGTGATGTCGTCTTTAGTGTCTCCTGCTGCTGTTCTTGGGATACTGGTTCACTGGATCCAGAAGATGTCCCTAATTCTTGAGCTCTTTGGGGAAACTCGGCTTGATTTTCCAAGTCAGAGCAGGATGGGCTGGCACATTGCCTCTGGGCTTAAAGGACTGAAAGAGACAAGAACAGAGGCATGGCAACAGCCCGGATCTGTGGGCTGTTGCCATGAACAAGACCTGAACAGGGCCATCCAAGCCAGAAGGGAGTAGGAGACATTGGAATCAGCTGGGAGGTCTTGCTGAAATAAATGAAAAGGGCAGGAGATTTTTCTCCTTTTTAATGCCTTTATGAAGGTCAGCTTGGGCGGGGGCTTGAGGGGTCGTGCGCACGGCGCCGTCACTGCTGCCAGGAGTGGCAGGGAGGAGGAGGAGGTGTGCAGCTCTGTCCGCTGGTGCGCAGGCAGAGCCGGGGCTTCCGTCCTCGCCAGAGCACCAGGAGATTCCAATTCTCAATTTAACATTTGAGGTCTTCTTTCTAGCTGACATCTCCGGGTTAGGGTGAGAGGTTCAAAGGTCTTAGCAGACCCTGGATTCAGTTGCTTACCCTTAGACGTCACTTAGATTGTTTAATTCTGTGGTGGCTCATTGTTATAGAGCTTTTCTTTGCTGGACTTGGCCAAGTGTTTCTACATGCGCATCCAAGCTGCGTCGTCATTCCCTCCACAAAGTCCCGGGTGCCATTTTCCAGGAAGCAGCAGGGGTGGGACCCGACAAAGGGGGATTTCTAACAATTAAACTATTAAAAACAGGTAAGTACAACACGAAACTCTTAACAGTAAGTAATTAAAGCTCTAATTTCGTAGTGATTGGTTGAACTTGTTGACTCTATAACTTTTAAAAATGGACAACTTTTTACTCCTTACACTCAGGACAAAGAAATGGCTGGGGTGGGTAGAAACCTATCCCTAAACTCTGGACCACTCAGTGTGCCTATTGTAAGAAAGAAAGGCATTGGAAGAGAGACTGCCTGCAACTCAAAGCTAAGGTGGCTGCAGAACTGAATCAATGCAAGGGTTGGCTGGAGGGCATCCCCCCAGAAAACACTCTGCTCCAAAGAGACCTGGGGGAAAAGGTGAGGAAAATGAAATGTCTGGTGAATGCACATGCAACACATTCTCTATTGGATATAAATTTGGAAGAAATTGATCCTGGTAAAGTTGTGAATGTTATTGGAGCCACAAGTCAACAGCAGAAGGTATCCTTTTCCTTTTTAAACCACGATCTTATGAACTGGGAAAAAGTGTAGGAATATATCAGATCCTATATATGCCTACGCCCCCCAAAACGCCTCATTGGAAGGATTTGTTGGAGACATGAGGATGTTGTAACAGGTTCCAACAGGCTGAAATGTAGTTTACCCCTGGAGGAGTTCAGATCAAAGTCAATGACAAACAAATAATCATGTTCTAAGTCTAAATCTCCTTACAGATTTGTCCAAATCAGAAGAGACACAGAAGAAATTCTTAGTCAGGTTTTTCTTAAAGTCTGCGTGGATGGGACCCCTGGTAAGGCCCAAGCAGCACAACCTGTAATCATTAAACTTAAACCTGGAACACGACCAATAAGAATTAAACAATATCCACTTAAGGTGGAAAACATAAAAACTGTTAAGCCTATCATAGGCAATTTTCTAAAATTTGGGTTGTTACTGGAATGTGAATCTGAATAGAATACACCCATTTTACCCATACGGAAGCCTGATGGTTTGAACTACAGTCTGGTTCAATACCTACAGGCTATATTGACAAAATAGCTGGAGATCTCCACCCAGTGGTTGCAAATCCATATGCTTTGCTAAGCAAACTAAAAGGTGAATATGGGTGGTTTACCATTTCAGATCTCAAGGATGCTTTCTTCTGTATTCCCTTGGACCCTGGCAGCCAAAACCGGTTTGCCTTTGAATGGGGAAACACAGAGACTGGAAGGACAAGTCAACTTACCTGGACTGGAGGACCACAAAGATTCAACAATAGTCCAACCATGTTTGGAAAACAGTTTCCTGAGGACCTTGAAAGTTGGGTAAGCCCGTCCACAAATGGAATTGTGTTACAATAGGTAGATGATCTACTTTTAGCCACTGAAACTTACAAAGACTGGAATGGACAGTAAGCCTATGAAATGACCTGGGACTCAGTGGACACAAGGCATCCAGAAATCAAGCTCAAATAATCAAACAGGAAGTCATTTACCGAGGATACAAAATATCCCAAGCGCAGCAGGGACTGAAGCCATTTATTATAATGAAATATAGTTTTTGAGAAATAAAAGAATTAAAAGACACTTAAAAGTATATCAAGGGAATTGCAGAAGTTAATAAATAACCTAAAATACACTATTAGGAAGAACTTTGATCAGATATCTAGATACGTTAATAAATAATCTAAAATACACTCACAGAAGAAACTCTGGAATTAGAATATTTGAAGAAACAGAAGTGGAAGCAGATAAGTTAAAGTGACCTGCCAAGCCGTTAGAATCAAGCCAATAAGTTAAAGTGACCTGCCAAGCCGTTAGAATCAAGCCAATAAGTTAAAGTGACCTGCCAAGCCGTTAGGATCAAGCCAAGTACAACAGTAACTTCAGCCAAGCCATGGAAAAACATACCAAAGATAACAGGAAGAAGTCCAAATTAGGAAAAGCTTAAAATTTAACTAAGGAAGACCAGGAATTCACGGAAGACCCCCGCCTGCCTATGAATATGCATGTAATAAATGATGTAATCCCTGTTTAAAATTGTATAAAAACACGCTTTTGCTGTACATAATTTAGAAATCCATTTTGTGATTTCTCCGACGCGTCGTAATAAAATACCTCCTGCTTATCTGACTTAGACTGAGTCTCTAAAGCAGTTATTCTCGCCTTTTTGGGGCAAAATTCGGCATCATTTTCTGGCACCCCAGATGGGACCAGACAGGAGATCCAGGCCTTGAGGGGTCCTCCCCGAGCCGGGTCCGGGGTCGGGACCCTCTGGCGCCCCTGACTAACTTTTGTCAGAAGAGACTCCCCCCCGGACCAGTGCTTTCGGTGGAGGAAGAGTACCCTGCATCTCCTGCTCCAATTAAGAGGTATTTCAATTAATTATTGGTTTTGGAATAAAGTGCTTTGTTGGGAAACGGGGGTCAGACGTGACCGCCCGAAGGGAAAGCTGGGGGACGCCCCAGTAAAGAATCCCAGCTGGGTTGAAGTCCTAGCATTGGTTTGCTAGCATTGGTTTGCTAGCATTGGTTTTGCTAGGGTTAAAATCCCAGCATTGGTTTGGAGAAAAAAAAAAAAAAAAAAAAAAAAAAAAAAAAAAAAAAAGGAGAAAGAGAAAACGCAGGTTAAAGTCCTGCTGGAGGGAGTATTTGTTTATCTTGGTATCTTCGATCTGTTTTTACTGTGACTGTGTGGGAACTGTTTTAAATATTGTGCATTGTGTTTTAAGGATCAAGAACTAAGATTGCTCTCTGAGAGGTCTGTCAGCCGGAGATCTTCTTGTGTCTGTTCTATGTGTCTGTTGCAAAATCTTACAGGAAATATCTTGTCGCTCTTTCTCTGTAATCTTTTAGAAGGGAATAAGTTGATAGACGCCCGGGAAGAAATTTGTCACCCCCTGCAATTGTTATACTGTCTACAGTTGCGATTGCATGAATCTGGCAAACCGGTATCTCACGGTCTGTAGGAAACCTCTCGTGATCAAACCTGGTAAAACAAGCCTGTGCTGATATAGACTATAAGGTAGGAACTATTTCATAATGGTGTGTGGGTATGGGTGAGAGTGAATGAGACGCAGCCAGGTCGGAAAAGGACAAAGCAATTGGAAATTGTCTGGATGAAGTGTTAAAATAAATTGGTATACAGTACATGCAAGAAAGAGGCTGATCTGGTTAGACAGACACAGGGAATAGCAATGGGAGGCCAACAGAGTAAGGACGTAAATATGAAAACCCCCTTAGGATGTATCCTAAAGCACTGGAAGGACTTGGGAGGGATCCCGGGGGGAAACATAAATAAAAAGACACTCCTTAAATATTGTACACAGTGGTGGCCATTGTACAAGTTAGATGATAATGAGAAATGGCCACCAGAGGGAACAACTAATTATAACACTATTTTGCAACTAATACTCCTCCTCCGCCGGCTCAATAAATGGGATGAGATAATGTACGCAGACATGTTCTTCACCCTAAGGAATAAACCTGAGTGGCAAAAAGAATGTGAAAATTACTGTAGCCCCTCAGGATCCCCTAGTACTAGCCCTGGAAAGGGATAAGAAGGGTCCAAAGCCCAAGGAACGTTGCTGTGATGCATGTAGTAGAAATGAGAAAAAGAAGGGTGCGGGACCTACCTGTTTTTATTGTCATAAAAAGGGGCACCTGCAAAGAAATTGCAAAAAGAAACAGCAAGATGAGAAAACTTCTCAGGAGAGTCAGAAAGGGCAAGGGTTTTGTCTAACAAAGAAGATCGAATTACACCTAGAAGAGCCCTTGATAATAAAGCTAAGAGTAGGTCCTCAGAGTGAAGAATTTGTATTTTTAGTAAATGCAGGAGTTTCTCGGTCAATAGTGACAAAATTACCCCAGGGATGTGAAGTGAGTGGTGAGCAAGTTTCAGTGATCGGAATTACAGGAGAAGCTTTCCCTGTTCCTATAATAAAAGGGGTGAAAATTGAGACAAATGACAAATTTGGAGTAAATGATTTATTGTTGATACCAGAGGCCGAGGAGAATATGTTAGGCAGAGATCTAATAATAGCCCTAAATTTACAGATAAAACCCTGTGAAGGAAAACTTTAAATTTATTCTTCACCTAAAGAAGATGATCTAGAAATTAATGACATGGGTTGGCATTCAGGTGAAGTGGAAAAGTTTAGAGCGAAGGAGTCCGGTCCCTTTAGTCCCTCCTGGTCAGAGCAAGCTTGTGGATTTTAAAAGGGCAAGAAGGGACTATTTATACAGACTCCAAATATGCTTTTAGTATAGTACATACTTTTAGAGAAATTTGGAAGGAAAGGGGACTTATAAACACTCAAAGGAAGGGGTTAATATAGGGGGGTATAGTTCATATAAAGGAACACCAGAGGGGGAGGGATATTAGAGTCAGAGAAATAATTTGGCTGGTAAAGAAGCAAAAAGAGCGACCTTAAGAAAGGGAGATACTGAAATTATGACCTTACAAAAATATAGAAATTCAGCACGAGACTCTTTCCCTTCCGCTAGTAGAATTGGCAGCTATAAGGAGTTTTTCCTGATGATAGAATTATGATGCCAAAACCAGTGGCACATTAGATCTTAGATAACTTGTATAGACGGACATACTGGGAAGCAAAAGCCTTTTGTAGTCACTTTTTAAAATTTTTTTGGATGTATGAGGATATTTGAAATTCAAAAGCAAATTACTCAGGCGTGTCTCACCTGTTAAAAGGTAAAAAAAGAAGGTGTTTAAAGCCCTCCCTCTGGAGGATGCAAAACAGCCTAACGGCTATTTCCAAAGATCCAGGTTGAATTTGTAAAGTAAGTCGGTGGAAATATTTGTTAATTATAGTAGATCAATTAACTCAGTGGGTTGAAAGCACAGTTCAAACAGTACCTTTGATTAATACAGGAGCAACTCTTTCGGTTTTAAATCAGGCATTGGTACCTAAAAGTGATCTATTTGTACAATTTGTGGGAGCAACAGACCAACCAGAAAAGCCTTACTTTTAAAACCCATTAAATACAATATTGGGAAACAAATGGGAATTCATCAATTCTTATATTTACCAAATTCACCAAAGCCCTTATTGGGAAGAGACCTATTGGAGAACTTGGGAGCCATGATAAAATTCAACAAAGACAAATTGGGATTTCAAGTAAGTGAAGAGCAACTGATTACAGCCTTAAGCCTAACAATCAGCTGTATAGAACCGAAGCCTAAAAGTCACAATATTGAGCGTATCCTGAGTGAGACATATCCATTAGTATGGGCTACCGATATACCTGGGAAATCAAAACAAGCCACACCTGTCATTATTGAACTTATGCCTGGAGCGAGGCCGGTAGTTAGGAAACAATACCCACTGAGGTTAGAAGATAGAAAGGGAATTGATAGAGTGTGAATTGGATTTTAATACACCAATCCTGCCAGTAAAGAAACCTAATGGAGCTTAGAGACTAGTTTAGGATCTGAGAGCAGTAAACGAAATAACCAAGACATTACATCCGGATGGAGCAATTCTCCCACGATTTTTGGGAATCAGTTAGCCAAAGAATTAGAACAGTGGGAAAGGCCGCTGGGAGATGGCACCCTTCTGCAATACGTAGACGACCTCCTAATAGCAACAGTGACAGAGGAAGAATGCATTGAATGGACTATTTCCTTGTTAAACTTTCTGGGATATTGAGTCTCTCAACAGAAAGCACAGCTGGTGCAAAAAGAAGTGGTGTACCTGGGATACGAAGTCTCCAGAGGACAGCGATCCCTGGGAGCAGCTAGAAAAGAGGCCATCTGTCAGATGCCTAAACCAGAGACAGTGAGAGATCTGCGTGCTTTTCTGGGGATGACAGGTTGGTGTCGGCTATGGATCTACCAGTACGGGATACTCGCTAAACCACTGTACGATTTGTTGAAAGAAACTAAGGACGTTCTAGTTTGGACCCCCGAGGCAGAAGGGGCCTTCAAGAAGTTGAAGCTGGAGCTAATGAGAACACCGGCCTTAGGTCTCCCAGATGTATCAAAACCATTCTGGCTGTTCTCCCATGAACGACAAGGGATGGCCCTGGGAGTCCTAGCACAACAGTTGGGAACACACAAGAGAGCTGTGGCCTACTTCTCCAAGCGATTGGCTGAATTCATTTCTAGAAGGGAGAGCCCCAGCAGAACCCATCGAACACGACTGCCTGGAAACAATTGAAGCCGTCTACTCCAGTTGCCCAGATCTCAAAGAAGAGCTGCTCGAAGATGCGGACAACTGGTTCTCAGATGGCAGCAGCTTCGTGAAGGAAGGAGTAAGAATGGCTGGCTATGCAGTCACTACTACAGAAAGGGTAATTGAGTCAAACCCCTTGCCTGCAGGGACTTCAGCCCAAAAGGCAGAGCTGATAGCTCTGACTCGAGCCCTGGAATTGGCAGAAAACATGCAAATTAATATATGGACAGACTCTAAATATGCCTTCTTTGTTGTACATGCTCATGGGGCCATCTGGGAAGAAAGAGGACTATTGACTACACAAGGAAAAAAACAGTCAAACATGCAGAAGAGATTCTGCGATTGCTAGAGGCGGTCCAACTCCCAGCACAAGTGGCCATAATGCATTGTAAAAGACATCTGAAAGGTAACACTATTCCAGAAATAGGGAACAGGAAGGCAGATACAGAAGCTAAATTGGCTGCCACAAGAACTAGGGAAGTAGAAATAGTGGCCCTAATACCAGGAGAGCTGGATACCAATATCCAGCCAGAGTATCAGGAATCAGATCATAGATGGATTCAAAGGAATAAAGGTAAACTGTTAGACAGTGGATGGGGACAATTAGAGACAGGACAGTTGGTAATACCAGGGAACCTAATGTGGCAGATTGTGAAAACGGAGCATGAAAAGGCCCATTGGGGCCTAGATCCACTTTACCAACATTTGCGAGCTAGGATAGCAGGACCGAAATTATTTACTACTGTAAAGCACGTTACATCCCAGTGCGAGCGGTGTCTGAAAAATAATCCAAATACGGGAACCAAGGTACACCAAGGAGCCATAAATCGAGGTAAATTCCCAGGTGAAGTATGGCAAATTGATTTTTCTGAACTCCCAAGAAAAGGGGGGTTTCGGTATTTGTTGGTATTAACTGATACATTTTCTGGGTGGCCTGAAGCATTCCCTTGTAGGACAAATAAGGAAAGAGAGGTGACTAAAGTACTGTTGAATGAAATTATTCCATGGTTTGGGGTACCGAAAAGCATTTCTTCGGATAGAGGTACACATTTCTGTGCAAAAGTGGTGAGAGCAATAAGCAAAGCATTACAAATCAAATGGCAACTACACACACCTTATCGTCCACAGGCCAGTGGGCAAGTGGAAAAGATGAATCATCTCATCAAACAGCAAATTGCCAAAATATGCCAGGAGACTAATTTGCAGTGGTATCAGGCTTTGCCTATTGCTCTGCTTAGGCTGAGAGTCAAACCAAGATCAAAAGAAAAGTTAAGCCCATTTGAAATTTTGTATGATAGACCTTATGCTATGCAAGTTATAAATGGGGACGCTATAGACCAAATCGGTAATCAGTACATTTATGATTATGTAATGACGGTGGGGAAATAGTTCGATAAGAATGATACTGTGGTGATAGAGCACCAACCTAACAACCTGATTGCAAATTGCATCCGTTTAATTCCGGTGATTGGGTGTATGTTAAGAATCTTCTAGGAAAACCCCTACAAGAAAAGTGAGACCTTTCCAAGTGCTGCTGACTATCTTCACTGCGGTTCGGATCAAGGAGCAACCCACGTGGACCCACTCTCACGAGTCAAGAAAGCTCTGGAGAACAAACAAGAGGAGCAGAGATTATAATTCTGACTCCACCTCAAACCTTTAACTCTGATCATTGAGTTCTCTAGGGACTCTCTGGGTACCTGCTAAATGGGTGAAGCTTTACGTATCTGGGATGTCGGGTGGTGGAATAGAATAACAGCAGGAGATGAAGGACGGCGACTGCTGAGAAAGCTTTTCTTTAATGTACAGCAGGACCTCCAGCGTCTCGCACAATATAGTGAACCAGCTGCCAGAGCCCTAACAAACCCACCACAGAATTGGATAAACTGGGTTCTCACCACGCAATTTGATGAATCCATACCACTGAGTAGTACAACCTGTTGTGCTTGTAGTAATATGTTTTGCTGGGCTTGGGTTGCTCTAAAGTGTGCTGGGTGCGGGTACACTTACTGGTATGATCAGGCACTTGTGTGGCAAATTTGGTGCTGGAGGTGTCGTAGCCAATGGGTAAGAGAACGTAATTGGATTAGAGCGTTAAGTAAATTTACAGGTTTGCCAGGAAGGGAGGGACTTAAGTTGTATGAAAGTGCAGAACAGATAATTACTGCTTTTGTGAGGTGGCGTTTGAATCACGAACTAAAGGGACTAGAAATAAAGATAAATTCTCACATTGTAGCTGCCCGGTGTAGACAACAAGTCCCACTGACCCAAACATCTGTGGTAGGGCCCTTTGAGGGGGATCCTGACCAAGCATTAGATCAGTGCATTGAGAACCTTCAGAGATTGAGGGCAGGAAAGTGGGGAACAGCAAAACTCAAAAAGGAAGGGAGAAAAGAAGTGAAAGCTACACGAGATGCATTTCATTGCTGCAGTTGGAGTTTGAAAAATGTGTTGCATAGGAATGTGTTGCATGAGTCTCTCTGATCATTTTGTTTTGGTTCACAGCAAGATTAGGGATATTCGAAAAGGAGTCCACAAGTTAAAGGAAGAAGAGCTAAGAATCGATGAATGGCTAAAGAGTTTAAAACTTGGGCTATTGTACAAGCGTATCAGCGCCCTACAGGGTTAGAAATTGACGAAAGACTTCGTAAGTTATAAGAAAAGGGGGGAATGAAGCCATTTATTATAATGAAATATAGTTTTTGAGAAATAAAAGAATTAAAAGACACTTAAAAGTATATCAAGGGAATTGCAGAAGTTAATAAATAACCTAAAATACACTATTAGGAAGAACTTTGATCAGATATCTAGATACGTTAATAAATAATCTAAAATACACTCACAGAAGAAACTCTGGAATTAGAATATTTGAAGAAACAGAAGTGGAAGCCAATAAGTTAAAGTGACCTGCCAAGCCGTTAGGATCAAGCCAAGTACAACAATAACTTCAGCCAAGCCATGGAAAAACATACCAAAGATAACAGGAAGAAGTCCAAATTAGGAAAAGCTTAAAATTTAACTAAGGAAGACCAGGAATTCACGGAAGACCCCCGCCTGCCTATGAATATGCATGTAATAAATGATGTAATCCCTGTTTAAAATTGTATAAAAACCCGCTTTTGCTGTACATAATTTAGAAATCCATTTTGTGATTTCTCCGACGCGTCGTAATAAAATACCTCCTGCTTATCTGACTTAGACTGAGTCTCTTAAGCAGTTATTCTCGCCTTTTTGGCATCAGGACTAAGAAAGGACGGCAAAGGGACCATAACTGAACCCCACTCCCTACTAATGCCAAAGAACTGAGAACCTTTCTAGGAATGACTGGATGCTGTATTAACCATGGTACCGACTGTGGGCTGCTGGTTAAGCCACTGTAACAGCTGCTAGAAGACAATCCCAGAGACTGAAATGGACACCCAGAAGTAAGAAAGCCTTTCAAAAGCTGAAGGAGGACTTGAAAAGAGCACCTGCTCTGGGCGTGCCAGATGTCTTGGAACCCTTTCAGCTTTTCTCTTATGAGAGGCAAGGGATGGCATTAGGTGCACTAGCTCAAACAATTGGCCCATGGAAAAGGGCAATAGCATCATTTTCAAAACAACTGGATGAAGTAAGTAGGGGACAGCTTGACTGTAAGCAGTTGCTGCTCTTGTTTCAGACATCCAAGGAGCCTGGAAATTCACTCTAGGTCAACAAATAATTGTGTTTATCTCACATCCAGTAGCAGCAATTCTTGACCAAAAGGGGGGGCATTGGCTTTCACCCTCCAGATTCCTTAATATCGGGCAATTTTGGTGGAACAATGCAGCATTACAAAACAAATCTCTTCTCTAGTTAACCCAGCAGCTACTCACCAGACAGACAAGGAGCCTTTGTAGCATGACTGGATCAAAACCATTCAGCCCACTTTATTCCAGCTGCCCAGATCTTAAAGAAACCCCAGTTCCGAGAGCAGAGTCTCAGTACACAGATGGGAGTGGCTTTGTAAAAGCAGATCAGTGAAAATCAGGCTATACAATTAGCACAGAGCAATTGGGGATAGAAGCCCCACACAAGTCAGCTCAGAAGACAGAGATAATCACTTTAACCCGTACCCTCTGACCAGCCTGAGGAAAAAGGATCAATATATGAACAGATTCCAAGAATGCCTTCAGCGTAATAGACTCCCATGAAGCAGTTTAGAAAGATAAAGGACTATTGGCAGCTCAAGGAAAGCAGTTGAAGCATTCAGAAGAAAACTTAAATTGCTGCAGTCAGTACTACTACCTCAAGAGCTTGCAATTCTGCACTGAAAAGGACATCAGAAAGGAGAAACCAACCCCAAAAGAGGGAACAGGTTGTAAAAAGAGTAGCAGAACAAAGCCATGCTGAGATTCAGGCACTAATTCCCAAAGGTAAGGAATAATATGACAATGATGTATGCCATATAATCAGAAAGATCTAGAATTAACAAAGAATTTGCAAGCAGAATGAAAACATTATGTTTTTTTCAACTCCCCAGGGACAGACAGTTATGCCAGAAAGAGCATCATGAAAACTAATTAAAGATGAACATAATTGTATACACTGGGAAGGGGATGCCTTACATGGTTATTTGATAAGGACAACAGTCGGATGACACCTGTACTCTAGTGTAAAGCAGGTATCCCAGGGGTGTGAAATAACGTCTTAGAGCCAATCCACAAACCAGGACTAGAGTTGAGCTTGGCACAGTAGACAAGGGACAACATCCTGGACAGCACTGGCAAGTTGACTTTTCTGAATTGCCAAGAAAAGGGGGGTATAAATACCTTCTGCCTTTAACTGATACCTTCTCAGCATGACCTGAGGCATTCCCAGTCCAAACAAACACAGCCAAGGTTTTCAACATTTTGTTAAACAATATCATGCCCTGGTTCAGAATGCCTTTAGACATCTCCTCTGATTGAGGACCACGTTTCCCAGCAAATATTGCACAGCAACTTTGCAATAATCTCCAAATCAACTGGCACCTACACACACTGTATTGGCCCCAGGCCAGTGGCCAGGTGGAAAAGATGAATTAGCCGGTCAAACAACAGATAGTCAAAACTGTACCAGAGGCCAACATATACCTTGGCCCCAGGCCCAGCCTTTGGCTTTATAAAGGATTTGATAAGACCAAGAACAAAAGAAAATCTGAATCCCTTTGAAATACTGTACAGAAGACCGTATAAGCAAAACTAGCAAGGGGAAGATACTGTACAAGTTGGAGAGGGGTATCTCCAGAAGCATGTTGTCCAACTAACACAACAGCTGCAGAAAATAAACCAACACATTTTGAGCACATGGGCAAGAGGATGCTCCTCTCCACAAATCCAGCCTGGGGACAAGGTAGACCGGGTAGAAAGCCTCTTTTCCCAAAATGGAGTCTATTTAGTACTTTTAATCACTTACACAGCCTTTAAAGCTTAAAGCATTCATCTCTTGGATACATTATTCCAGAATTAAAAGACTTCTGCAAAAAGCAAGTGGAGTCCAAAAGTGGACCTCAGAAAGAACAGGAGAAACCAAGATGCATTTCACACGATGATCGTCTTCCCAATACTTCTAATCAGAATCCAAGCCACAGCAGACGACAGTCACTACCATGTCGACGGAAGGGAACCAGGACATCATTTTGATCATCACAGGCTCAATTTTATTGATCAGTACCGCGGGTTAAATACAGTTGAGCTCAGGATTGGTCAGCTTACATATCAGCACCTAGGCCTACTTCTACATTCCTATGGTTCTACTTTTGATACTTTCTACATATTCTTAGGATGTATTCAGGACTAATCTCTACTCCCTATCCTCATGTTGCAGCAAGGTCACTGCTGACTCTTCCTTTCAGCTTGCTGACTGCTGACTTTTCTCCTTCAGCTTAACCAGTGGCATTATATCAGTGTGGCCTTTCTCAGCTAACCAATTATTAATAATGCTCTCCACACTACCATAATGATCTCCTTGGCCTGCAAGATCCTGGTAGATGGAACACTCAAAAATATTCAGGACCTAACTGGCTAAAAGGGGTTAAAAAGCTAAAAACACTTTATGCCATTTTAAGGATTAATGACCGAGCAGTTAAAGATTGAGGAAACCCTGACTCCATGCCTGCCTTTCTTGTCCCACCTGAAAGCAGGATCTCTATGGCGTGTAAATTTCAAACTCACAAACCTCTTTCAGAGAAGATTGCTCGAGTGATCATGCGCATCTGCGTCCTTTCTAACAAGAAGTGTGTGAATTAATTTTCCTGTGATTCCTATCAGGATTTTTGCACTATACAAATTAAAATGGGAGACCATAACCTAGCCAAGATAGTTCCCTTCTTCTGCGGTGCACAGGTGGGGTGGGCGGACCATCATCACACAGAGCTACAGGAACTGAGCCCGCCAGAAATCTGACCCAACAAATATTGTTTCCAACAGGCAGCTCGTGTGCGACTAAAGTAATAAATTGTCCAGCTTGGACCCTTAGTACATGGAACAGGTCTCATACAGGATCTGCTTTTGAGAATTGAGTATCATTCTTGGCATATTCCAGGCCATCAGAAATAGTAACCAATCAAGCTGGAGGGGTAGCCAGGAGCACAATCAGCCTATTAGGGTATATCATGTCCGATTTCATGGCCACATGATGGCAACCCAGATATGCATGGAATCCAATAGCACAACTGCATCCTCTGATGGGCTGAGGTACTCAGAATACTCAACTATTTCTACTGGGAACTTTGTAAAGTATCCTTTGTAATACTACCAGGGGCCAGTGTAAGGTTTCTGAAGGTTTCTGAAATGCTTGCCTAAAGGCAGGCAATGTATATGGAGAAACCAGTTACCATGCCTTGGGTACTCGACAAGGAGCGAAACGGAATGAGTCACACCACAGACATTTAAAATTAAAATCAAAACAAACAACTTTACATCAGCAAACAACGCTGTAGAACAGGACCCATATGTGAAATAATAGAGTCTTTCACTCTGGGGTGAGACAAATAAATGAACAATTGTTGCCTCTAAATCCACAGTACTCTCTGAAAAAGCTGGAGGTAAAGATACAAGCTAATATTTCCAAAATTAAACAGCAATTCTGCCCACTCATACAGCAAAGCCTAAAAGAATGGGAGCTGTGGATACATTCCCAGACACCAAATCATAGGTATAAGAAAGACTTAAGGGGATGGTTTGGGTCTGAACTGGGAGTATTAAATTCTATTGACCAGGAAGTCTTACTCAAGAAAGTAAGCACTGTGAGTTCTTATATTGGACAGATACAAACTCCTCAACCCTGCTGTCTCTTGCCCATACACAAAGCCTGGCAGCTAACCTATTAACCACCCTGGCCAACAATACACAGCAGGATTTTCAAGCAGTTGTTGGCTTTAGGGGAAAACTACGGGGTGACATTTCTTTAGCATTTCAATGTATACAAGCTCAGCTGTGTGTGGCTACGGTCTGTAATCTCAGGAAATCTTCAAAAAAGGAGAGCTGGGGAAATTGCCACAAGAATTAACTAAATCATGGCTGAAAATAAAACCACAAAAGCAATTTGAAAAACACTTCCATACTTGGTTGCAATTGGTCCATTTCACATAGAATGAACAGAATCCTGCAGTCTTTTGCATTAACCATTCAGAATGCAACAAAATATCGTGTCATTCCAATTTTGGCCCTTGGAGTTATAAGAACTCACATAACTCTCAGGCCCATTCAGCATAATATCTGGGCCATTTTCAACAAGAAAACTAGAAGCTGACAAACTCTTAGTATCAAAGCATGTGTACCAAGGGACGCACTGGATTTTGAGTGCAAAAATGCAGTGCTTGAAAGAGAGGATCAGTGTCTGCATGCTGAGGGCAGCACTTGTATTTTTGAAATGAGCCCAGTTACTCGTGCACAATCACAGGTGTGTTATGTGGGAAGGGGCTGTGCCTGTGTGAGATCGGCTTCCACAACTATTACAATGGAGTCTTTGATTGAAACTACTAATGGTACTAGCTTCTCTATTTGTAATTTCAAAACAACCAAAACTGGATGCGACTTCAGCTGCACCACACAAGAACTTCTCTTAAGACTCTGCAGAATGCACAAGATGGGCATCATCAAGCGCCTAAATTCCAAACTAGACGGGACACTAACGTTCTAGAGCAAATACCCTACCAGCCTAATATAGAATGGCTAGTAGCAGAAGTCAAAAATGCATCTCACAGAGTCTGATGGACACTCAAATCCGGTATCAAAGTTGTTACCAAAATCATCACCAAAAGAGAGAAAGAAAGACAACATCATGAGTCAGATGTCTTCTTGTGATGGACAAATCTGGAACCACCAACAGCTCCTCAGATTTTTAGCTTCCTCAGCAAACCAGTTCTAATTTTCAAAAAATTAACCCTCCTTTTAACCATCACAAACCTATGGATGTGGTAGAAAATTAAAACAGCTGCAGAACAGTACATATGTACTGTGGACTGTCCAGAGGATCTTGCAAAAGAATTTGCACCAGGATAAAGAGAAGGGGAGAATGAAACAAGGCCTTTGTTTGACATAAGCACAAGCAATTCCCATAAGTAAACAAGTACTTGGCACAGACCTACACAAGCCCTTAGCACCAGTTAGCATAAGAAAAACCTGGCTGGCCAAACTTCACAGGAGAGAGACTTGACAAAAAGCTTTAGACACATTCTACCAGAACTAAGGGCAAGTGTAAAATGAGCCCTGTGCAGGGAAGCCATGAGGCAGAAGAGCTGCTTTAGGGCATGGAGGCCGCTACTGGCCAGCGCCTGGACATTACCTTCAAGTACAGGAACCCGACACAGAGTATATATAACCCCCTGCCTATCCAATCACTTCAGCAGAGTCAAGATGGATGGGATTTTGGAGATCCATTTCTGACATCATCCCACTGAAATGTACATGGGGCAGAGAAGCATTTTAGTGGGGTGCAGACCCCTGCCCTCCTGCCAGCTCAAAAAAAGGGCTTTTGGCGGACAATGCGTTTGTCTGCCAATTTCTTTGAATTAGGGAGGCCCCTCAGGATTGCTGTTGGCCATCCCCTGTGTGTGGCCATCCCCTGTGGGGATCTGCAAAAGCTTCAAATCAGCTGCCTCAGCTTCCAGGGCCTCTCTTGGCCAGCATCGTGGCGTGGGTGCAGGGCTGCTGAGAGGCACTGCTGGGACCCAGTGGGACAGGACCGGCTGTCTCATGACCACGGAGCAGCCCTGACACAGCCAGGGCCATCCTGAAGGCAGAGAAACGCTCACGTGTCAGCAGAGAGGAGCGAGGAGCACTGGGCTGCTCTCAGGCTATCTCAGCATGGTGCTCCAGTGGGAAGGGCAGGCAGGCCTCCCACATCCAGGGCATCCCCTGCATCAAAAGGACGGGCATTTTGTCCTTTTCAACCCTCCAGCCCAGAACCAGGCCTGACATCTCCTCCTCTGCAGTGGCGTTTTTCCAGTTACAAGGTCATCTCATGCTTGGCCAGTGCGTGAGATGAGGCTGCAGTGACCTGTGATACCCCCTCCATGCCAACCACAGCTCCATTTTGCATTGTTCCTCTTTCACAGGTTCACTTCCCATCGATTGACCAGTCCATTGTTTCCCTTAAGGGTCAAATTCCCACCAGTTAAACCATAAGGTTTCCTTCATTCTCTGCTCTTCATTCTCTTGTTGACGTGCACAGCAGGGGACCAAATATGGCAGGGCCTCAGACACAGCTTTGGTCCCTGACACACACAGGCTCCTTGTCCCACTGCTGGCCCTTAGTGTGCTCAGCAAGATCTGGAACTGCACGGTGCTGTGGAACTGCACCTTCAGCAAAGGGCCCTTTCCAGCCTGACCTGACCTCGTTTCTCTGGGTCTGGGCATAAAACAGGGCCTGGAAGTGAACGGCAGCACGGCCTGGGTGTCCCAGGGCCCCCGGTTTGCTTCAGCTCCACAGGGATGCAGGCAAAGTGAAGAAGCCAAAGTGTTTATTAATGAAAGGCAAAAAAAGGGGAATATGGGAGGGAAAAAGGGAATGGGCAGGCAGGGTCTGAGGGCCTGAGAAATGGAGTTATCAAAAGGAAGAGTGGAAGGAAAACATAAGAATAGGCATGGTCTGAGGACTGGTGAGAGGGAGCTGTCAAAAGGGAGGGAGAGTGGAGGGGCAAAAGTGGATGGACAGTGTCTGAGGGCTGGAGGGAGGGAGATATCTACGGGCAGGAGAGGGCTGAAGCCACGCGAGCTTGCCACAGGCTCAGCTGTACCAATCATCAACTATGTCTAGAGCTCCAGTGGCAATGGGAGATGGTGTCCTCTTCAGTGTCTCCTGGTGCTGTTCTTGGGACACTGCTTCACTGGATCCAGAAAAGGACCCTATCTCTTCAGGTCTTAGGGCTAATTTAGCATGACTTTCAATGCTAGAGCAGGATGGGCTGGCATTGTTCTTTGGGGATTCTAGGCCTGGAAGAGAGAGAAAGAGAGCCATGGTCGGAGCCTGGATCTGCAGTGACCTGAGGAGACCGTCCTGCCAGGGCCACCCCACCCAACTCTTGCCGTGGCCAAGAGAGAGGTGTTGCCCACAGGATCAGCAGCAAGCTGCGGGCCAGGAATTCCTCCTGTGTTCCTGAAATCTCTGTGTGCTCTGCCCACACCACCTCTTGCCAACACATGGAACGAAGCCCAGTGCAGCCAGGACAGGGATGACAGCTCCCTGCTCAGGCACTGCAGCTCGCCTGGCCAGGCCGCTGCCCTTGGTCACCCTGACTGAGATCCGGGAGCTCTTGCTGCTGCTCCTTCATCATGGGAAACCCGGGCATCTCTGAGAACAAAGAGTTCATCTTGGCCCCAGCGGCACAGCTCCCTGCCAGCGGCACTGCCGGCGCTGTGGCCGCACGGGCTGCTGGCCCGGCAGGGCTCAGCCTGGCCCTTGCCGCACGCTGCCACCCAGGGCACGGCTGCCAGAGGGCGGCAGCAGCAATGCCCAGGCCAGGCGGGGCTCCACGGCGCCGGGCCCGGCTGGCGCTGCCGGGGCAGCAGGCGGGGCTGGGGCCTGTGGGAATCCTTAAAATCAGAGCCTTTTAGGAATGGTACAAAAGGCAGGCCTCAGAGACAGCCTTTAGAGTTAAGCAGTAGCCATAGGATTTGTCAGCAGAAAGTTTTTATAAGTAGACAAGTAAGGAGAAATAGAACAATGGTCTGGGTATTAATGCTCGGCTAGAATACCTCCATAAGCTACAGAAAAGTTTATCTGTCAAGATACTAGGAAGTTTTAGCTTAATTATTGAGCCCTGTGGATTGTATTTTAATGCTTACAAGCAGGTACTATATTCATAATAAGTGAGCATTGTTTGACTGAAGGTATGTGTGCTTACAGTGGTTGGATAGAACTACTGTCAATATGCTTTTGCTTTGTGTGATTGGTCAAAACCTTTTCAAGGAAGTTCTTTGTCTGCTGCCGGGGATGTGAGCTGCTGGCATCTTCCCATTGCCATAACCATGTAATTAGACTGATGCTGGAAGATGAAGAGCTCGAGACGCGTTCCCCAGCAGTCCCATCCCGTTGGTGATTTGTGCAGAGACCCCCAGGCAGCGATAGGGCCGAGCTGCAGCAGGGCAGGGCAGGGTGGGGCAGGGTGGGGCAGGGTGAGGCAGGGTGGGGCTGGGTGGTGCTAAGAAGGGCGGGGCAGGCAAGGAGCCCGGGCTCGTGAGTCACCCATGAACCTGACGGCCGCCTCTCACAGGGGCTCCTGTGGGCTGTCCTGGCACAGCAGGGCCCGGCGCAGGTGCTCGGCCGCTCTGCTCCTGCCCTCTGCCAGCTGGACAGTGCCAGGAGGGTGCAGTTGGTGCAGGCTCAGCCCATTGACCGGGCTCTCCCTGTGGCCAGCACTGGCCTCCCCTGCCCACACAGCCCTGTGAGGCAGCCAGCAGCCACTGGTGCTGGGCTCTGGAGGGGGCAGAGGGCTGGATGCTGCCAAAGAAAAAATAAAGGAAAAATTCTGACCTCCAACACTAAAACAAGTGGCAGTACTGGAGATAACATTTGCAGGGGATGGACAACCACATTGAGCCTGACAAGGTCAGGTGCCCAGTGCAAATGTGGTGGAGCCGTTCACAGCAGGGGCCATCTGAATACTCCAGCTTCATGGGAACAATGCATTTTGTGGATAACCAAGAGATAATGAGTTCTGTAGCAAGCAAACTCAGGAATGATGAGACCATCGTCCATGGCCTGATGCACACTCATGTCTCTGCTGTGGTTGAGGCTCAAGGATGAACAGGAAAAATTCAGAGAGCAGATGAGGAAGCAGATGAGCAAGGACAGTTCCCGTGTGGCACCAGTGCAAACCAGAGGCCCCAGTGTCAGAGCCCAACACCCCCCAGCTAGGGAGAGGGAGTACACCCCATGAGTGGACCTGTGGTTCTTCCTCTATGAACACGGGCAAGACATGAGAGGGTGGAATGGAAAACTCATCTCTGTCCTAGCAGCATGGGTATGTGAGCTAAAGGAGGAAACTACTAAGAGAGGGATTTACACCCAAATGCCGCCCTGTGACCAAGCTGCCAGGTAGAGCAGAATGGAGCATGATATGTCAGATCCCCTTGAAGGAACATCCAGAATATACGCCCAGGGAGGGAATGGTAGCCAGGACTAGAGAGGCCCTGCCTCTACCCAGGTAGAGGCCAGAGAAAATTGTGTCTTTTGGGCTGTGTGGATCCCTGGCACACCAGAGCCATAGATATACAAGGCTTTTGTCAACACTGGTGCACGGTGTACTCTAATCCCTTCAGGACATGTGGGTGCAGGACCGGTTTCCATTGCCGGGGTGACTGGGGGATTGCAGCAGGTGATCCTGTTGGAAGGCAAGGTGAGCCTGACTGGGAAGGAGTGGCAGAAATTCCTATTGTGACCGGCTCAGTGGCCCCATGTATTCTGGGCATAGACTTCCTCTGGAAGGGCTATTAGAAAGACCCAAAGGGACTCAGGTGGGCTTTTGGAATGGCTGCTGTCTCTGTAGAGACAGAGAACATTAAGCAGTTGAACACCTTGCCTGGCCTATCAGAAAACCCATCTGCAGTAGGACTCCTGAGGGTGGCAGAGCAACGAGTGCCGATTGCCACCTCGACGGTGCACTGCTGGCAGTATCGAACAAATCGGGATGCCGTGATCCCCATGCACAAAATGATCCGTGAGCTGGGGACCCAAGGGGTGGTCAACAAAACCCACTCACCCTTCAACAGTCCCATCTGGCCTGTGCGCAGTTCTGACAGACTGTCACAGACATCTTTTGTGAAAAATCCTTCCTTGGGATTTTTCTCCCTTCTGAGAAGCTGTGGCCTCAGCAAGAAAGTGTAAAGAATGGTTATCTGCTGCTGTGGAATGCAACAGGTGGATCCGTGATTGGTCTCCTGGGGATGTTTGGATTTACTGACCACTCACAGCAGAGCTGGGTCTCGCTCTCTGCTGAGACACAGAACTTTGTTATTCATTCTTTGCTATTCTTAGCTTAGCTAGCCTTCTGAGAACTTTCCTTCTTTTTCTTTTTAGTATAGTCATAATGTAATATAGATCATGAAATAATAAATCAAGCCTTCTGAAGATGAGGTCAACATTCTCACCTCTCTCTCACCCTGAAGACCCTGTGACCACTGTCACAATTGGTGAACCCCAAGTGACTGAGGAGGACAAACCATCAATTGGTGACCTCTTGTCTGAAGAGCAAATCATCACTTGATGAGACCCCAGAAGAGCATTTGCTGCACTGGGTAAACCCCGAATGTGTGGCATTGATGGTTGCTTCACAAGTGACCACAGAAGTGGATTCTAGCCAGGAGTTGAAGAACTGAAGATCCAGATTTGGACAGAGTTCACAGCAAGGCTGACCACAAAGAGAACCTTCTGAAAAGCTTCCAGGAAGATGGCCGGAAAGCTCAGCAGCACCATGCACCTGGCCAGAGCATGCTGGACCCTGTCAAAAGGTACTGTTGGCTTTTCCCTTCCTGATGATCCTGGCCTTCGCAGATTGTGGCTGCAGAGGTAGTGGGGCCTTCCAGCCAGGGCCGAGGCTGCTTTCTCCCCTTCAGAGGAAAACTTATTGCCCTCTGGCAAAAATGGGGTGAAGAGGATGGAATTCTTGGAATTTTCCTGTCAGAAAGACATTTCTATGAGTTTTTCCCATGGGCAAAGTTTTTTGGGTTTTTTACGAATGTGCTATATGTCCTGGATGTGTTTGCATTGGAGTGCATGGAATCCATTTTCCAAGTCCTTTTGGACCGTGGATTCGGACACCCCTGAATTGTCCTAACATTTAAGGCACTCTTTCTGTTCTTGGAACAGAGAGCAGTTGTTCTTCCCTGGATTGCTAACTGCAACGGGCTCGCCCCATTTCCCCCGACTCCAGCAGGAGATGATCCTTTGCAGGGGGAAGATCTGCTGCTTCCCAGCCGATGAAGTTTTTTTCTCTGCGTTTTCGGAGCAGGCTCAGACGGAGCCATCTTTTTCCCCACCCTCGTCTCTCTGCGGGGGCATGGCAGTGGGCTGTGCCACCCCTGGCAGCCTCCAGGCCCTGCCACGGCCGGCCTGCTGGGCCCTGCCCCGCTCAGAGATGGGGGCAGCACCGCTCTCCGAGTCTCTCCCCGGTCTCTCTCGCCGCCTCCCGGGCTGGCGGGGCCGCCTCCCAGAGCCACCCCGCAGCCGCCTCCCCGGGCGGCCCGCCCTGCGGCTCCGCCGGCTTCCCCGCCTGCGCCTGAGAGTTCAGAAACACCGCTCCCTGCGGCTGTGCCGATGCTGCTGGGCAACAGCGATCCTCCGCCGCCGCCCGCCCCGGCTGTTCCGCCGCTGCCCGTGCCAGCCCCGCCGCTGCCCGTGCGCGCTCCGCCGGAGACTGCGGCTGCGCCTCCGCAGCTGACCCCAGAGCCAGGGGCAGAAGACGCTGCCGACCCCGCGCCGTGCCCAGCGGGCCCTCCCGCAGAGGCAGAGCAGCCTGCGGTCCCGCCGCTCCCGGCAGCAGCTGCCGCGGCGGCTCCTGCACCCAGCGCGGTTTCCCCCCCGAGTTTTTCGGGCTGTTCCGGGGCTGCGCCTGCGGGGGCAGCTGGGACAGGGGAAGAGGGCGTCATCCGCTCCTTCTATTGAGGAGGCATGGCCCAACAGCTGGGGGCGGGAGCAGCCCGTCTGCCGGCTTTCAAAATCAGCATTCTCGGCAGGCTGGGGGCTGTTTGGTCAGTTGCTTCCCCTTGGGGGGTGTGAATCTCTCTGCCGTCCCTCGCACGCCCCAGCGGCGAGGGTCAGGTGGGTCCCGAAAGTTCTGCCTTTGGTCCCCAGCCCAGAGAGGGTGGTGCCGTGAGGCTGATGGCAGACACACCTGTTGCATTTGCATTGCAGAGGCAGAAGGCACAGCGGGAAGCGATCATGGCTTGTTTGCTGTGGGGAAAAAACATCTCCAGAGCCGAGGTGGAGTTTATTGGGACTGCTTCTATTTCCCTGCTGCTGCCATGCCTTGGTGATTTTGGGGAAAAGAAGCCTTTGGCCACCCGTTCTGCCGTTGTACTGGCAGCAGGGTGCAGGCCTGTGGTAAGACAGAGCCTGCCTTGGGGGCTGGGCCTGGGCTGTTGGGCTTGGCTCCCTGGACCAGGGCCACCTGCCGGCCTCCTGATGGGTTTGGGGGTTTTGCTTCCCCCTTCTGGCCCTGGCCCACCTTTCTGTGGGCCAGATCTGGGGTTCCTGGTCCGTTCACATGGGCCAGGGCCCCCAAGGGCCTCTCTTTGGCTGCTCTGCTGCTGCAGCTCTTTTTCGATCGGAAACAAAAGATTAAATTAAATAAAAAGAGTTGAAATAGCTGGCACCTGTGAAGCATTGAGGGGCCCATAATTAGCTCCAACCAAAGTGTTCAATAAGGGCTGTGGCCAGGACATTCCAGAAGTTGTCTCAAAGTTGTTTGAAATTGTTTGATGACTGTCAATGGACTTTTGATAACTATTGATGGACTTTTCTGCAGCAAGCCTGTTTCAGGACCAAACAGGGAGTTTCAGAGATGGCAAAAAGGAACATCTTCAGTCCATGGACCTTTTCCTGAAACTCAGCTGTTTGGACTTGGACTTTCTTTGCATTTTTTTTCTGCATTTTCTTATATTGTAAGATTGTTTTAGCGATATGATAGAATTTTATGTTCTACAGGTGAAGAAATTCCCTGTTCATTCCACACCAGCACTTGAGTGAGGTTTTGATTGGCAACAGATAACCTGTCATGTCTTTGTTCTTTCCCCTGCATGTGCACAGCAGAGAAAATTACAAACATTTTTCTTTTTATTAAACTAAATTTAAAAGGGTGACATGTCACAGACATCTTTTCATTAACATCCTTTTGTTAGGTGTCCTGGGGTGACGTTATGATGCTTGTATCCGCATTCATATCTTCTGTGCCTTTAAGACCAGCACTGACGAGTGGAAGTTTTGTTTGGGTTTCTCTTATCAGGGACACAGAGATGGGCAGTACATAGGGCTGTTTTCGCTTCTTGCTTTCGGCTTGCTGCTTTGCTTGCTCTCTTTTCTGCTCTCGCTTCTGCTCTGCTTTGGCCTCTCCTTATTAGCTAGTTCTAGCTAAACAGTCCAAATTCCTTCCTGGACTGGTTCTCCTCTCCTGTTTCTGTGACCATCTGGAACCTGCTCCGGAATGGGACCTGGGAACACCGAGGGTTTGCACCGTTTGGCTGCAGCAGCTGCCCCAGCGCCGGAGGGACTGAGAACAGAGCAGCCACCCCCGAAAGAGACTTTCTGATTTTGCCATCATTCTCAGAGTGGTGTCATCTGGTATTGTTCATTTTGTGTGCTGGGGGGTGCTGTGCCAGTTAAATAAACAGGTTCTTTCCACTTCTCTCCAAGGAATTCTTCCCGAACCATTTGGGCGGGAGGGGCCGTGTGGGCTTGCTTTCTGGAGGAGCCCTTCTTTGCAGATTCTTTAACAAATTTGCCCTAAACCAGGACAAAATATTGGCGCCCATCCTGGGGGCTCGAGAGAGTGGAAAAACCCTGTTTTGACTGCATTTTAGTTGCTATTACTCTGTGTTTGTTTAAATCAGCTAATAGCCATGCTTTTTGAATTCATAATGTCTATTGGGATGAAGAATTGCATGCATTTCTGGTCCCTAGGGTTTTTTGAGATTTTAATACCTCTGTGGTCCCTAGGTTTATTTTCTTACCCAGAAATAGTTTTAGTATTGTCCCTAATACGTAGTTTTTACATCAGAGGGGCAGTGACCAGAATAGCTATCCTGCTGGGCTTGGTGGCAATGATGTGCAAGAAGTTTCTAAACATGCTAGGTTCTGCTCCAGGTATGAATGGTTCATGGCTATGGTTATGCATCCAGTTTGTTGCAGGAGGAGCAGGAGGGAATGAGGTTTTTCAGCCTCTGCTTTCCTTCTTCTCCTATGAATCAGTTGCATCACTAGTGAAGGATGTTCAGTTTCCCCTCAATGTTAAAGAAACCATCTTCCTGGTATTCAATCTGGTAACCTTCCTCTATACAGCCTGCTGCTTCTCTAGAATGAGGGCTGAGATTTCTAGACGGGCTGGTGAGACCCCTGACTCAGGAGTAGGCCCCGGTGTGGAAAATCCTAAGTGGTGTGGGAAATGAGAGGATATGGGCCAAATCCTGAAGGAATTCTCTGACCATAGAGTCTGGGATTTTCCCCATGAACAAATTCAGAACCCAGCTGAGGTGGGGAAATATCTGAAAGAGAAGTACCCGGATGAGCCTAAGGAGAGGAAGGTCATTGCAGTGAGCTGGGCCCTGGCGTAGGCTTATCGCACACTGCTAGATACTGTCGGGCAGCAGACAGAGGCAGGGGGGCAGGGAGATAAATCAGCAACTATCCCGGTGATTCAGGCTGCAGCCAACAGCCCAGGCTCGAAGCCAGCAGCCAAACCAGATAGTGAGGCCAAGCCAGCATCTAAACCCATGGCTGTTGCTACCACCATTAGAAGTGGGAAATGCACGGACAAGACCAATCGACCAGTGGATGATGATGATGATGATGAAGGAGAAGGAACCTCAATGCCTCCTGACATAAAATCAGGAGTCAAAGCAGCAGGTGCAAGATCAGATGCAAGTATTGAGTCTTATTCCCTGAAGGACGCCTACGGAAGGATTACACTCGAAGGTCTGATGAATCCATAATTAGTTGGCTGGTCCGTCTCTGGGATGCTGCAGACGAGGCTACAATTCTGGACGGCACTGAAGCCAGGCATTTGGGATCGCTGTCACAGGATTCTGTCATCGACCAAGAAATGATGAGGGCGGCTAATCCACACAGCCTCTGGGCACGGGTCTTGGACAGTGTTGCACGAAGATTCCTGTGTGCAGATGATCTCTATATGCAACAAACCCAGTGGAAGACCATAGAGCAAGGGATCCAACGCCTGAGAGAAATGGCAGTGGCAGAGATTATCTTCTCAGATGATGTAACAACTAGGAACCCAGACTTGGTACCATGCACGTCTGTGATGTGGCAAAAACTTGTATGACTTGGGCCACATGAATATGCTTCTGCCTTAGCCATCATGAAGAAGGATGAGAGGGATGAGACTGTGCTTGACATGGCAAGGAAGCTCCGAGCATATGCAGATGCTGTACACGGCCCGACACATGCCAGAATCGCAGTGGTAGAAACACGTCTGCAGAACTTAGAGGATAAGATATAGGAGAATCATAAGAAGCTTAGAGAGGAGATTAAAGAAGACCTTCTCCAAATTTCAGCAGTACAGATCTGAGGTTCTGGTATCCAAGGCAGACGTTTCCCAGATGGTGAGAGAAGGTAACACCTCACGAGCTGAGCTGTGGTTTTACCTGCGTGATTGTGGGGACAACATGAGAAGGTGGGATAGGAAACCTACTGCTGTTCTGGCACGACAGGTGCGTGAACTGAAGGAAGCCACCAGAAGGAAAGCAGCTGCAGTTGCCTGTAGCCAAACGGCCAGGTATGATGATGATGACATGTCTGACCCCCTCAAAAGAACATCCAAAACATACGCCCAGGGAAAGAAGGATAACCAGGCTTAGAGGGGCCCTGCCTCTAGCCAGGTAGAGGCCAGGGAAAATCGTGTTTTCTGGTCTGTGTGGATTCGTTGGCCTGGCACATCGGAACCACAAGAGTACAAATCTTTGGTCGATACTGGTGCGCAATGCACATTAATGCCATCAAGACATGTGGGGACAGAGTCCGTTTCTATTGCTGGTGTGACAGGGGGATCCCAGGATTTCACTTTGGTGGAAGCTGAGGTGAGCCTGACTGGAAATGAGTGGAAGAAGCATCCCATTGTGACTGGCCCAAAGGCCCCACGTATTTTGGGCATAGACTACCTTCAAAGTGGGTACTTCAAAGACGCAAAGGGACTCAGATGGGCATTTGGAATAGCTGCTGTAGAGACAGAGGGCATCCAGCAATTGAACACCCTGCCTGGGTTGTCTGAGAATCCATCTGCAGTAGGATGCCTGATGGGAGAAGAGCAACGAGTGCCAATTGCCATTTCCATAGTGCATCGACGACAGGTGTAGGACCACTCGAGATGCTGTGATCCCCATCCATAAGATGATCCCTGAGCTGGAGAGCCAAGGGGTGGTCAGCAAGACCCACTCACCCTTCAACAGCCCCATTTGGCCTGTGCGAAAATCTGAAGGAGGATGGAGATTGACTGTGGACTACCGTGCATTGAATGAAGTGACTCCACCACTGAGTGCTGCCATGCCAGACATATTAGAGCTCCAGTATGAGCTTGAGTCCAAGGCAGCAAAGTGGCACGCCACTATAGACATTGCCAATGCATTTTTCTCCATTCCTCTGGCAGCAGAATGCAGGCCTCAGTTTGCCTTCACATGGAGGTGAGTGCAGTACACCTGGAACTGACTGCCCCAGGGGTGGAAGCACAGCCGCACCATCTGTCACGGACTGATCCAGGCTGCACTAGAAAGGGGTGAGGCTCCAGAACATCTGCAGTATATTGATGGCATCATTGTGTGGGGGAACACAGCTGCGGAAGTGTTTGAGAAAGGGAAGGAAATCATCCAGATCCTCCTGCGAGCTGGTTTTGCCATTGAAAAGAGCAAAGTAAAGGGACCAGCTCGTGAGATTCAATTGCTGGGAGTGAAGTGGCAAGATGGACAGCATCAGATTCCTACAGATGTCATCAACAAGATCACAGCAATGTCTCCACCCACCAATAAGAAAGAGACACAAGCTTTCCTGGGTGCCATAGGTTTTTGGAGGATGCATATTCCTGAGTACAGTCAGATCATGAGCCCTCTTTACCTGGTCACCCGCAAGAAGAACAATTTCCAGTGGGGCCCTGAGCAGCAACAAGCCTTTGTCCAGATCAAGCAGGAGATTGCTCATGCAGTAGCCCTTGGCCCGGTCAGGATGGACCAGAGGTAAAGAACATGCTCTACTCTGCAGCCAGGAACCATGGCTTGTCCTGGAGTCTTTGGCAGAAGGTGCCTGAGGTGACTTGGGGTCGACCACTGGGATTTTGCAGTTGAAGCTACAGAGAGTCTGAAGCCAACAACACTCCAACAGAGAAAGAAATCCTGGCTGCCTATGAAGGAGTCCAGACTGCCTCGCCCTGAATTGCCCTGGGATTTTGCAGGTCATTACAAATTGGCCCGAAGGTGAGAATTTTGGTGTCACAGATGAAGAGGAACAAGAACCTGTGACACATGATGAAGAGGCTCCTCCCTATAACCAACTGCCCCCAGAGGAAACACGCTACGCTCTTTTCACTGATGGTTCCTGTTGCATCGTAGGGATGAACCGGAAGTGGAAAGCAGCCGTATGGAACCCCACACGACAGGTTGCACAAGCTACCGAAGGAGAAGGTGGATCAAGTCAACTTGCTGAATTCAAAGCTGTTCAGCTGGCCCTGGACATTGCTGAGAGATAGAAGTGGCCAAAGCTCTACCTCTACACTGATTCATGGATGGTAGCCAATGCTCTGTGGGGATGGCTGGAGAGGTGGAAAAAGGCTAAGTGGCAACGTAGAGGGAAACCAATTTGGGCTGCTGATGAATGGAAAGACATTGCTACCAGGGTAGGGAGGCTACCTGTGAAAGTCCGCCATGTAGATGCCCATGTACCCAAGAATAGGGCCAATGAGGAGCACCAGAACAATGAGCAGGTAGACCAGGCTGCAAAGATAGGGGTGTCCAAAATAGACCTAGATTGGGAACATAAGGGAGAGTTATTCCTACCTTGATGGGCCCATGATGCCTCAGGCCACCAGGGCAGAGATGCCACCTATAAGTGGGCACGAGACCGAGGGGTGGATCTAACAATGGACAGTATTTCTCAGGTTATCCATGACTGTGAGACGTGTGCTGCCGTCAAGCAGGCCAAGCGAGTGAAGCCCCTCTGGTACGGTGGGCAGTGGTCCAAGTACAAGTATGGGGAGGCCTGGCAGATTGACTACATCACACTGCCCCAGACATGCCAGGGCAAGCACTACGTGCTGACCATGGTGGAAGCCACCACCGGATGGTTGGAAACCTACCCTGTGTCTCATGCTACAGCCTGGAACACCATCCTGGGCCTTGAAAAGCAAGTTCTGTGGAGACATGGCACCCCTGAGAGGATCGAGTCAGACAACGGGACTCATTTCAAGAACAACCTTATCAACACCTGGGCTAGGAACATGGCATTGAGTGGGTGTACCATATCCCCTACCATGCACCAGCTGCAGGAAAAGTGGAGAGATACAATGGAGTAGTAAAAAAACCCCAGTTGATTGCTTTGGGTGGGGGATCTTTCAAAAATTGGGAGCAGCATTTAGCAAAGGCCACCTGGTTAGTTAACACCTGAGGTTCCACCAACCGAGCAGGTCCTGCCCAGTCTGAGTCCCTGAATATAATAGAAGGAGACAAAGTCCCAGTGGTACATATCAGAGGTTTGTTAGGGAAGACTGTGTTGATCAATTCTGCCTCGAGTACAGACAAACCCATTTGTGGCATTGTCTTTGCTCAGGGACCAGGTTGCACGTGGTGGATAATGCAAAGAGATGGAACAACACGATGTGTACCTCAGGGAGATGTGATTGTGAGGTAAGAATGATGTGCAATATCACTGTTCATTGGATGTTACTGCCATTGTCTGTACATTAAACCATACAGACATGAGATAGAAGGAAATGCGTAAGTGTTGAAGGTCTGGGCAAGTGGAAGATGGAGAAGGAAATGTGTAAGTGTCAAAGGTCTGAGCAAGTGATAGATGGAGCTTTAAGTGAGTAAAGTGAAATGGGGGAATCCTGCAGCTCTGTAATATAGGGCCTGGATTCAGTGGTCCAGTGTGGGGATGTGATGAAGGCATGACAGGTACTGCTTGTAAATTTTGGGGGAACAGATGGAAATTTTGTATGAATAATGCATGATGTGTTGTAGTATGTTGATGATAGGGGGATAAGGGGTGGAATGTCCTGGGGTGACGTTATGATGCTTGTATCCGCATTCATATGTTCTGTGCCTTTAAGACCGGCTCTGACGAGTGGAAGTTTTGTTTGGGTTTCTCTTATCAGGGACACAGAAATGGGCAGTACATAGGGCTGTTTTCGCTTCTTGCTTTCGGCTTGCCGCTTTGCTTGCTCTCTTTTCTGCTCTCGCTTCTGCTCTGCTTTGGCCTCTGCTTATTAGCTAGTTCTAGCTAAACAGTCCAAATTCCTTCCTGGACTGGTTCTCCTCTCCTGTTTCTGTGACCATCTGGAACCTGCTCCAGACAGGGACCTGGGAACACTGAGTGTTTGCACCGTTTGGCTGCAGCAGCTGCCCCAGCACCGGAGGGACTGAGAACAGAGCAACCACCCCCGAAAGAGACTTTCTGATTTTGCCATCATTCTCAGAGTGGTGTCATCTGGTATCGTTCATTTTGTGTGCTGGAGGGTGCTGTGCCAGTTATATAAACAGGTTCCTTCAACTTCTCTCCAAGGAATTCTTGCCGAACCAGTTGGGGGGGGGAGGGGCCATGTGGGCTTCCATTCTGGAAGGGCCCTGATTTGCAGATTCTTTAACAAATTTACCCTAAAACAGGACACCAGGGCTTTGATGGACTGCTCACTGCAGGTAGCTTTCACTAAATGCAAAAGGATGGAACAGCAGAACTTCTGGAGAAGGTGCCCTAGGGATAGGGAGAAATCCTCGAAAACGCTCAGCAGGCTCTGGAAAACATTAAATAAAAAATCAAAAAGAGATGTAGCCCCTTGACTTTTCACGCCCAACTCTTTGGGTCTGGAGGAAATAATTGCCTTGCATCAGCTACGACACAGATAGAAGGGCAGCAACTGGAGCGTTGAACATGGCAGACTGGGCTAGCGTTGTTCCCAGAAGAACTGACAGAAGATCACATGAAACATGACAGTGCCTCTGTGCAATCAAATCGTCCAGGGAAACTCAGCAGCTGATGGTGTTGTGGTGCTACTGCCAATCCCTTCCATGTGACAATCCTTTCAGGACTGACTAACAGCTTCTGCCCTCTGACAGAGACCAAGTGCTGCCAGCAGTTGCTCCAGGTGCTCCGGCCATCAGCCCCTGCAGGAAGGAGCACAGCCCCCAATGCACGTGGGCTTTGGCTCCCTGTGGCATAGAAGCCCCCCGGGGGCACAGGTCTCTGGGGCAGGAGACGGGCACCAGCGCTGCCAGGGCTCGGGGGGTGGCAGCTCTGCTTGGGCAGGGACTCTGCCCCAGCTGCTGATGGCAGCGCTGCCCGGGCCCCAGGGCTCAGAGCAGCATTGGTGCCCGGGCCCACACGTTCCTTGTGCCAGTCACACCCGCGGATTTAGGACGGCCACGGGCCGGGACGTGTCCCAAGGAGGCCATGCCAGCGTCCCTGGAAGGGCCCGTGCCCTTCCCAGCGCGGCTGCGTCGGCAGCCCTGGGGGCTCCTTCTGCTGCCCTGAGCCCGCAGAGCAGGGCAGCATTTGCTGATGCTCTGAGCCCTTCCTAAAGATCCTGTGGGGCTGCCTTGGACACCTGGGGCCAGGCATTCCTTCCAGCCTGGGCCGCTTTGGCTGGGCTGGGGGCGGCCCCAGGGAGGGCGGCAGTGTGTGCAAGGGCCCTTGGTGACACGGTGCCGCATGGTCACTGTGACATGGAATGGGTGTCCAAGGGCCCTTTGTGACACGTGGTGACAAAGGAGCTGGCGGGGACAGGAGCAGGCCACAGTGCTCGGAGCACGCGACGGGACAGGACGGGACAGAGCGGTGCCGTGAGGAGCCCCCGCACAGCGCGCTCGTTCGTGTCCCACTCGGAGCTGTTCCAAGGCGTTGCTTCTACATGTGACTTTGGGGCCAGTCCGGACGACTTCATGACCCGTAGCCTTCCAGAGGCATTTGTCTTGTAATCCAGCATTATTTCAATCCATGACATGGAGCAGAGTCCCTCAAGACTGTCTAAGTTTGCCTGCGTGGAGAAACAGCACGAATACCCTGAAAATGACCTGGAACTGCAGACCGAGGAGGTTGTGCCTATCCAGGCGCTGCAGGAGGGTGAGTGGCAGAGCTGGGCCACAGGGCTGGTGGCTGCAGCCAGCTTGGCCCCATCCCATCCCATGCCATGCCATGCCATCCCATCCCATCCCATCCCATCCCATCCTTCCCCATCCCATCCCATCCCATCCCCTCCCTCCCATCCACTAGGGACATTCCGATGGACAGAACCGAACAGGGATGGCAAGATCATTGAGCAGAAACCCCCAAGAGTTCCCAAGCTGGCCTGGGTGGGGGAGGATGAAGAAGAGCCTGACCCTGACCCAGAAGTGGAGACTGAGGAGGTTGTGCCAATCCAGCTGCTGCCAGAGGGTGAGTGGCAGAGCTGGGCCACAGAGCTGGTCCCTGCAGCACCATCCCATCCCATCCCATCCCATCCCATCCCATCCCATCCCATCCCATCCCATCCCATCCCATCCCATCCCATCCCATCCCATCCCATCCCATCCCATCCCATCCCATCCCATCCCTTCCCATCCCATCCCATCCCATCCCATCCCTGGTAGTCAAAGTTTGAATTTGACAGAGTTTGGACTTGAAGGTCCAAGGTTGGATTTGGTGGGAAACAATTGGATTTATTGGTCAAAATTTGGATTTGATGGTCCAGGGTTGCATTTGGTGGGCAACATTGGAATGCCATGGAATAACAGCATTCTAGGGGTTGGGAGTTTAGAATCATCTGCTTCCCCTCACAACTTCCCATCAACACTAGCAATCCATGGAATAACAGCATTCGGGGCATGGGGAATATCGAATCCTACAGTTCTCCTCACAAATTCCCATGGAATCATGTCCTTCTGGGCATTGAGAATTTAATAAAATGGCACCTTTGGTGCTCCAAGACGGACACACGTGTGATGGCATCGGATACTACAGGTGGCAAGGAAAACCGGGAATGCCTCCGGCGGCTCCGCAATCTCCACCAAGCTCAGCATCCTGCCCGGAGAACTCTACAACTCAGGACTACACCAAAAAACATGGAAAAATCAAGGCACTCAGGCGCACATTGGAAACAAAATGTAACTGTTCATTTTTTGCTTGCTTTTTATATTTTTAAGAGATTTTGTCTTTGTTTTTTACTTTTTTCCCAATTTTCCCCCTTTTTTCTTTTCTCCCCATTTTTTAAAAATTTTCAACACCTTTAAATTTTCAATCAGAAAAATTCCCAGCAACTCAAGGGAACAAACCCAAACAACTCAAGAAACCAAAGCAGTTTTTATCTCCAGGATAACACATAGCCAAATAACATCTTTTAAATAGTAAAATAAAACACTAAAGGTTTATTCCCCAAAAAATCTACAAAGAAGAAATATTCAGGATCTTGGCAATTTATTTTTGACATTTTTAAATTACTTGTTCTTTTTATATGATCATTATTAATATTAATATAATATTAAGAATATATCTTCTTTTTAAAAATGTCTTTTCTGTTTTTTTACGTTTTAATTCAGGAATGAAGATGGGCAAAACCAGCACAGCATAAACAGGAGGCAACTTCCAGTCCATCCAGAAAGGAAAAGTAGGATTCTCCTTGAAAAACATGCAGTCACATTTAAAAAACGCCTCTAAAATTTTCCTAAATAAAGTAAAAATTTGGGCCCTGCCAGGCCATGGTAGCCAGTTGTGTTGGAATTTCTCCTACTGCGCCTCCAGGTTATTCTTTACAAGTGGATTCATTTGGAATTTTATCCGTTCTTTTTCCCTATTTTTCCTTCTTAAAAATTCTTTTTTTCCCAGTTTCTTTGTGCTTGTTTCCACCGAGTTCTGCTCATTTCCAGTTCTATATGGGATTTTTACGGATCTAGATTGTGTCCTGCTTTCTTCCCTTATCCCAGGCCCCTGAAATGCTCCAGAAATATCCCAAAAAACCTCACAAGACTGAATCATCACATCAGCACTATCACTAGAGTCTTCCTAGACAAGTGGGCAGAAAATTTGGAATGAACACTCCCTATCCAGCAGACCCATGAATTCCTGCAACGTGGAGGTGGAAAAAGCTGTTAAAATTGGGATCTTGCCTTTCCGGGAGCATTTTTGAACCTGGTTTTATTCATTATCTTGTTGATGTGCACAATAGCAGACCAAATATGGCAGGGCCTTAGACATGACTTTGGTCCCTGACACACATGATGCAGGCAAAGTGAAGATGCCAAACTGTTTATTAATGAAAGGCGAAGCAAAGGGCTGATATGGGAGGGAGAAAGGGAATGACCAGGGCTTCAGGGCAGGTGGGTGGGAGATATCTGCAGGCAGGGTGAAGGCAGGAGCTACCGAGCTTCTCACAGGCTCAGCTGTGCCCAGCATCAGCTCTGCCTGGAGCTCCAGTGGCAGTGGGAGATGGCGTCCTCTTCAGTGTCTCCTGGGGCGGTTCTTGGGACACGGGTTCACTGGATCCTGAAGATGCACCTAATTCTTCAGCTCTTCTGGCACATTGGGTGTGAATATCCAGGTTACCATGGGATGGACTAGTGTCTTTCCTTGGGACTTAAATGGCTGGAACAGAGAGGGAGAGCCACAGTCAGCACCCACATCTGCAGGAATCCTAGGAGACGCTCCTGCCAAGGTGTGCTGGTTTGTGCATCACGGACATGATGTTTTGGGAGAGGCTGCTGGCAGGTTCCTCCGTGTCTGATCGGAAACCAGTCGAGGGCTGTCTTTGGGAATTGATAATCTGGAAAGCTGTACATGAAAGCCTCTGTGAAAAACACACGTTACAAACAAAAGAAACTTGGGAACTTTCTCTTTTCCCTTCTGGCCGACAAAGAGGTAACACAGCTGACCCAGCCCAGGCCTGGCTGAGGTCAGTGAAGAAGTCAAGTCCCAGATGGGAGGGATGAGGAGATGCCTTTAGTTTTAGGCTGAAATCCTCTTGTAAACATATGGAGAACGACACTTTTTTCCCTATAACGCATGAAGGTATGGGGAGATGAAAGTGTTCAAATGGAAGGTATGGAGCAAAACCTCCATGCTAAAGTCAGCAGATGTTAAAGTAGCTGTGATACTATGAAAAGTTTGAACAGAGATGGAAAGAAGAGTAATGAAGATCCTGTGCCCCCAGGAACAGAAGATCTCTCTTGCTAGAAATGGAAGATGATTTTAGAGATAGATAAAGAGAACCTCTGCCTTTGAACATCTCAGCTTTAGAACAGTACCCCCCTAAGCTGACATGGCACAGAAACACAGCTGTGGGAAAAGCTTGTGGAAAATGGGAGCGATTTCAGAATTGCAGATTTCCCTGCAGTGTGGCTGCTTTCATGGAAATTGAGAGCCATGACAGAACTGTTTTCTTGTGGAAAATCTCCATAACATTAACAAGAGGGACTTTTCTCCTTAAGTGAGCAGGAGAAGGACTATTCTAGAGGTAGTAATGTGACTCAAACTTTTGGTTTTGTCTCTTTACATTGTCAGTGGGAAAGAAACAGTTGTAGGGGGAGGAGAGGTGTTCTGAAGATTTTGTTCTGATTCTTATTCTTATTACTCCTTCTTTTAATTACTGTTAATAATTTTTTCTTCATACCCTTTTAAAGTTTGGAGCCTGCTTTGCCTTCCTCCTAATCCTATCTCAAACAGAAAATTATTAAATACATGCTACTGGATGAACTGGTGATTAACGAACACGGAACTTTCCACCCTAATTGGAACATTGGCCAGGAAATGATCAATTGGCGAACCAAAACCACTACTCAAGGGTGTCCCACTCAGCTCTTGCATCGGCCAGAAGAGAGGAGGGGCCAACGGGATCAGCCGGAGGACGCTGGCCACGAATCCCCCCGACCAGTGTCCCTGAAATCGCTCACTGTGCCCTGCCCAGGCCACCCCTCATTCCCACAGGGAGCAAAGCCTGCCACAGCCGGGACAGGGACTGCAGCTCCGTGCCGGGGCAATGCAGCTCTGCCGGGCAGTCCCCGCTGTCAGCGCGCTGCCCTCACTCACCCGGACTGTGGGCCCGGAGCTCGTCCCTCTTCCCCCTGAGGCACCGCCCGGCCATGCCTGTGAACACAGAGCCTGTCACGGCCCCAGCGGCACAGCTCCGTGCCAGCGGCGCTGCCGGGGCAGCAGGCGGGGCTGGGGCCGAGCTGCAGCGGCCCGGGCCGCGGAGGGAGCCGGGTCTCGGGGCTCACCCATGAACGTGACGGCCGCCTCTGGCAGGGGCTCCTGTGGGCTCTGCAGGTAGCGCAGGGCCCGGCGCAGGTGCTCGGATGCTCGGCTGCTTTCCTGTGCCAGCTGCAGAGAGCGGCAAGAGGGAAGGGTTGGCGCGGGCTCAGCCCCTGGGCCGGGCGCTGCCTGCGTCCCGCCCCGGCCTCCCCTGCCCGCACAGCCCTGAGGCGCGGCCAGCAGCCGCTGGCCAAGGGCTCCCGAGGGCAGGGGGCAGAGGGCCGGCTGCTGCCCGGGGAGCCGCAATGCCGGCCCGCAGCCCCGCCGGGCCGGGGCTCCGTGGGCACCCGGCTCGGGCCCACGGGAACCTGGAGAAGAGCCCGCGGGGCCTCTGGCTGCAGCAGCGGGCAGGGGCACAGCTGCCAGCCCCGCACCCTGAGCACCGCCCTCAGGGGCCTTCTCCAGCCTGAGCCTGGGGCTTCAGGCCCTCCTTACCAGGCACTCATCAATTTTCAATGGCTGCTCCGTCTTCAGCACCTTCTGGAGAACCGTCTTCCCCAGGAACCCGGCCGCAAAATGCAGTGCTTCCCGAAAGGCCTGGAGAGCAGCAGAGACCCAGAGATGGCCCCACAGCCCAGGGCACCGGAATCCCAAGGCCTGGAGGAGGCTGCAGTCCATGAGGTGCCGGGGCAGGAGGCAGCCAAGCCCCCTCCCAGGGATCAACCAGCATCACAGAAAACCTCACCTCTGCCAGGTGTTGGTTCTCCTCATGGCAGTGCAAGAAGAGGAGGAGCAGGCTCTGGTTCACAATTGTCTTCAGGGGCCCTTTTCCCTCATCTACTACTAACTCCATCACCTTGCGGAAGAGGTCAATGGAGAGCACCTGCACTTGGCTGCTCTCCTGGAGGAAAGGAGGAAGAAAATACTTGAGCAACAAATATCCTCTACTCCTGGGTGAACACCTGAATATCCAGAGAGCACAAAATTTCTGGTCAGCAGCAAGTGCCCATGGCTGGGGGCACAGAGCCTTACATTGTCAAAGAGCGGCAGGAGGGCCTCAGCCAGCTTTGGGGCAGAAGTGCTAGATATCACCAGATGTTTTTTCTCAAGCATCTTCTTGAACAGAGAGAGGGACATGCTGACCACCTCTCCATCTGCATCACCCAGAAGCTTCAGAAGGCTTCGAGACACGCTGCGTAGAGGTTTGGCCTGTGTGGAACACAAGGCTGTGTTGGGAAGCCATGGAGGGCTGCACCACCAACACCGCCCGGGCACTGCAAGGCCACCCTGCTGCTGCAGGGCCCACAGGCCAAAGGCCTGCCCCAAAGCACTGGGACAGGTGAGGCCGGAGAGCTGGGAGCAGCTGCCTCAGCTCCTGAAGCCCTGCACGCCCATGGGGCTGCTTTCCACAGCGCAACTTCAGCCACTGCCCCCTTCTCACCCTCAAGGGATCCTTGCTGAGCACCATGAGGCCTCTGAGAGCCAGGCGACGCCGCTCCCTGCACTCACTCTGCAGGTACCTTGACATGATCTTCACGACAGTGAGAGCACATTCCCTCAAGTCCAGGCACTCGAGGACCTGAAAGGCACAGGGCAGTGACAGGGAGCCAGCCAGCAGGAGCCCGGAGCCGCAGAGGGCCGGGCCCAGGCAGCAGCACAGGGCATGGGCACCGTCCCAGGCAGCTGTGGCTGTGAGAGGGCAGAGAGCTGGGAGGCAGCTCAGCCAGGCAGCGCTGGAACCAGGCTCACCTCCACAAGGAATGCCAGCAAGGGCAGATCCCACCTTGGCTTTTCACTGCTGAGCAGCAGGAGAAGGCGATATGCGACATAGGAACACAGGGTGGTCAAGCGACGGCGCATCTCCCTGGCAGGGGGAAAAAGGCACCAAGACACTGAGGTGGGGGACAAACCTCTCCCAGGACTGACTCAGAGAGCTCTGGCCTTTCCCCAGCATCCCTGCAGGGGATGTGGGTGCTCTGGGAGATGGCCCCTTCTGGGCACCCTCCTCTCCCAGCCTTTTCCCGTCTTCTTGGCTGTCCCTCAGTGACGAGGCTCTCTGGGCCATGACCCCAGATACTGAGTGCAGCACAGGGTACAAATGCCGGGGGCAGTGGGGAGAAGGGGGTCTCACCTGGCCAGCAGACCCATGGCATAGTGCTGGGTGTGAGCACACAGCATCGTGTCCCAGCCACGCTTGCGCTCCATAGACATCACCTCATTGTCACAGCACAGTTGGTAGAGCAGAGCCTTCATGGCCTGCACTGCAAACCTGTGTGCAGAGAAAGCCCAGGTCACACTGGGAGCACTGGGCCTCGCCACAAGGGTATGGGAAGGACAGGAGGACTGGGACCTGTTAAGCTTGCTGGGAAGGCGGTGTTCCTCCTGGCATGCTCTCCAGAAGTGATCAACTTCCTCTGGTGGCATCTGCTGTGTGGTGATGGCAACATGGAAGAGCAGAGCCACAAACAGGCGGGAGGAATACAGTATCATGGTCTGGTGGCACTCAGGCATCTGGATAGTCACCCAGATCACCAGAGTTGCCTGCAAAAGAAGCAGCCCAAGACAGCGCTCAGTGCCGAGGTGTCCGTGGGGCAGGGCCCAAGGGCAGATGCAGGAGGAGCAGCGGGCCTGGTGCCCCCTGAGCCTGCCCCTAGCCCAGAGTTCAGCCCATCGCCTGAGGCATGGAGAGGATGGAGAGCTGCTGGAGAGGCGTCCTGGGGGTGGGCATGGGCCCAGAAACTCACAGCCAGGGAAAAAACGTCCTTGTTGTCCCCATCAGAGGTGCATGCGCTGTGCAGTGGCTAATCCTCCATTACACGGACTAGTGTTGGCAGCACTTTCTCCATTGTTACTTGTGACGAGTCAATGATTCTCCACATGATTGTAGCAGCTCTGTGGGATCAGAGCTCTGTGTCAGGGGCATCTCAGTCCCTGGACAATGCCTTGTGCAGCTGTGGGGGCCCAGGTGACAGACCCCGGTGCCCTGAGGGGCAGGGAGGGAGCATTGGCAGCAGGCTTGGGGAACAGAGGGGCCCCAGGGTCCTGGACCTCTTTGTCTGTCTGGCAGAGCCCATAGCACAGGCTGTGCAGGGCCATGGGCCCTAAAGGCTGGTGGGCCCTGAGCTGTGCAGGCACGTGGGCCCCGTACCTGTCACATGTTGGGGCACAGCGCAGGAGGGTCAGCACCACATCAGAAGGGTGTTCTTTAGCCATCTTCACAATGTCACTTTTCAGCCTGGCATCCACAGTGACATTGGACAGTAGACTCTGGTGGATGCTCCTTACAATGGCTGGCACCTGGAGGAGCCATGGGAGAGATTTTGAGTGCTGTCCAAGGGAGCAACTTCCCCTGCTTCCTCCAGGAAGTGCTTCCCTTGCCCCCACACTGTGCTGGCCTCACAGGCTAAAGGGGGCCCAGTGACCGTGGCTTGAGGGGACACATGGTCCTGGCAGGCCTCCAGGCGTGGCCCCAGGCTGCTTACCTGCTGCGGAGAAGGAACAGCAGTGTCGTCACAAAAATCCATAGCGGGAGCACAAAGCACAATGGGAATGGGCATCGTGCCAGTTTTTGAGATGTCCTCAGTTTCTTCATTGTCAGTGTTTGTGATGGCCACATCCTCAGTCACTGCCTTGCCCACCTTTGTCCTGTCCTTGTTCATTTCAGCCTCAGAGTCCTGTGAGTGCTCATCCAAATCTGGGCTGACATCGGGCTCTGCCTGGAGCTCGGTCAGCCCCGAGTCAGGCTCGGCTGTGCCCTCAGCTGCTGCAGTGCTGGTCTTTGTGCGCCGAATGCGCAGGAATTTCCGGAATCTCTGCAGGACAACAAAGCACAGAGAAGGCAGGGATGCTCCATGGCATGCTCCAAGCATGGTGCTGGGCTGAGCAGGGACAGCAGGCCCAGCCCAGGTCAGGGTGGCTGCAGGTACCTTCAGGGTTTTGCGCAAGCGGCCACGGCCGGGTTCCTGCTCTTGTGTCTTGTCCAGGGCTGCACCTGGCAAAGAGCGAGCGCAGCCAGAGCTGAGGGGCTGCGGGAGAGGCTGGAGAGCACAGCCCAGCCCTGTGCTGCCCAGGCAGGGAGAGCCCCGGGATGGCCCAGGGGATGGAGCAGGGCCACTGCGGTGTGTCTGCCCTGCCCCTGTTCCATCCTGTCCATGGGCATGTCCCCAGGGGATGGCATGGGATGGGATGGGATGGGATGGGATGGGATGGGATGGGATGGGATGGGATGGGATGGGATGGGATGGGATGGGGTGGGATGGGTTGGGATTGGATGGGATGGGATGGGATGGGATGGGATGGGATGGGATGGGATGGGATGGGGCCAAGCTGGCTGCAGCCATCAGCCCTGTGGCCCAGCTCTGCCACTCACCATCCTGTAGTGTCTGGATCTGCTCTGGATCTTCAGGCTCTTGTGCTGGGGCAGCTCCACGGTCTTTAGTGTCTTTCCCCCTGAACACTTTGAACAGGCCGAGGAATCTGCCCGCCATTCCACCACTCGGCCTTGACGGGACCTTCTAGAGAGATGCCCCAGGATATTGCCAAGTCAACAAATGCAGTTGTGCCTTCAAGGCACCTGCAACAAGGAAGCCTCAGAAAGGCTGCAGAAAGTCCTGCACTCTGCTGTTGAGGACCCCTGCCAAAATCACAGGAGCCTTTTCATTAACGATTCAGGTGACCAAATCCCACGGTCTGGACTTGATGGCACTTGACCGCAGGAATGGGAGATGCCTGGAAAAGTTCCGAGTCACCAAGTCCTGCAGTCTGACCTCTAGGTCAGCTGCAGGAATAACGCTACAGAAAAGCTTCGGAGGAGACGGGAACGAGGGTGCTGTGCGGGGGCTCCTCACGGCACTGCTCTGTCCCATCCTGTTCTGTTGTGTCCTCCAAGCACCCGGGCAAGCTTCTATTTCCCACGTGTCACAATGGGCCCTTGGACACCGGGTTCCATTCCATGCCACGGTGACCGTGCTGCACCCTGTCACCAAGGGCCCTTGCACACACTGCCGCCCTCCCTGGGGCCGCCCCCAGCCCAGCCAAAGCGGCCCAGGCTGGAAGGAATGCCTGGCCCCAGGTGTCTAAGGCAGCCCCACAGGATCTTTAGGAAGGGCTCAGAGCATCAGCAAACGCTGCCCTGCTCTGCAGGCTCAGGGCAGCAGAAGGAGCCCCCAGGGCTGCCGACGCAGCCGCGCTGGGAAGGGCACGGGCCCTTCCAGGGACGCTGGCATGGCCTCCTTGGGACACGTCCCGGCCCGTGGCCGTCCTAAACCCGCGGGTGTGACTGGCACAAGGAACGTGTGGGCCCGGGCACCAATGCTGCTCTGAGCCCTGGGGCCCGGGCAGCGCTGCCATCAGCAGCTGGGGCAGAGTCCCTGCCCAAGCAGAGCTGCCACCCCCCGAGCCCTGGCAGCGCTGGTGCCCGTCTCCTGCCCCAGAGACCTGTGCCCCCGGGGGGCTTCTGTGCCACAGGGAGCCAAAGCCCACGAGCATTTGCGGCTGATGGCAGGAGCACCTGGAGCAACTGCGGGCAACACTTGGTTTCTGTCAGGAGCTCTTCCTCCCTGCTGGAATGATTTTTGCATTGAACTGATTTCCTTCACCACAGAAACATCTTCTCCTCGAAGGCACAGAAGAACCTGGCATAAAGAAATCCGCACTTCAAGAAAGCTTAACTTCCCATTGTTCATCACAAGGACTTCCAAAAAGGGACAAATTTATTGGCTTGGCGGAGAATGGGAATGGTTTTGAAGTTTGTTCCACACACAGAGCAGCAACTCATTTGCTTTAATATCACCCACTGAAAGTCACTTTACAAAATCTAACACTACACAGAGCCAAAAAGAAGACCATTCATTGGATTGGGATGGTAATATCCTAATCCTCTCAAGGAATAAAAGCACTCAAGGAATGTAAGACCACTCAGTGTTACAACAGTAACCCAAGCAAATGAATGGATGGCAGAAGGGCTGATCCTACCCCAGTACAAATATCTAAGTTGCCTCTTGTTCCCTGCAGGGGAAACAGGACCAGTGAAAGAAATTGTCACAGATATTCTTTCTGCCCTCCACAACCAAAGCTGTGCCAAGGCACAGATGCTGCCTTCAAACTGACTCAGATTCCAGCCCACACTCTCACCTTCCAGACAACTCCTTCCTCAACACGCCCCCCAACACCCACCCCCCAAACACCCCCACAGAAGCCCTCAACGCCCCGCCAGGAGCCGCATCTGTGCCCGTCCCTCCGCAGAGCTTTCCCAGCCTCCAGCAGAGCCCCTGGTTCCCTGCACGTGCCATGGGATGGCACCCAGGAGGGTCTGATCCAAGGCCTTCCCTGGCAGCAAAGCCAGGCTGCCCGGCCTATGGTTCCTGGATCATCCTTCCCAGCAAGCCTTCCCGTGCACGGCTGTTCCATTGGCACATCTGCGCTCAGCTCGGACTGCTCCACTCAACCAGGGCTGCTGGGAAAGGATCCAGAGCAGCCTGGCAAGCTCTTTCTCCAGCTCCCTCTTCACTCCTGGGGGAGGTAGAACATTCCACAGGAAAGCATCTGGTGCCACACAGAGTGGGTGGCATCAGGCAGCTCTGGGGAGGCCCCTCAGGACTGCTGTATCCTGAGGGAACACCGCTGGCCATCCCCTGGGTGTATCTGCAAAAGCTTCAAATCAGCTGCCTCAGCTTCCAGGGCCTCTCTTGGCCAGCATCCTGACGTGGCTGCAGGGCTGCTGCGAGGGGCTGCTGGGACCCAGCGGGACAGGACCGGCTGTCTTGTGTCCTCGTAGCAGCCCTGACACAGCCAGGGCCATCCCGAAAGCAGAGAAACGCTCACGTGTCAGCAGAGACGAGCACGGAGCCCTGGGCTGCTCTCAGGCTATCTCAGCTGGGCTCGCTCCACCACACGGCCCCATGTTAAGGCCGGCTGATGCCCAGCTGCCAGAAATGCCTACCTTGTTCTCTCCAAGATGCACAGGCAGAGCCAACGAGCAGGACACCTTGGGAGGCCTTTTCTGAGGCCAGGGACACACCAAGGTCAGCCAAGGCTCTCCATGCTGCCTGGCCCATACGTCCCAGCTCTGTGCTGGCCCTGGGCCACAGCAGCTCCCACCAAGCAGGAGACAATGCATATTGCCAAGAGTTGAAATACAGCAGACAGGAAAGATGTGAAAAGTATGTGTGTAAAGGCCTTTTAATTCACAGTTCTCACAGAGAGCTTTGGGGCTCATGGCTGGACAGAGATGCTCCTGCTCACACCTCTGTCCAAAGAGGGTAACACACCCTGCTGCAGGTGCTTGGATTGGTTTGCACAGGTCCAGGCAGATGCCAAACCTGCTCCTCACTGCCTTCTCCGTGCCCCTCTGCCACGTGCAATGGGCCTCAAGCACTGAAAGGAGCACAGAGAGCCAAAGGGCGACACTCGCACCTGCCTCACTGGGAGCTCCCTGGCAAGCGCTTTCCTATAGGAGCAAGCCCCTTTCCTCCCAAGGTGTTTCCCCAAATGTCTGGCATTCCTAGGGAAGACCAAAATGCCACTGTTGAGTCAGAGATGACACAGACTCCAAAAGGAATCAGACGCCTAATCCACTTTATGATGAAATCCATTCATTTATATAGTCTAATTTGCTATACATAGACCTGATTGGTCCTTTAATCAAAATATCGACATCATTGTCTAAATAAGAAAGGACCCTTTAGTAAACATATTTCCATAACATTCCACATCTTCACAAACACCAGGATCAGCAACTTTAGATATGAAATTTTAATAATAATTTCGTTTGCGCTTTTCACAGCTTTTCCCAGAATCATGCCTGGGAAACATGTCTGTTTCTTCCTGTGACCAGAGAGGGCCCCCACTCCAACACACCTTTAAGTAACGCTGGCAAGGCTGAATGACTTCAGGTCCTTTCAGGACAGGCACTCCAGCTCTAGCTCCTCTTCCCCCAAGTGAGTTTCCAGGTGCAGGCTCAGAGGTGCAGCCCCAGGCCCTCTACAAACACAAGCTGCCTCAGCTCCTGCCTGCGCTCACAGCACCAAAACCAGGCTGTTCCTGGCCAGGGACCAGAGCCCTGTTCCTGCAGGATGCTCTTGCCAGCACCTTCCAGGTCTCTCTGCTGTGCACACAGAGCTTTTCATGCCCGCTCCCAACAGGCTTTGGAACACAGAGCCCAAGCTGGCTGGCTCTGCCACCAGCACAGCCCAAACGCAGGCGGAGGAAGAAGCAGCAGGGGCCGTTTTGCGGCCATGCCCAAGAGAGACTGGCAGGGTGCCCTCCCTCTGCTCTCCCTTGCTTGGCTTTCTGACTGGCTCTGAGCCTGGGGCTGCCATTCCTCACTTGTGGGGAGCAGAAGCACAGCCGGGATCCCGGCACTGCCTGACAGCACTCCGGGCACCGGCACAGCCACGTGTCCGAGTCTCAGGCACCGTGCTGCTGCTTCATTTGCTCTTGGGCACAGCCAGAGCTCCCTGCTAAGCCAGGATGCTCTCTGCTTCTGCCCTCTTCCTCATCCTGTGCAGGGATGGAGCACTGCTGTGCTTTCAGGAAGCTATTCTTGAAAGCTTCCAGCATTCTAAGCTCCTTTGCCCTCCATGGATGCTTGCCATGGAATCCCTCTCAGCTGGGCTCAGAGCATACTCAGGTTGGCTCTCCCAAATTCCAGGGGCTCCAGGGTGCTCAGCAAGATGTGTAACGGCACAGTGCTGTGGAACTGCACCTTCAGCACAGGGACCTTTCCAGCCTGACCTGCCCTCGTTCCTCTGGGTCCATGCACAAAACACGGTGTGGCAGAGAACGGCAGCAGGGCCTGTGTGTCCCAGGGTCGGGGATTTGCTTAAGCTCCACAGGGATGCAGGCAAAGTGAAGAAGCCAAACTGTTTATTAATGAAAGGTGAAGCAAAGGGCTGATATGGGAGGGAGAAAGGGAATGACCAGGGCTTCAGGGCTGGTGGGTGGGAGATATCTACAGGCAGGGTGAAGTCAGGAGCTACTGAACTTCTCACAGGCTCAGCTGTGCCCAGCATCAGCTCTGCCTGGAGCTCCAGTGGCGCAGTGGGAGATGGCGTCCTCTTCAGTGTCTCCTGGTGCTGTTCTTGGGACACGGGTTCACTGGATCCTGAAGATGCACCCAATTCTTCAGCTCTTCTGGCACATTGGGTGTGAATATCCAGGTTACCATGGGATGGACTAGTGTCTTTCCTTGGGACTTAAATGGCTGGAACAGAGAGGAAGAGAGCCACAGTCAGCACCCACATCTGCAGGAATCCTAGGAGACGCTCCTGCCAAGGTGTGCTGGTTTGTGCATCACGGACATGATGTTTTGGGAGAGGCTGCTGGCAGGTTCCTCCGTGTCTGATCGGAAACCAGTCAAGGGTTGGCTTTGGGAATTGATAATCTGGAAAGCCGTACATGAAAGCCTCTGTGAAAAACACACGTTACAAACGAAAGAAACTTGGGAACTTTCTCTTTTCCCTTCTGGCAGACAAAGAGGTAACACAGCTGACGCAGCCCAGGCCTGGCTGAGGTCAGTGAAGAAGTCAAGTCCCAGATGGGAGGGATGAGGAGATGCCTTTAGGTTTAGGCTGAAATCCTCTTGTAAACATATGGAGAACGACACTTTTTTCCCTATAACGCATGAAGGTATGGGGAGATGAAAGTGTTCAAATGGAAGGTATGGAGCAAAACCTCCATGCTAAAGTCAGCAGATGTTAAAGTAGCTGTGATACTACGAAAAGTTTGAACAGAGACGGAGAGAAGAGTGATGAAGATCCTGTGCCCCCAGGAACAGAAGATCTCTCTTGCTAGAAATGGAAGATGATTTTAGAGATAGATAAAGAGAACCTTTGCCTTTGAACATCTCAGCTTTAGAACAGTACCCCCTAAGCTGACATGGCACAGAAACACAGCTGTGGGAAAACCTTGTGGAAAATGGGAGCGATTTCAGAATTGCAGATTTCCCTGTAGTGTGGCTGCTTTCATGGAAATTAAGAGCTATGAGAGAACTGTTTTCTTGTGGAAAATCTCCATAACATTAACAAGAGGGACTTCTCCTTAAGTGAGCAGGAGGACTATTCTAGAGGTAGTAAAGTGACTCAAACTTTTGGTTTTGTCTCTTTACATTGTCAGTGGGAAAGAAACAGTTGTAGGGGGAGGTGTTCTGAAGATTTTGTTCTGATTCTTATTCTTATTACTCCTTCTTTTAATTACTGTTAATAATTTTTTCTTCATACCCTTTTAAAGTTTGGAGCCTGCTTTGCCTTCCTCCTAATCCTATCTCAAACAGAAAATTATTAAATACATGCTACTGGATGAACTGGTGATTAACCAACACGGAACTTACCACACTACTTGGAACATTGGCCAGGAAATGATCAATTGGCGAACCAAAACCACTACTCAAGGGTGTCCCACTCAGCTCTTGCATCGGCCAGAAGAGAGGAGGGGCCAACGGGATCAGCCGGAGGACGCTGGCCACGAATCCCCCCGACCAGTGTCCCTGAAATCGCTCACTGTGCCCTGCCCAGGCCACCCCTCATCCCCACAGGGAGCAAAGCCTGCCACAGCCGGGACAGGGACTGCAGCTCCGTGCCGGGGCAATGCAGCTCTCCCGGGCAGTCCCCGCTGTCAGCGCGCTGCCCTCACTCACCCGGATTGTGGGCCCGGAGCTCGTCCCTCTTCCCCCTGAGGCACCGCCCGGCCATGCCTGTGAACACAGAGGCTGTCACGGCCCCAGCGGCACAGCTCCGTGCCAGCGGCGCTGCCGGGGCAGCAGGCGGGGCTGGGGCCGAGCTGCGGCGGGCCGGGGAGGGAGCGCGGGCTCAGGGCTCACCGATGATCCTGACGGCCGCCTCTCGTACGGACTCCTGAGGGCTATCCAGTAACCGCAGGGCCCACTGCATCAGCTGGACCGCTCTGCTCCTGTCCTCTGCCAGCTGCAGAGAGCGGCAGGAGGGAAGGGTTGGCGCGGGCTCAGCCCCTGGGCCGGGCGCTGCCTGCGCCCCGCCCCGGCCTCCCCTGCCCTCACAGCCCTGAGGCGCGGCCAGCAGCCGCTGGCCAAGGGCTCCCGAGGGCAGGGGGCAGAGGGCCGGCTGCTGCCCGGGGAGCCACGGTGCCGGCCCGCAGCCCCACCGGGCCGGGGCTCCGTGGGCACCCGGCTCGGGCCCACGGGAGCCTGGAGAAGAGCCCGGGCGGCCTCTGGCTGCAGCAGCGGGCAGGGGCACAGCTGCCCGGCCCGCACACTGAGCACCGCCCTCAGGGGCCTTCTCCGGCCTGAGCCTGGGGCTTCAGGCCCTCCTTACCAGGCAGTTGGCAAACTTCAACATCTTCTCCCTCTCAAGTAGCTGCTTGAGCTTCCTTCTCCTCAGGAACTTTACCACACGAAGCAGCGTTTCCCGAGAGGCCTGGAGGGGAACAGATGCACAGATGCGGAGCTGCTACCACAGCCCAAAGAAAAGGACTTGCGTCCCTGTGCCAAGGCCAGGAGCCAGAGGCTGGAGCCTGGGAGAAGCCAACCAGGAGACATCTGTGACCCTTTCCAGGGGGGCACCAGTGTAACTCAAAACCTCACCATTGCCACACGCTTGTTCTCATCATGGCAATGAAAGAAGAGTGGCAGAAGGCTCTGGCTCACAATCTTCTTCAGAGATTTTTGTCCTGTATTGACTACCAAGTCCATCACCTTGAAGAAGAGATTCAGGGAGAGCAGCTGCATATGGATGTCGTCCTGGAAAAAAGGAAAATACCTCAGCACCAATTTCTCCAAGCCCATCTGGGCAAATCCTAAAAGTCCACAAAATTTCTGGGCAGCAACCAGTGCCCATGGCGGGGGGCACAGAGCCTTACGCAGTCAAAGAGCGGCAGGAGTGCCTCAGCCAGCTTCGGGGCAGTGGTGCAGGATATCAGGATATGTTCGTTCTCAAGTATATTTGTGAGCACAGAGAGAGTCATGGTGACAACATAAATATCGGCATCACCCAGCAGCTCCACAAGGTTTTTAGACAGACTGCACATTCTTCTGGCCTGTGTGGAACACAAGGCTGTGCTGGGAAGCCGTGGACGGCTGCACTGCCAACACCGCCCTGGCACTGCAAGGCCATCCTGCTGCTGCAGGGCCCACAGGCCAACAGGCCTGCCCCAAAGCACTGGGGCAGGTGAGGCCGGAGAGCTGGGAGCAGCTGCCTCAGCTCCTGAAGCCCAGCCAAGGCAAATGAACTGTATTCCCCAACCCCATACTGCTCATACAACTTCAGCCACTGCCCCCTTCTCACCCTCAAGGGATCCTTGCTGAGCACCATGAGGCCTCTGAGCGCCAGGCGACGCCGCTCCCTGCACTCACTCTGCAGGTACCTTGACATGATCTCCAGTATGCTGTCACCACATTTCATCAAATCTAGGCTCTGAAAGACCTGAAAGGCACAGGGCAGTGACAGGGGAGCCGGCCAGCAGGAGCCCAGAAGCGCACAGGGCTGGGCCCAGGCAGCAGCACAGGGCGTGGGCACCGTCCCAGGCAGCTGTGGCTGTGAGAGGGCAGGGAGCTGGGAGGCAGCTCAGCCAGGCAGCCCTGGAACCAGGCTCACCTCCACAAGGAATGCCAGAAAGGGCAGATCCCAATGTGGCTCCTCCCTGTGCAGCCGCTTGACTAGATGGATTGCAATGAGGGAACACAACGGGATAAAGATACGGAACATCTCCCTGGAAGGGGGAAAAAAAGACACCAAGACCCTGAGGTGAGGGTGCTAAACCTCTCGCAGGAATGACTCCCAGATTTCTGGTCTTTCCCCAGCATCCCTGGAAGGCATGTTGGCCCTTTATGAGGCAGCTCAGTCTGGGCACCTTCCCCTCCCAGACTTTTCCAGTCTCCTTGGCTGTCCCTCAGTGACAAGGCTCTCTGGCCCAGGACTACACGGACTGAGTGGGGCACAGGGCACAAATGCCGGGGGCAGTGGGGAGAAGGGGGTCTCACCTGGCCAGCAGACCCATGGCATAGTGCTGGGTGTCAGCACACAGCATCGTGTCCCAGCCACGCTTGCGCTCCATAGCCACCACCTCATTGTAACACCGCAGTCGGCAGAGCAGAGCCTTCATGGCCTGCACTGCAAACCTGTGTGCAGAGCAAAGCCCAGGTCACACTGGGAGCACTGGCACTGGCCACAGGGGCATGGGAAGGACAGGAGGACTGGGACCTGTTGGGCTTGCTGGGAAGGCGGTGTTCCTCCTGGCATGCTCTCCAGAAGTGATCAACTTCCTCTGGTGGCATCTGCTGTGTGGTGATGACAACATGGAAAAGCAGAGCCACAAAGAGGTGCCCAGAATAAGGAATCATTGACTTGTGGCACACAGGCACAATGACCCAGATCACCAGAGTTGCCTGCAAAAGAAGCAGCCCAAGACAGCGCTCAGTGCCGAGGTGTCTGTGGGGCAGGGCCCAAGGGCAGATGCATGAGGAGCAGCGGGCCTGGTGCCCCCTGAGCCTGCCCCTAGCCCAGGGTTCAGCTCAGCGCCTGAGGCATGGAGAGGATGGAGAGCTGCCGGTGAAGTGACCGAGGGAAAAGCAGAGGCCAAATCCAGAAACTCACAGCCAGGGAAAAAACGTCCTTGTTGTCCCCATCAGAGGTGCATGCGCTGTGCAGTGGCCAGTCCTCCATCACGCAGAGCAGTGTTGGCAGCACTTTCTCCATGGCTGGTCCCGATGACTTTATGGTTCTCCAAATCATTGCAGCAGCTCTGTGGGATCAGAGCTCTGTGTCAGGGGCATCTCAGTCCCTGGACCATGCCCTGTGCAGCTGTGGGGGCCCAGGTGACAGACCCCGGTGCCCTGAGGGGCAGGGAGGGAGCATTGGCAGCAGGCTTGGGGAACAGAGGGGCCCCAGGGTCCTGGACCTCTGTGTCTGTCTGGCAGAGCCCATAGCACAGCCTGCGCAGGGCCATGGGCCCCAAATGCTGGTGGGCCCTGAGCCGTGCAGGCACGTGGGCCCGGTACCTGTCACATGTTGGGGCACAGCGCAGGAGGGTCAGCACCACATCAGAAGGGTGTTCTTCAGCCATCCTCAGAATGTCACTTTGCAGCCTGGCATCCACAGTGACATTGGACAGTAGACTCTGGTGGATGCTCCTTAAAATGGCTGGCACCTGGAGGAGCCATGGGGGAGATTTCGAGTGCTGTCCAAGGGAGCAACTTCCCCAGCTTCCCCCAGGAACTGCTTCCCTTGCCCCCACACTGTGCTGGCCTCAATGGCTGAGGCTCCCCAGTGACAATGGCTTGAGGGGACACACAATCCTGGTAATCCCCCAGGCCTGGCCCCAGGCTGCTTACCTGCTGCGGAGAAGGAACAGCACTGTCGTCACAAAAATCCATAGTGGGAGCAGGAATCCCAGTGGGAGTGGGTGTGCTGTCAGTTTTTGAGATGTCCTCAGTCTCTTCATTGCCAGTGTTTCTGATGACCACATCCTCGGTCATTGCTGTGAGAAGAGCCTTTGCCCAGTTTTCAGTCACTGAGGTGTCAAAGTCTTGAGAATGCTCCACCAAATCTGGGCTGACATCATCAGGCTCTGCCTGGAGCTTGGTCAGCCCTGAGTCAGGCTCGGCTGTGCCCTCAGCTGCTGCAGTGCTGGTCTTTGTGCGCCGAATGCACAGGAATTTCCGGAATCTCTGCAGGACAACAAAGCACAGAGAAGGCAGGGATGCTCCATGGCATGCTCCAAGCATGGTGCTGGGCTGAGCAGGGACAGCAGGCCCAGCCCAGGTCAGGGTGGCTGCAGGTACCTTCAGGGTTTTGCGCAAGCGGCCACGGCCGGGTTCCTGCTCTTGTGTCTTGTCCAGGGCTGCACCTGGCAAAGAGCGAGCGCGGCCAGAGCTGAGGGGCTGCGGGAGAGGCCGGAGAGCACAGCCCAGCCCTGTGCTGCCCAGGCAGGGAGAGCCCCGGGATGGCCCAGGGGATGGAGCACGGCCCCTGCGGGGTGTCTGCCCTGCCCCTGTTCCATCCTGTCCATGGGCATGTGCCCAGGGGACGGGATGGGATAGGATGGGATGGGATGGGATGCGGCCAAGCTGGCTACAGCCATCAGCCCTGTGGCCCAGCGCTGACACTCACCATCCTGTAGTGTCTGGATCTGCTCCGGATCTTCAGTCTGTTGTGCTGGGGCAGCTCCACGGTCTTTCTTTTTGTTCCCTCTTGAAACTTTGAACAGGCCAAGGAATCTGCCCGCCATTCCACCACTCGGCCTTGACGGTACCTTCTAGAGAGATGCCCCAGGATATCGCCAAGTCAACAAATGCAGTTGTGCCTTCAAGGCACCTGCAACAAGGAAGCCTCAGAAAGGCTGCAGGACAGTAAGTCCTGCACTCTGCTGTTGAGGACCCCTGCCAAAATCACAGGAGCCTTTTCATTAACGATTCAGGTGACCAAATCCCACGGTCTGGACTTGATGGCACTTGACCGCAGGAATGGGAGATGCCTGGAAAAGTTCCGAGTCACCAAGTCCTGCAGTCTGACCTCTAGGTCAGCTGCAGGAATAACGCTACGGAAAAGCTTCGGAGGAGACGGGAACGAGGGTGCTGTGCGGGGGCTCCTCACGGCACCGCTCTGTCCTGTCCTGTCCCGTCGCGTACTCCGAGCACCCGGGCAAGCTTCTATTTCCCACGTGTCACAAAGGGCCCTTGGACACCGGGTTCCATTCCGTGCCACCCTGACCGTGCTGCACCCTGTCACCAAGGGCCCTTGCACACACTGCCGCCCTCCCTGGGGCCGCCCCCAGCCCAGCCAAAGCGGCCCAGGCTGGAAGGAATGCCTGGCCCCAGGTGTCTAAGGCAGCCCCACAGGATCTTTAGGAAGGGCTCAGAGCATCAGCAAACGCTGCCCTGCTCTGCGGGCTCAGGGCAGCAGAAGGAGCCCCCAGGGCTGCCGACGCAGCCGCGCTGGGAAGGGCACGGGCCCTTCCAGGGACGCTGGCATGGCCTCCTTGGGACACGTCCCGGCCCGTGGCCGTCCTAAACCCGCGGGTGTGACTCACACAAGGAACGTGTGGGCCCGGGCACCAATGCTGCTCTGAGCCCTGGGGCCCGGGCAGCGCTGCCATCAGCAGCTGGGGCAGAGTCCCTGCCCAAGCAGAGCTGCCACCCCCCGAGCCCTGGCAGCGCTGGTGCCCGTCTCCTGCCCCAGAGACCTGTGCCCCCGGGGGGCTTCTGTGCCACAGGGAGCCAAAGCCCACGAGCATTTGCGGCTGATGGCAGGAGCACCTGGAGCAACTGCGGGCAACACTTGGTTTCTGTCAGGAGCTCTTCCTCCCTGCTGGAATGATTTTTGCATTGAACTGATTTCCTTCACCACAGAAACATCTTCTCCTCGAAGGCACAGAAGAACCTGGCATAAAGAAATCCGCACTTCAAGAAAGCTTAACTTCCCATTGTTCATCACAAGGACTTCCAAAAAGGGACAAATTTATTGGCTTGGCGGAGAATGGGAATGGTTTTGAAGTTTGTTCCACACACAGAGCAGCAACTCATTTGCTTTAATATCACCCACTGAAAGTCACTTTACAAAATCTAACACTACACAGAGCCAAAAAGAAGACCATTCATTGGATTGGGATGGTAATATCCTAATCCTCTCAAGGAATAAAAGCACTCAAGGAATGTAAGACCACTCAGTGTTACAACAGTAACCCAAGCAAATGAATGGATGGCAGAAGGGCTGATCCTACCCCAGTACAAATATCTAAGTTGCCTCTTGTTCCCTGCAGGGGAAACAGGACCAGTGAAAGAAATTGTCACAGATATTCTTTCTGCCCTCCACAACCAAAGCTGTGCCAAGGCACAGATGCTGCCTTCAAACTGACTCAGATTCCAGCCCACACTCTCACCTTCCAGACAACTCCTTCCTCAACACGCCCCCCAACACCCACCCCCCAAACACCCCCACAGAAGCCCTCAACGCCCCGCCAGGAGCCGCATCTGTGCCCGTCCCTCCGCAGAGCTTTCCCAGCCTCCAGCAGAGCCCCTGGTTCCCTGCACGTGCCATGGGATGGCACCCAGGAGGGTCTGATCCAAGGCCTTCCCTGGCAGCAAAGCCAGGCTGCCCGGCCTATGGTTCCTGGATCATCCTTCCCAGCAAGCCTTCCCGTGCACGGCTGTTCCATTGGCACATCTGCGCTCAGCTCGGACTGCTCCACTCAACCAGGGCTGCTGGGAAAGGATCCAGAGCAGCCTGGCAAGCTCTTTCTCCAGCTCCCTCTTCACTCCTGGGGGAGGTAGAACATTCCACAGGAAAGCATCTGGTGCCACACAGAGTGGGTGGCATCAGGCAGCTCTGGGGAGGCCCCTCAGGACTGCTGTATCCTGAGGGAACACCGCTGGCCATCCCCTGGGTGTATCTGCAAAAGCTTCAAATCAGCTGCCTCAGCTTCCAGGGCCTCTCTTGGCCAGCATCCTGACGTGGCTGCAGGGCTGCTGCGAGGGGCTGCTGGGACCCAGCGGGACAGGACCGGCTGTCTTGTGTCCTCGTAGCAGCCCTGACACAGCCAGGGCCATCCCAAAAGCAGAGAAACGCTCACGTGTCAGCAGAGACGAGCACGGAGCCCTGGGCTGCTCTCAGGCTATCTCAGCTGGGCTCGCTCCACCACACGGCCCCATGTTAAGGCCGGCTGATGCCCAGCTGCCAGAAATGCCTACCTTGTTCTCTCCAAGATGCACAGGCAGAGCCAACGAGCAGGACACCTTGGGAGGCCTTTTCTGAGGCCAGGGACACACCAAGGTCAGCCAAGGCTCTCCATGCTGCCTGGCCCATACGTCCCAGCTCTGTGCTGGCCCTGGGCCACAGCAGCTCCCACCAAGCAGGAGACAATGCATATTGCCAAGAGTTGAAATACAGCAGACAGGAAAGATGTGAAAAGTATGTGTGTAAAGGCCTTTTAATTCACAGTTCTCACAGAGAGCTTTGGGGCTCATGGCTGGACAGAGATGCTCCTGCTCACACCTCTGTCCAAAGAGGGTAACACACCCTGCTGCAGGTGCTTGGATTGGTTTGCACAGGTCCAGGCAGATGCCAAACCTGCTCCTCACTGCCTTCTCCGTGCCCCTCTGCCACGTGCAATGGGCCTCAAGCACTGAAAGGAGCACAGAGAGCCAAAGGGCGACACTCGCACCTGCCTCACTGGGAGCTCCCTGGCAAGCGCTTTCCTATAGGAGCAAGCCCCTTTCCTCCCAAGGTGTTTCCCCAAATGTCTGGCATTCCTAGGGAAGACCAAAATGCCACTGTTGAGTCAGAGATGACACAGACTCCAAAAGGAATCAGACGCCTAATCCACTTTATGATGAAATCCATTCATTTATATAGTCTAATTTGCTATACATAGACCTGATTGGTCCTTTAATCAAAATATCGACATCATTGTCTAAATAAGAAAGGACCCTTTAGTAAACATATTTCCATAACATTCCACATCTTCACAAACACCAGGATCAGCAACTTTAGATATGAAATTTTAATAATAATTTCGTTTGCGCTTTTCACAGCTTTTCCCAGAATCATGCCTGGGAAACATGTCTGTTTCTTCCTGTGACCAGAGAGCGGCCCCCACTCCAACACACCTTTAAGTAACGCTGGCAAGGCTGAATGACTTCAGGTCCTTTCAGGACAGGCACTCCAGCTCTAGCTCCTCTTCCCCCAAGTGAGTTTCCAGGTGCAGGCTCAGAGGTGCAGCCCCAGGCCCTCTACAAACACAAGCTGCCTCAGCTCCTGCCTGCGCTCACAGCACCAAAACCAGGCTGTTCCTGGCCAGGGACCAGAGCCCTGTTCCTGCAGGATGCTCTTGCCAGCACCTTCCAGGTCTCTCTGCTGTGCACACAGAGCTTTTCATGCCCGCTCCCAACAGGCTTTGGAACACAGAGCCCAAGCTGGCTGGCTCTACCACCAGCACAGCCCAAACGCAGGCGGAGGAAGAAGCAGCAGGGGCCGTTTTGCGGCCATGCCCAAGAGAGACTGGCAGGGTGCCCTCCCTCTGCTCTCCCTTGGCTGGCTTTCTGACTGGCTCTGAGCCTGGGGCTGCCATTCCTCACTTGTGGGGAGCAGAAGCACAGCCGGGATCCCGGCACTGCCTGACAGCACTCCGGGCACCGGCACAGCCACGTGTCCGAGTCTCAGGCACCGTGCTGCTGCTTCATTTGCTCTTGGGCACAGCCAGAGCTCCCTGCTAAGCCAGGATGCTCTCTGCTTCTGCCCTCTTCCTCATCCTGTGCAGGGATGGAGCACTGCTGTGCTTTCAGGAAGCTATTCTTGAAAGCTTCCAGCATTCTAAGCTCCTTTGCCCTCCATGGATGCTTGCCATGGAATCCCTCTCAGCTGGGCTCAGAGCATACTCAGGTTGGCTCTCCCAAATTCCAGGGGCTCCAGGGTGCTCAGCAAGATGTGTAACGGCACAGTGCTGTGGAACTGCACCTTCAGCACAGGGACCTTTCCAGCCTGACCTGCCCTCGTTCCTCTGGGTCCATGCACAAAACACGGTGTGGCAGAGAACGGCAGCAGGGCCTGTGTGTCCCAGGGTCGGGGATTTGCTTAAGCTCCACAGGGATGCAGGCAAAGTGAAGAAGCCAAACTGTTTATTAATGAAAGGTGAAGCAAAGGGCTGATATGGGAGGGAGAAAGGGAATGACCAGGGCTTCAGGGCTGGTGGGTGGGAGATATCTACAGGCAGGGTGAAGTCAGGAGCTACTGAACTTCTCACAGGCTCAGCTGTGCCCAGCATCAGCTCTGCCTGGAGCTCCAGTGGCGCAGTGGGAGATGGCGTCCTCTTCAGTGTCTCCTGGTGCTGTTCTTGGGACACGGGTTCACTGGATCCTGAAGATGCACCCAGTTCTTCAGCTCTTCTGGCACATTGGTTGTGAATATCCAGGTTACCATGGGATGGACTAGTGTCTTTCCTTGAGACTTAAATGGCTGGAACAGAGAGGAAGAGAGCCACAGTCAGCACCCACATCTGCAGGAATCCTAGGAGACGCTCCTGCCAAGGTGTGCTGGTTTGTGCATCACGGACATGATGTTTTGGGAGAGGCTGCTGGCAGGTTCCTCCGTGTCTGATCGGAAACCAGTCAAGGGTTGGCTTTGGGAATTGATAATCTGGAAAGCCGTACATGAAAGCCTCTGTGAAAAACACACGTTACAAACGAAAGAAACTTGGGAACTTTCTCTTTTCCCTTCTGGCAGACAAAGAGGTAACACAGCTGACGCAGCCCAGGCCTGGCTGAGGTCAGTGAAGAAGTCAAGTCCCAGATGGGAGGGATGAGGAGATGCCTTTAGGTTTAGGCTGAAATCCTCTTGTAAACATATGGAGAACGACACTTTTTTCCCTATAACGCATGAAGGTATGGGGAGATGAAAGTGTTCAAATGGAAGGTATGGAGCAAAACCTCCATGCTAAAGTCAGCAGATGTTAAAGTAGCTGTGATACTACGAAAAGTTTGAACAGAGACGGAGAGAAGAGTGATGAAGATCCTGTGCCCCCAGGAACAGAAGATCTCTCTTGCTAGAAATGGAAGATGATTTTAGAGATAGATAAAGAGAACCTTTGCCTTTGAACATCTCAGCTTTAGAACAGTACCCCCTAAGCTGACATGGCACAGAAACACAGCGGTGGGAAAACCTTGTGGAAAATGGGAGCGATTTCAGAATTGCAGATTTCCCTGTAGTGTGGCTGCTTTCATGGAAATTAAGAGCTATGAGAGAACTGTTTTCTTGTGGAAAATCTCCATAACATTAACAAGAGGGACTTCTCCTTAAGTGAGCAGGAGGACTATTCTAGAGGTAGTAAAGTGACTCAAACTTTTGGTTTTGTCTCTTTACATTGTCAGTGGGAAAGAAACAGTTGTAGGGGGAGGTGTTCTGAAGATTTTGTTCTGATTCTTATTCTTATTACTCCTTCTTTTAATTACTGTTAATAATTTTTTCTTCATACCCTTTTAAAGTTTGGAGCCTGCTTTGCCTTCCTCCTAATCCTATCTCAAACAGAAAATTATTAAATACATGCTACTGGATGAACTGGTGATTAACCAACACGGAACTTACCACACTACTTGGAACATTGGCCAGGAAATGATCAATTGGCGAACCAAAACCACTACTCAAGGGTGTCCCACTCAGCTCTTGCATCGGCCAGAAGAGAGGAGGGGCCAACGGGATCAGCCGGAGGACGCTGGCCACGAATCCCCCCGACCAGTGTCCCTGAAATCGCTCACTGTGCCCTGCCCAGGCCACCCCTCATCCCCACAGGGAGCAAAGCCTGCCACAGCCGGGACAGGGACTGCAGCTCCGTGCCGGGGCAATGCAGCTCTCCCGGGCAGTCCCCGCTGTCAGCGCGCTGCCCTCACTCACCCGGATTGTGGGCCCGGAGCTCGTCCCTCTTCCCCCTGAGGCACCGCCCGGCCATGCCTGTGAACACAGAGGCTGTCACGGCCCCAGCGGCACAGCTCCGTGCCAGCGGCGCTGCCGGGGCAGCAGGCGGGGCTGGGGCCGAGCTGCGGCGGGCCGGGGAGGGAGCGCGGGCTCAGGGCTCACCGATGATCCTGACGGCCGCCTCTCGTACGGACTCCTGAGGGCTATCCAGTAACCGCAGGGCCCACTGCATCAGCTGGACCGCTCTGCTCCTGTCCTCTGCCAGCTGCAGAGAGCGGCAGGAGGGAAGGGTTGGCGCGGGCTCAGCCCCTGGGCCGGGCGCAGCCTGCGCCCCGCCCCGGCCTCCCCTGCCCTCACAGCCCTGAGGCGCGGCCAGCAGCCGCTGGCCAAGGGCTCCCGAGGGCAGGGGGCAGAGGGCCGGCTGCTGCCCGGGGAGCCACGGTGCCGGCCCGCAGCCCCACCGGGCCGGGGCTCCGTGGGCACCCGGCTCGGGCCCACGGGAGCCTGGAGAAGAGCCCGGGCGGCCTCTGGCTGCAGCAGCGGGCAGGGGCACAGCTGCCCGGCCCGCACACTGAGCACCGCCCTCAGGGGCCTTCTCCGGCCTGAGCCTGGGGCTTCAGGCCCTCCTTACCAGGCAGTTGGCAAACTTCAACATCTTCTCCCTCTCAAGTAGCTGCTTGAGCTTCCTTCTCCTCAGGAACTTTACCACACGAAGCAGCGTTTCCCGAGAGGCCTGGAGGGGAACAGATGCACAGATGCGGAGCTGCTACCACAGCCCAAAGAAAAGGACTTGCGTCCCTGTGCCAAGGCCAGGAGCCAGAGGCTGGAGCCTGGGAGAAGCCAACCAGGAGACATCTGTGACCCTTTCCAGGGGGGCACCAGTGTAACTCAAAACCTCACCATTGCCACACGCTTGTTCTCATCATGGCAATGAAAGAAGAGTGGCAGAAGGCTCTGGCTCACAATCTTCAGAGATTTTTGTCCTGTATTGACTACCAAGTCCATCACCTTGAAGAAGAGATTCAGGGAGAGCAGCTGCATATGGATGTCGTCCTGGAAAAAAGGAAAATACCTCAGCACCAATTTCTCCAAGCCCATCTGGGCAAATCCTAAAAGTCCACAAAATTTCTGGGCAGCAACCAGTGCCCATGGCGGGGGGCACAGAGCCTTACGCAGTCAAAGAGCGGCAGGAGTGCCTCAGCCAGCTTCGGGGCAGTGGTGCAGGATATCAGGATATGTTCGTTCTCAAGTATATTTGTGAGCACAGAGAGAGTCATGGTGACAACATAAATATCGGCATCACCCAGCAGCTCCACAAGGTTTTTAGACAGACTGCACATTCTTCTGGCCTGTGTGGAACACAAGGCTGTGCTGGGAAGCCGTGGACGGCTGCACTGCCAACACCGCCCTGGCACTGCAAGGCCACCCTGCTGCTGCAGGGCCCACAGGCCAACAGGCCTGCCCCAAAGCACTGGGGCAGGTGAGGCCGGAGAGCTGGGAGCAGCTGCCTCAGCTCCTGAAGCCCAGCCAAGGCAAATGAACTGTATTCCCCAACCCCATACTGCTCATACAACTTCAGCCACTGCCCCCTTCTCACCCTCAAGGGATCCTTGCTGAGCACCATGAGGCCTCTGAGCGCCAGGCGACGCCGCTCCCTGCACTCACTCTGCAGGTACCTTGACATGATCTCCAGTATGCTGTCACCACATTTCATCAAATCTAGGCTCTGAAAGACCTGAAAGGCACAGGGCAGTGACAGGGGAGCCGGCCAGCAGGAGCCCAGAAGCGCACAGGGCTGGGCCCAGGCAGCAGCACAGGGCGTGGGCACCGTCCCAGGCAGCTGTGGCTGTGAGAGGGCAGGGAGCTGGGAGGCAGCTCAGCCAGGCAGCCCTGGAACCAGGCTCACCTCCACAAGGAATGCCAGAAAGGGCAGATCCCAATGTGGCTCCTCCCTGTGCAGCCGCTTGACTAGATGGATTGCAATGAGGGAACACAACGGGATAAAGATACGGAACATCTCCCTGGAAGGGGGAAAAAAAGACACCAAGACCCTGAGGTGAGGGTGCTAAACCTCTCGCAGGAATGACTCCCAGATTTCTGGTCTTTCCCCAGCATCCCTGGAAGGCATGTTGGCCCTTTATGAGGCAGCTCAGTCTGGGCACCTTCCCCTCCCAGACTTTTCCAGTCTCCTTGGCTGTCCCTCAGTGACAAGGCTCTCTGGCCCAGGACTACATGGACTGAGTGGGGCACAGGGCACAAATGCCGGGGGCAGTGGGGAGAAGGGGGTCTCACCTGGCCAGCAGACCCATGGCATAGTGCTGGGTGTCAGCACACAGCATCGTGTCCCAGCCACGCTTGCGCTCCATAGCCACCACCTCATTGTAACATCGCAGTCGGCAGAGCAGAGCCTTCATGGCCTGCACTGCAAACCTGTGTGCAGAGCAAAGCCCAGGTCACACTGGGAGCGCTGGCACTGGCCACAGGGGCATGGGAAGGACAGGAGGACTGGGACCTGTTGGGCTTGCTGGGAAGGCGGTGTTCCTCCTGGCATGCTCTCCAGAAGTGATCAACTTCCTCTGGTGGCATCTGCTGTGTGGTGATGACAACATGGAAAAGCAGAGCCACAAAGAGGTGCCCAGAATAAGGAATCATTGACTTGTGGCACACAGGCACAATGACCCAGATCACCAGAGTTGCCTGCAAAAGAAGCAGCCCAAGACAGCGCTCAGTGCCGAGGTGTCTGTGGGGCAGGGCCCAAGGGCAGATGCAGGAGGAGCAGCGGGCCTGGTGCCCCCTGAGCCTGCCCCTAGCCCAGGGTTCAGCTCAGCGCCTGAGGCATGGAGAGGATGGAGAGCTGCCGGTGAAGTGACCGAGGGAAAAGCAGAGGCCAAATCCAGAAACTCACAGCCAGGGAAAAAACGTCCTTGTTGTCCCCATCAGAGGTGCATGCGCTGTGCAGTGGCCAGTCCTCCATCACGCAGAGCAGTGTTGGCAGCACTTTCTCCATGGCTGGTCCCGATGACTTTATGGTTCTCCAAATCATTGCAGCAGCTCTGTGGGATCAGAGCTCTGTGTCAGGGGCATCTCAGTCCCTGGACCATGCCCTGTGCAGCTGTGGGGGCCCAGGTGACAGAGCCCCGGTGCCCTGAGGGGCAGGGAGGGAGCATTGGCAGCAGGCTTGGGGAACAGAGGGGCCCCAGGGTCCTGGACCTCTGTGTCTGTCTGGCAGAGCCCATAGCACAGCCTGCGCAGGGCCATGGGCCCCAAATGCTGGTGGGCCCTGAGCCGTGCAGGCACGTGGGCCCGGTACCTGTCACATGTTGGGGCACAGCGCAGGAGGGTCAGCACCACATCAGAAGGGTGTTCTTCAGCCATCCTCAGAATGTCACTTTGCAGCCTGGCATCCACAGTGACATTGGACAGTAGACTCTGGTGGATGCTCCTTACAATGGCTGGCACCTGGAGGAGCCATGGGGGAGATTTCGAGTGCTGTCCAAGGGAGCAACTCCCCCAGCTTCCCCCAGGAACTGCTTCCCTTGCCCCCACACTGTGCTGGCCTCAATGGCTGAGGCTCCCCAGTGACCATGGCTTGAGGGGACACACAATCCTGGTAATCCCCCAGGCCTGGCCCCAGGCTGCTTACCTGCTGCGGAGAAGGAACAGCACTGTCGTCACAAAAATCCATAGTGGGAGCAGGAATCCCAGTGGGAGTGGGTGTGCTGTCAGTTTTTGAGATGTCCTCAGTCTCTTCATTGCCAGTGTTTCTGATGACCACATCCTCGGTCATTGCTGTGAGAAGAGCCTTTGCCCAGTTTTCAGTCACTGAGGTGTCAAAGTCTTGAGAATGCTCCACCAAATCTGGGCTGACATCATCAGGCTCTGCCTGGAGCTTGGTCAGCCCTGAGTCAGTCTTGGCTGTGCCCTCAGCTGCTGCAGTGCTGGTCTTTGTGCGCCGAATGCACAGGATTTTCCGGAATCTCTGCAGGACAACAAAGCACAGAGAAGGCAGGGATGCTCCATGGCATGCTCCAAGCATGGTGCTGGGCTGAGCAGGGACAGCAGGCCCAGCCCAGGTCAGGGTGGCTGCAGGTACCTTCAGGGTTTTGCGCAAGCGGCCACGGCCGGGTTCCTGCTCTTGTGTCTTGTCCAGGGCTGCACCTGGCAAAGAGCGAGCGCGGCCAGAGCTGAGGGGCTGCGGGAGAGGCCGGAGAGCACAGCCCAGCCCTGTGCTGCCCAGGCAGGGAGAGCCCCGGGATGGCCCAGGGGATGGAGCACGGCCCCTGCGGTGTGTCTGCCCTGCCCCTGTTCCATCCTGTCCATGGGCATGTGCCCAGGGGACGGGATGGGATAGGATGGGATGGGATGGGATGCGGCCAAGCTGGCTACAGCCATCAGCCCTGTGGCCCAGCGCTGACACTCACCATCCTGTAGTGTCTGGATCTGCTCCGGATCTTCAGTCTGTTGTGCTGGGGCAGCTCCACGGTCTTTCTTTTTGTTCCCTCTTGAAACTTTGAACAGGCCAAGGAATCTGCCCGCCATTCCACCACTCGGCCTTGACGGTACCTTCTAGAGAGATGCCCCAGGATATCGCCAAGTCAACAAATGCAGTTGTGCCTTCAAGGCACCTGCAACAAGGAAGCCTCAGAAAGGCTGCAGAAAGTCCTGCACTCTGCTGTTGAGGACCCCTGCCAAAATCACAGGAGCCTTTTCATTAACGATTCAGGTGACCAAATCCCACGGTCTGGACTTGATGGCACTTGACCGCAGGAATGGGAGATGCCTGGAAAAGTTCCGAGTCACCAAGTCCTGCAGTCTGACCTCTAGGTCAGCTGCAGGAATAACGCTACGGAAAAGCTTCGGAGGAGACGGGAACGAGGGTGCTGTGCGGGGGCTCCTCACGGCACCGCTCTGTCCTGTCCTGTCCCGTCGCGTACTCCGAGCACCCGGGCAAGCTTCTATTTCCCACGTGTCACAATGGGCCCTTGGACACCGGGTTCCATTCCATGCCACCCTGACCGTGCTGCACCCTGTCACCAAGGGCCCTTGCACACACTGCCGCCCTCCCTGGGGCCGCCCCCAGCCCAGCCAAAGCGGCCCAGGCTGGAAGGAATGCCTGGCCCCAGGTGTCTAAGGCAGCCCCACAGGATCTTTAGGAAGGGCTCAGAGCATCAGCAAACGCTGCCCTGCTCTGCGGGCTCAGGGCAGCAGAAGGAGCCCCCAGGGCTGCCGACGCAGCCGCGCTGGGAAGGGCACGGGCCCTTCCAGGGACGCTGGCATGGCCTCCTTGGGACACGTCCCGGCCCGTGGCCGTCCTAAACCCGCGGGTGTGACTCACACAAGGAACGTGTGGGCCCGGGCACCAATGCTGCTCTGAGCCCTGGGGCCCGGGCAGCGCTGCCATCAGCAGCTGGGGCAGAGTCCCTGCCCAAGCAGAGCTGCCACCCCCCGAGCCCTGGCAGCGCTGGTGCCCGTCTCCTGCCCCAGAGACCTGTGCCCCCGGGGGGCTTCTGTGCCACAGGGAGCCAAAGCCCACGAGCATTTGCGGCTGATGGCAGGAGCACCTGGAGCAACTGCGGGCAACACTTGGTTTCTGTCAGGAGCTCTTCCTCCCTGCTGGAATGATTTTTGCATTGAACTGATTTCCTTCACCACAGAAACATCTTCTCCTCGAAGGCACAGAAGAACCTGGCATAACGAAATCCGCACTTCAAGAAAGCTTAACTTCCCATTGTTCATCACAAGGACTTCCAAAAAGGGACAAATTTATTGGCTTGGCGGAGAATGGGAATGGTTTTGAAGTTTGTTCCACACACAGAGCAGCAACTCATTTGCTTTAATATCACCCACTGAAAGTCACTTTACAAAATCTAACACTACACAGAGCCAAAAAGAAGACCATTCATTGGATTGGGATGGTAATATCCTAATCCTCTCAAGGAATAAAAGCACTCAAGGAATGTAAGACCACTCAGTGTTACAACAGTAACCCAAGCAAATGAATGGATGGCAGAAGGGCTGATCCTACCCCAGTACAAATATCTAAGTTGCCTCTTGTTCCCTGCAGGGGAAACAGGACCAGTGAAAGAAATTGTCACAGATATTCTTTCTGCCCTCCACAACCAAAGCTGTGCCAAGGCACAGATGCTGCCTTCAAACTGACTCAGATTCCAGCCCACACTCTCACCTTCCAGACAACTCCTTCCTCAACACGCCCCCCAACACCCACCCCCCAAACACCCCCACAGAAGCCCTCAACGCCCCGCCAGGAGCCGCATCTGTGCCCGTCCCTCCGCAGAGCTTTCCCAGCCTCCAGCAGAGCCCCTGGTTCCCTGCACGTGCCATGGGATGGCACCCAGGAGGGTCTGATCCAAGGCCTTCCCTGGCAGCAAAGCCAGGCTGCCCGGCCTATGGTTCCTGGATCATCCTTCCCAGCAAGCCTTCCCGTGCACGGCTGTTCCATTGGCACATCTGCGCTCAGCTCGGACTGCTCCACTCAACCAGGGCTGCTGGGAAAGGATCCAGAGCAGCCTGGCAAGCTCTTTCTCCAGCTCCCTCTTCACTCCTGGGGGAGGTAGAACATTCCACAGGAAAGCATCTGGTGCCACACAGAGTGGGTGGCATCAGGCAGCTCTGGGGAGGCCCCTCGGGACTGCTGTATCCTGAGGGAACACCGCTGGCCATCCCCTGGGTGTATCTGCAAAAGCTTCAAATCAGCTGCCTCAGCTTCCAGGGCCTCTCTTGGCCAGCATCCTGACGTGGCTGCAGGGCTGCTGCGAGGGGCTGCTGGGACCCAGCGGGACAGGACCGGCTGTCTTGTGTCCTCGTAGCAGCCCTGACACAGCCAGGGCCATCCCGAAAGCAGAGAAACGCTCACGTGTCAGCAGAGACGAGCACGGAGCCCTGGGCTGCTCTCAGGCTATCTCAGCTGGGCTCGCTCCACCACACGGCCCCATGTTAAGGCCGGCTGATGCCCAGCTGCCAGAAATGCCTACCTTGTTCTCTCCAAGATGCACAGGCAGAGCCAACGAGCAGGACACCTTGGGAGGCCTTTTCTGAGGCCAGGGACACACCAAGGTCAGCCAAGGCTCTCCATGCTGCCTGGCCCATACGTCCCAGCTCTGTGCTGGCCCTGGGCCACAGCAGCTCCCACCAAGCAGGAGACAATGCATATTGCCAAGAGTTGAAATACAGCAGACAGGAAAGATGTGAAAAGTATGTGTGTAAAGGCCTTTTAATTCACAGTTCTCACAGAGAGCTTTGGGGCTCATGGCTGGACAGAGATGCTCCTGCTCACCCTCAGTCCAAAATGGTAACACATCCTGCTGCAGGTGCTTGGATTGGTTTGCACAGGTCCAGGCAGATGCCAAACCTGCTCCTCACTGCCTTCTCCGTGCCCCTCTGCCACGTGCAATGGGCCTCAAGCACTGAAAGGAGCACAGAGAGCCAAAGGGCGACACTCGCACCTGCCTCACTGGGAGCTCCCTGGCAAGCGCTTTCCTATAGGAGCAAGCCCCTTTCCTCCCAAGGTGTTTCCCCAAATGTCTGGCATTCCTAGGGAAGACCAAAATGCCACTGTTGAGTCAGAGATGACACAGACTCCAAAAGGAATCAGACGCCTAATCCACTTTATGATGAAATCCATTCATTTATATAGTCTAATTTGCTATACATAGACCTGATTGGTCCTTTAATCAAAATATCGACATCATTGTCTAAATAAGAAAGGACCCTTTAGTAAACATATTTCCATAACATTCCACATCTTCACAAACACCAGGATCAGCAACTTTAGATATGAAATTTTAATAATAATTTCGTTTGCGCTTTTCACAGCTTTTCCCAGAATCATGCCTGGGAAACATGTCTGTTTCTTCCTGTGACCAGAGAGCGGCCCCCACTCCAACACACCTTTAAGTAACGCTGGCAAGGCTGAATGACTTCAGGTCCTTTCAGGACAGGCACTCCAGCTCTAGCTCCTCTTCCCCCAAGTGAGTTTCCAGGTGCAGGCTCAGAGGTGCAGCCCCAGGCCCTCTACAAACACAAGCTGCCTCAGCTCCTGCCTGCGCTCACAGCACCAAAACCAGGCTGTTCCTGGCCAGGGACCAGAGCCCTGTTCCTGCAGGATGCTCTTGCCAGCACCTTCCAGGTCTCTCTGCTGTGCACACAGAGCTTTTCATGCCCGCTCCCAACAGGCTTTGGAACACAGAGCCCAAGCTGGCTGGCTCTGCCACCAGCACAGCCCAAACGCAGGCGGAGGAAGAAGCAGCAGGGGCCGTTTTGCGGCCATGCCCAAGAGAGACTGGCAGGGTGCCCTCCCTCTGCTCTCCCTTGCTTGGCTTTCTGACTGGCTCTGAGCCTGGGGCTGCCATTCCTCACTTGTGGGGAGCAGAAGCACAGCCGGGATCCCGGCACTGCCTGACAGCACTCCGGGCACCGGCACAGCCACGTGTCCGAGTCTCAGGCACCGTGCTGCTGCTTCATTTGCTCTTGGGCACAGCCAGAGCTCCCTGCTAAGCCAGGATGCTCTCTGCTTCTGCCCTCTTCCTCATCCTGTGCAGGGATGGAGCACTGCTGTGCTTTCAGGAAGCTATTCTTGAAAGCTTCCAGCATTCTAAGCTCCTTTGCCCTCCATGGATGCTTGCCATGGAATCCCTCTCAGCTGGGCTCAGAGCATACTCAGGTTGGCTCTCCCAAATTCCAGGGGCTCCAGGGTGCTCAGCAAGATGTGTAACGGCACAGTGCTGTGGAACTGCACCTTCAGCACAGGGACCTTTCCAGCCTGACCTGCCCTCGTTCCTCTGGGTCCATGCACAAAACACGGTGTGGCAGAGAACGGCAGCAGGGCCTGTGTGTCCCAGGGTCGGGGATTTGCTTAAGCTCCACAGGGATGCAGGCAAAGTGAAGAAGCCAAACTGTTTATTAATGAAAGGTGAAGCAAAGGGCTGATATGGGAGGGAGAAAGGGAATGACCAGGGCTTCAGGGCTGGTGGGTGGGAGATATCTACAGGCAGGGTGAAGTCAGGAGCTACTGAACTTCTCACAGGCTCAGCTGTGCCCAGCATCAGCTCTGCCTGGAGCTCCAGTGGCAGTGGGAGATGGCGTCCTCTTCAGTGTCTCCTGGTGCTGTTCTTGGGACACGGGTTCACTGGATCCTGAAGATGCACCCAATTCTTCAGCTCTTCTGGCACATTGGGTGTGAATATCCAGGTTACCATGGGATGGACTAGTGTCTTTCCTTGGGACTTAAATGGCTGGAACAGAGAGGAAGAGAGCCACAGTCAGCACCCACATCTGCAGGAATCCTAGGAGACGCTCCTGCCAAGGTGTGCTGGTTTGTGCATCACGGACATGATGTTTTGGGAGAGGCTGCTGGCAGGTTCCTCCGTGTCTGATCGGAAACCAGTCAAGGGTTGGCTTTGGGAATTGATAATCTGGAAAGCCGTACATGAAAGCCTCTGTGAAAAACACACGTTACAAACGAAAGAAACTTGGGAACTTTCTCTTTTCCCTTCTGGCAGACAAAGAGGTAACACAGCTGACGCAGCCCAGGCCTGGCTGAGGTCAGTGAAGAAGTCAAGTCCCAGATGGGAGGGATGAGGAGATGCCTTTAGGTTTAGGCTGAAATCCTCTTGTAAACATATGGAGAACGACACTTTTTTCCCTATAACGCATGAAGGTATGGGGAGATGAAAGTGTTCAAATGGAAGGTATGGAGCAAAACCTCCATGCTAAAGTCAGCAGATGTTAAAGTAGCTGTGATACTACGAAAAGTTTGAACAGAGACGGAGAGAAGAGTGATGAAGATCCTGTGCCCCCAGGAACAGAAGATCTCTCTTGCTAGAAATGGAAGATGATTTTAGAGATAGATAAAGAGAACCTTTGCCTTTGAACATCTCAGCTTTAGAACAGTACCCCCTAAGCTGACATGGCACAGAAACACAGCTGTGGGAAAACCTTGTGGAAAATGGGAGCGATTTCAGAATTGCAGATTTCCCTGTAGTGTGGCTGCTTTCATGGAAATTAAGAGCTATGAGAGAACTGTTTTCTTGTGGAAAATCTCCATAACATTAACAAGAGGGACTTCTCCTTAAGTGAGCAGGAGGACTATTCTAGAGGTAGTAAAGTGACTCAAACTTTTGGTTTTGTCTCTTTACATTGTCAGTGGGAAAGAAACAGTTGTAGGGGGAGGTGTTCTGAAGATTTTGTTCTGATTCTTATTCTTATTACTCCTTCTTTTAATTACTGTTAATAATTTTTTCTTCATACCCTTTTAAAGTTTGGAGCCTGCTTTGCCTTCCTCCTAATCCTATCTCAAACAGAAAATTATTAAATACATGCTACTGGATGAACTGGTGATTAACCAACACGGAACTTACCACACTACTTGGAACATTGGCCAGGAAATGATCAATTGGCGAACCAAAACCACTACTCAAGGGTGTCCCACTCAGCTCTTGCATCGGCCAGAAGAGAGGAGGGGCCAACGGGATCAGCCGGAGGACGCTGGCCACGAATCCCCCCGACCAGTGTCCCTGAAATCGCTCACTGTGCCCTGCCCAGGCCACCCCTCATCCCCACAGGGAGCAAAGCCTGCCACAGCCGGGACAGGGACTGCAGCTCCGTGCCGGGGCAATGCAGCTCTCCCGGGCAGTCCCCGCTGTCAGCGCGCTGCCCTCACTCACCCCGGATTGTGGGCCCGGAGCTCGTCCCTCTTCCCCCTGAGGCACCGCCCGGCCATGCCTGTGAACACAGAGGCTGTCACGGCCCCAGCGGCACAGCTCCGTGCCAGCGGCGCTGCCGGGGCAGCAGGCAGGGCTGGGGCCGAGCTGCGGCGGGCCGGGGAGGGAGCGCGGGCTCAGGGCTCACCGATGATCCTGACGGCCGCCTCTCGTACGGACTCCTGAGGGCTATCCAGTAACCGCAGGGCCCACTGCATCAGCTGGACCGCTCTGCTCCTGTCCTCTGCCAGCTGCAGAGAGCGGCAGGAGGGAAGGGTTGGCGCGGGCTCAGCCCCTGGGCCGGGCGCTGCCTGCGCCCAGCCCCGGCCTCCCCTGCCCTCACAGCCCTGAGGCGCGGCCAGCAGCCGCTGGCCAAGGGCTCCCGAGGGCAGGGGGCAGAGGGCCGGCTGCTGCCCGGGGAGCCACGGTGCCGGCCCACAGCCCCACCGGGCCGGGGCTCCGTGGGCACCCGGCTCGGGCCCACGGGAGCCTGGAGAAGAGCCCGGGCGGCCTCTGGCTGCAGCAGCGGGCAGGGGCACAGCTGCCCGGCCCGCACACTGAGCACCGCCCTCAGGGGCCTTCTCCGGCCTGAGCCTGGGGCTTCAGGCCCTCCTTACCAGGCAGTTGGCAAACTTCAACATCTTCTCCCTCTCAAGTAGCTGCTTGAGCTTCCTTCTCCTCAGGAACTTTACCACACGAAGCAGCGTTTCCCGAGAGGCCTGGAGGGGAACAGATGCACAGATGCGGAGCTGCTACCACAGCCCAAAGAAAAGGACTTGCGTCCCTGTGCCAAGGCCAGGAGCCAGAGGCTGGAGCCTGGGAGAAGCCAACCAGGAGACATCTGTGACCCTTTCCAGGGGGGCACCAGTGTAACTCAAAACCTCACCATTGCCACACGCTTGTTCTCATCATGGCAATGAAAGAAGAGTGGCAGAAGGCTCTGGCTCACAATCTTCTTCAGAGATTTTTGTCCTGTATTGACTACCAAGTCCATCACCTTGAAGAAGAGATTCAGGGAGAGCAGCTGCATATGGATGTCGTCCTGGAAAAAAGGAAAATACCTCAGCACCAATTTCTCCAAGCCCATCTGGGCAAATCCTAAAAGTCCACAAAATTTCTGGGCAGCAACCAGTGCCCATGGCGGGGGGCACAGAGCCTTACGCAGTCAAAGAGCGGCAGGAGTGCCTCAGCCAGCTTCGGGGCAGTGGTGCAGGATATCAGGATATGTTCGTTCTCAAGTATATTTGTGAGCACAGAGAGAGTCATGGTGACAACATAAATATCGGCATCACCCAGCAGCTCCACAAGGTTTTTAGACAGACTGCACATTCTTCTGGCCTGTGTGGAACACAAGGCTGTGCTGGGAAGCCGTGGACGGCTGCACTGCCAACACCGCCCTGGCACTGCAAGGCCACCCTGCTGCTGCAGGGCCCACAGGCCAACAGGCCTGCCCCAAAGCACTGGGGCAGGTGAGGCCGGAGAGCTGGGAGCAGCTGCCTCAGCTCCTGAAGCCCAGCCAAGGCAAATGAACTGTATTCCCCAACCCCATACTGCTCATACAACTTCAGCCACTGCCCCCTTCTCACCCTCAAGGGATCCTTGCTGAGCACCATGAGGCCTCTGAGCGCCAGGCGACGCCGCTCCCTGCACTCACTCTGCAGGTACCTTGACATGATCTCCAGTATGCTGTCACCACATTTCATCAAATCTAGGCTCTGAAAGACCTGAAAGGCACAGGGCAGTGACAGGGGAGCCGGCCAGCAGGAGCCCAGAAGCGCACAGGGCTGGGCCCAGGCAGCAGCACAGGGCGTGGGCACCGTCCCAGGCAGCTGTGGCTGTGAGAGGGCAGGGAGCTGGGAGGCAGCTCAGCCAGGCAGCCCTGGAACCAGGCTCACCTCCACAAGGAATGCCAGAAAGGGCAGATCCCAATGTGGCTCCTCCCTGTGCAGCCGCTTGACTAGATGGATTGCAATGAGGGAACACAACGGGATAAAGATACGGAACATCTCCCTGGAAGGGGGAAAAAAAGACACCAAGACCCTGAGGTGAGGGTGCTAAACCTCTCGCAGGAATGACTCCCAGATTTCTGGTCTTTCCCCAGCATCCCTGGAAGGCATGTTGGCCCTTTATGAGGCAGCTCAGTCTGGGCACCTTCCCCTCCCAGACTTTTCCAGTCTCCTTGGCTGTCCCTCAGTGACAAGGCTCTCTGGCCCAGGACTACACGGACTGAGTGGGGCACAGGGCACAAATGCCGGGGGCAGTGGGGAGAAGGGGGTCTCACCTGGCCAGCAGACCCATGGCATAGTGCTGGGTGTCAGCACACAGCATCGTGTCCCAGCCACGCTTGCGCTCCATAGCCACCACCTCATTGTAACACCGCAGTCGGCAGAGCAGAGCCTTCATGGCCTGCACTGCAAACCTGTGTGCAGAGCAAAGCCCAGGTCACACTGGGAGCACTGGCACTGGCCACAGGGGCATGGGAAGGACAGGAGGACTGGGACCTGTTGGGCTTGCTGGGAAGGCGGTGTTCCTCCTGGCATGCTCTCCAGAAGTGATCAACTTCCTCTGGTGGCATCTGCTGTGTGGTGATGACAACATGGAAAAGCAGAGCCACAAAGAGGTGCCCAGAATAAGGAATCATTGACTTGTGGCACACAGGCACAATGACCCAGATCACCAGAGTTGCCTGCAAAAGAAGCAGCCCAAGACAGCGCTCAGTGCCGAGGTGTCTGTGGGGCAGGGCCCAAGGCCAGATGCAGGAGGAGCAGCGGGCCTGGTGCCCCCTGAGCCTGCCCCTAGCCCAGGGTTCAGCTCAGCGCCTGAGGCATGGAGAGGATGGAGAGCTGCCGGTGAAGTGACCGAGGGAAAAGCAGAGGCCAAATCCAGAAACTCACAGCCAGGGAAAAAACGTCCTTGTTGTCCCCATCAGAGGTGCATGCGCTGTGCAGTGGCCAGTCCTCCATCACGCAGAGCAGTGTTGGCAGCACTTTCTCCATGGCTGGTCCCGATGACTTTATGGTTCTCCAAATCATTGCAGCAGCTCTGTGGGATCAGAGCTCTGTGTCAGGGGCATCTCAGTCCCTGGACCATGCCCTGTGCAGCTGTGGGGGCCCAGGTGACAGAGCCCCGGTGCCCTGAGGGGCAGGGAGGGAGCATTGGCAGCAGGCTTGGGGAACAGAGGGGCCCCAGGGTCCTGGACCTCTGTGTCTGTCTGGCAGAGCCCATAGCACAGCCTGCGCAGGGCCATGGGCCCCAAATGCTGGTGGGCCCTGAGCCGTGCAGGCACGTGGGCCCGGTACCTGTCACATGTTGGGGCACAGCGCAGGAGGGTCAGCACCACATCAGAAGGGTGTTCTTCAGCCATCTTCACAATGTCACTTTGCAGCCTGGCATCCACAGTGACATTGGACAGTAGACTCTGGTGGATGCTCCTTACAATGGCTGGCACCTGGAGGAGCCATGGGGGAGATTTCGAGTGCTGTCCAAGGGAGCAACTTCCCCAGCTTCCCCCAGGAACTGCTTCCCTTGCCCCCACACTGTGCTGGCCTCAATGGCTGAGGCTCCCCAGTGACCATGGCTTGAGGGGACACACAATCCTGGTAATCCCCCAGGCCTGGCCCCAGGCTGCTTACCTGCTGCGGAGAAGGAACAGCACTGTCGTCACAAAAATCCATAGTGGGAGCAGGAATCCCAGTGGGAGTGGGTGTGCTGTCAGTTTTTGAGATGTCCTCAGTCTCTTCATTGCCAGTGTTTCTGATGACCACATCCTCGGTCATTGCTGTGAGAAGAGCCTTTGCCCAGTTTTCAGTCACTGAGGTGTCAAAGTCTTGAGAATGCTCCACCAAATCTGGGCTGACATCATCAGGCTCTGCCTGGAGCTTGGTCAGCCCTGAGTCAGGCTCGGCTGTGCCCTCAGCTGCTGCAGTGCTGGTCTTTGTGCGCCGAATGCGCAGGAATTTCCGGAATCTCTGCAGGACAACAAAGCACAGAGAAGGCAGGGATGCTCCATGGCATGCTCCAAGCATGGTGCTGGGCTGAGCAGGGACAGCAGGCCCAGCCCAGGTCAGGGTGGCTGCAGGTACCTTCAGGGTTTTGCGCAAGCGGCCACGGCCGGGTTCCTGCTCTTGTGTCTTGTCCAGGGCTGCACCTGGCAAAGAGCGAGCGCGGCCAGAGCTGAGGGGCTGCGGGAGAGGCCGGAGAGCACAGCCCAGCCCTGTGCTGCCCAGGCAGGGAGAGCCCCGGGATGGCCCAGGGGATGGAGCACGGCCCCTGCGGTGTGTCTGCCCTGCCCCTGTTCCATCCTGTCCATGGGCATGTGCCCAGGGGACGGGATGGGATAGGATGGGATGGGATGGGATGCGGCCAAGCTGGCTACAGCCATCAGCCCTGTGGCCCAGCGCTGACACTCACCATCCTGTAGTGTCTGGATCTGCTCCGGATCTTCAGGCTCTTGTGCTGGGGCAGCTCCACGGTCTTTCTTTTTGTTCCCTCTTGAAACTTTGAACAGGCCAAGGAATCTGCCCGCCATTCCACCACTCGGCCTTGACGGTACCTTCTAGAGAGATGCCCCAGGATATCGCCAAGTCAACAAATGCAGTTGTGCCTTCAAGGCACCTGCAACAAGGAAGCCTCAGAAAGGCTGCAGAAAGTCCTGCACTCTGCTGTTGAGGACCCCTGCCAAAATCACAGGAGCCTTTTCATTAACGATTCAGGTGACCAAATCCCACGGTCTGGACTTGATGGCACTGGCCGCAGTAAAGGGAGATGCCTGGAAAAGTTCCGAGTTTCCAAGTCCTGCAGTCTGGCCTCTAGGTCAGCTGCAGGAATAACGCTACGGAAAAGCTCCGGAGGAGACGGGAACAAGGGTGCTGTGCGGGGGCTCCTCACGGCACCGCTCTGTCCTGTCCTGTCCCGTCGCGTACTCCGAGCACCCGGGCAAGCTTCTATTTCCCACGTGTCACAAAGGGCCCTTGGACACCGGGTTCCATTCCATGCCACGGTGACCGTGCTGCACCCTGTCACCAAGGGCCCTTGCACACACTGCCGCCCTCCCTGGGGCCGCCCCCAGCCCAGCCAAAGCGGCCCAGGCTGGAAGGAATGCCTGGCCCCAGGTGTCTAAGGCAGCCCCACAGGATCTTTAGGAAGGGCTCAGAGCATCAGCAAACGCTGCCCTGCTCTGCGGGCTCAGGGCAGCAGAAGGAGCCCCCAGGGCTGCCGACGCAGCCGCGCTGGGAAGGGCACGGGCCCTTCCAGGGACGCTGGCATGGCCTCCTTGGGACACGTCCCGGCCCGTGGCCGTCCTAAACCCGCGGGTGTGACTCACACAAGGAACGTGTGGGCCCGGGCACCAATGCTGCTCTGAGCCCTGGGACCCGGGCAGCGCTGCCATCAGCAGCTGGGGCAGAGTCCCTGCCCAAGCAGAGCTGCCACCCCCCGAGCCCTGGCAGCGCTGGTGCCCGTCTCCTGCCCCAGAGACCTGTGCCCCCGGGGGGCTTCTGTGCCACAGGGAGCCAAAGCCCACGAGCATTTGCGGCTGATGGCAGGAGCACCTGGAGCAACTGCGGGCAACACTTGGTTTCTGTCAGGAGCTCTTCCTCCCTGCTGGAATGATTTTTGCATTGAACTGATTTCCTTCACCACAGAAACATCTTCTCCTCGAAGGCACAGAAGAACCTGGCATAAAGAAATCCGCACTTCAAGAAAGCTTAACTTCCCATTGTTCATCACAAGGACTTCCAAAAAGGGACAAATTTATTGGCTTGGCGGAGAATGGGAATGGTTTTGAAGTTTGTTCCACACACAGAGCAGCAACTCATTTGCTTTAATATCACCCACTGAAAGTCACTTTACAAAATCTAACACTACACAGAGCCAAAAAGAAGACCATTCATTGGATTGGGATGGTAATATCCTAATCCTCTCAAGGAATAAAAGCACTCAAGGAATGTAAGACCACTCAGTGTTACAACAGTAACCCAAGCAAATGAATGGATGGCAGAAGGGCTGATCCTACCCCAGTACAAATATCTAAGTTGCCTCTTGTTCCCTGCAGGGGAAACAGGACCAGTGAAAGAAATTGTCACAGATATTCTTTCTGCCCTCCACAACCAAAGCTGTGCCAAGGCACAGATGCTGCCTTCAAACTGACTCAGATTCCAGCCCACACTCTCACCTTCCAGACAACTCCTTCCTCAACACGCCCCCCAACACCCACCCCCCAAACACCCCCACAGAAGCCCTCAACGCCCCGCCAGGAGCCGCATCTGTGCCCGTCCCTCCGCAGAGCTTTCCCAGCCTCCAGCAGAGCCCCTGGTTCCCTGCACGTGCCATGGGATGGCACCCAGGAGGGTCTGATCCAAGGCCTTCCCTGGCAGCAAAGCCAGGCTGCCCGGCCTATGGTTCCTGGATCATCCTTCCCAGCAAGCCTTCCCGTGCACGGCTGTTCCATTGGCACATCTGCGCTCAGCTCGGACTGCTCCACTCAACCAGGGCTGCTGGGAAAGGATCCAGAGCAGCCTGGCAAGCTCTTTCTCCAGCTCCCTCTTCACTCCTGGGGGAGGTAGAACATTCCACAGGAAAGCATCTGGTGCCACACAGAGTGGGTGGCATCAGGCAGCTCTGGGGAGGCCCCTCAGGACTGCTGTATCCTGAGGGAACACCGCTGGCCATCCCCTGGGTGTATCTGCAAAAGCTTCAAATCAGCTGCCTCAGCTTCCAGGGCCTCTCTTGGCCAGCATCCTGACGTGGCTGCAGGGCTGCTGCGAGGGGCTGCTGGGACCCAGCGGGACAGGACCGGCTGTCTTGTGTCCTCGTAGCAGCCCTGACACAGCCAGGGCCATCCCGAAAGCAGAGAAACGCTCACGTGTCAGCAGAGACGAGCACGGAGCCCTGGGCTGCTCTCAGGCTATCTCAGCTGGGCTCGCTCCACCACACGGCCCCATGTTAAGGCCGGCTGATGCCCAGCTGCCAGAAATGCCTACCTTGTTCTCTCCAAGATGCACAGGCAGAGCCAACGAGCAGGACACCTTGGGAGGCCTTTTCTGAGGCCAGGGACACACCAAGGTCAGCCAAGGCTCTCCATGCTGCCTGGCCCATACGTCCCAGCTCTGTGCTGGCCCTGGGCCACAGCAGCTCCCACCAAGCAGGAGACAATGCATATTGCCAAGAGTTGAAATACAGCAGACAGGAAAGATGTGAAAAGTATGTGTGTAAAGGCCTTTTAATTCACAGTTCTCACAGAGAGCTTTGGGGCTCATGGCTGGACAGAGATGCTCCTGCTCACACCTCTGTCCAAAGAGGGTAACACACCCTGCTGCAGGTGCTTGGATTGGTTTGCACAGGTCCAGGCAGATGCCAAACCTGCTCCTCACTGCCTTCTCCGTGCCCCTCTGCCACGTGCAATGGGCCTCAAGCACTGAAAGGAGCACAGAGAGCCAAAGGGCGACACTCGCACCTGCCTCACTGGGAGCTCCCTGGCAAGCGCTTTCCTATAGGAGCAAGCCCCTTTCCTCCCAAGGTGTTTCCCCAAATGTCTGGCATTCCTAGGGAAGACCAAAATGCCACTGTTGAGTCAGAGATGACACAGACTCCAAAAGGAATCAGACGCCTAATCCACTTTATGATGAAATCCATTCATTTATATAGTCTAATTTGCTATACATAGACCTGATTGGTCCTTTAATCAAAATATCGACATCATTGTCTAAATAAGAAAGGACCCTTTAGTAAACATATTTCCATAACATTCCACATCTTCACAAACACCAGGATCAGCAACTTTAGATATGAAATTTTAATAATAATTTCGTTTGCGCTTTTCACAGCTTTTCCCAGAATCATGCCTGGGAAACATGTCTGTTTCTTCCTGTGACCAGAGAGCGGCCCCCACTCCAACACACCTTTAAGTAACGCTGGCAAGGCTGAATGACTTCAGGTCCTTTCAGGACAGGCACTCCAGCTCTAGCTCCTCTTCCCCCAAGTGAGTTTCCAGGTGCAGGCTCAGAGGTGCAGCCCCAGGCCCTCTACAAACACAAGCTGCCTCAGCTCCTGCCTGCGCTCACAGCACCAAAACCAGGCTGTTCCTGGCCAGGGACCAGAGCCCTGTTCCTGCAGGATGCTCTTGCCAGCACCTTCCAGGTCTCTCTGCTGTGCACACAGAGCTTTTCATGCCCGCTCCCAACAGGCTTTGGAACACAGAGCCCAAGCTGACTGGCTCTGCCACCAGCACAGCCCAAACGCAGGCGGAGGAAGAAGCAGCAGGGGCCGTTTTGCGGCCATGCCCAAGAGAGACTGGCAGGGTGCCCTCCCTCTGCTCTCCCTTGCTTGGCTTTCTGACTGGCTCTGAGCCTGGGGCTGCCATTCCTCACTTGTGGGGAGCAGAAGCACAGCCGGGATCCCGGCACTGCCTGACAGCACTCCGGGCACCGGCACAGCCACGTGTCCGAGTCTCAGGCACCGTGCTGCTGCTTCATTTGCTCTTGGGCACAGCCAGAGCTCCCTGCTAAGCCAGGATGCTCTCTGCTTCTGCCCTCTTCCTCATCCTGTGCAGGGATGGAGCACTGCTGTGCTTTCAGGAAGCTATTCTTGAAAGCTTCCAGCATTCTAAGCTCCTTTGCCCTCCATGGATGCTTGCCATGGAATCCCTCTCAGCTGGGCTCAGAGCATACTCAGGTTGGCTCTCCCAAATTCCAGGGGCTCCAGGGTGCTCAGCAAGATGTGTAACGGCACAGTGCTGTGGAACTGCACCTTCAGCACAGGGACCTTTCCAGCCTGACCCGCCCTCGTTCCTCTGGGTCCATGCACAAAACACGGTGTGGCAGAGAACGGCAGCAGGGCCTGTGTGTCCCAGGGTCGGGGATTTGCTTAAGCTCCACAGGGATGCAGGCAAAGTGAAGAAGCCAAACTGTTTATTAATGAAAGGTGAAGCAAAGGGCTGATATGGGAGGGAGAAAGGGAATGACCAGGGCTTCAGGGCTGGTGGGTGGGAGATATCTACAGGCAGGGTGAAGTCAGGAGCTACTGAACTTCTCACAGGCTCAGCTGTGCCCAGCATCAGCTCTGCCTGGAGCTCCAGTGGCGCAGTGGGAGATGGCGTCCTCTTCAGTGTCTCCTGGTGCTGTTCTTGGGACACGGGTTCACTGGATCCTGAAGATGCACCCAATTCTTCAGCTCTTCTGGCACATTGGGTGTGAATATCCAGGTTACCATGGGATGGACTAGTGTCTTTCCTTGGGACTTAAATGGCTGGAACAGAGAGGAAGAGAGCCACAGTCAGCACCCACATCTGCAGGAATCCTAGGAGACGCTCCTGCCAAGGTGTGCTGGTTTGTGCATCACGGACATGATGTTTTTTGGGAGAGGCTGCTGGCAGGTTCCTCCGTGTCTGATCGGAAACCAGTCAAGGGTTGGCTTTGGGAATTGATAATCTGGAAAGCCGTACATGAAAGCCTCTGTGAAAAACACACGTTACAAACGAAAGAAACTTGGGAACTTTCTCTTTTCCCTTCTGGCAGACAAAGAGGTAACACAGCTGACGCAGCCCAGGCCTGGCTGAGGTCAGTGAAGAAGTCAAGTCCCAGATGGGAGGGATGAGGAGATGCCTTTAGGTTTAGGCTGAAATCCTCTTGTAAACATATGGAGAACGACACTTTTTTCCCTATAACGCATGAAGGTATGGGGAGATGAAAGTGTTCAAATGGAAGGTATGGAGCAAAACCTCCATGCTAAAGTCAGCAGATGTTAAAGTAGCTGTGATACTACGAAAAGTTTGAACAGAGACGGAGAGAAGAGTGATGAAGATCCTGTGCCCCCAGGAACAGAAGATCTCTCTTGCTAGAAATGGAAGATGATTTTAGAGATAGATAAAGAGAACCTTTGCCTTTGAACATCTCAGCTTTAGAACAGTACCCCCTAAGCTGACATGGCACAGAAACACAGCTGTGGGAAAACCTTGTGGAAAATGGGAGCGATTTCAGAATTGCAGATTTCCCTGTAGTGTGGCTGCTTTCATGGAAATTAAGAGCTATGAGAGAACTGTTTTCTTGTGGAAAATCTCCATAACATTAACAAGAGGGACTTCTCCTTAAGTGAGCAGGAGGACTATTCTAGAGGTAGTAAAGTGACTCAAACTTTTGGTTTTGTCTCTTTACATTGTCAGTGGGAAAGAAACAGTTGTAGGGGGAGGTGTTCTGAAGATTTTGTTCTGATTCTTATTCTTATTACTCCTTCTTTTAATTACTGTTAATAATTTTTTCTTCATACCCTTTTAAAGTTTGGAGCCTGCTTTGCCTTCCTCCTAATCCTATCTCAAACAGAAAATTATTAAATACATGCTACTGGATGAACTGGTGATTAACCAACACGGAACTTACCACACTACTTGGAACATTGGCCAGGAAATGATCAATTGGCGAACCAAAACCACTACTCAAGGGTGTCCCACTCAGCTCTTGCATCGGCCAGAAGAGAGGAGGGGCCAACGGGATCAGCCGGAGGACGCTGGCCACGAATCCCCCCGACCAGTGTCCCTGAAATCGCTCACTGTGCCCTGCCCAGGCCACCCCTCATCCCCACAGGGAGCAAAGCCTGCCACAGCCGGGACAGGGACTGCAGCTCCGTGCCGGGGCAATGCAGCTCTCCCGGGCAGTCCCCGCTGTCAGCGCGCTGCCCTCACTCACCCCGGATTGTGGGCCCGGAGCTCGTCCCTCTTCCCCCTGAGGCACCGCCCGGCCATGCCTGTGAACACAGAGGCTGTCACGGCCCCAGCGGCACAGCTCCGTGCCAGCGGCGCTGCCGGGGCAGCAGGCAGGGCTGGGGCCGAGCTGCGGCGGGCCGGGGAGGGAGCGCGGGCTCAGGGCTCACCGATGATCCTGACGGCCGCCTCTCGTACGGACTCCTGAGGGCTATCCAGTAACCGCAGGGCCCACTGCATCAGCTGGACCGCTCTGCTCCTGTCCTCTGCCAGCTGCAGAGAGCGGCAGGAGGGAAGGGTTGGCGCGGGCTCAGCCCCTGGGCCGGGCGCTGCCTGCGCCCAGCCCCGGCCTCCCCTGCCCTCACAGCCCTGAGGCGCGGCCAGCAGCCGCTGGCCAAGGGCTCCCGAGGGCAGGGGGCAGAGGGCCGGCTGCTGCCCGGGGAGCCACGGTGCCGGCCCACAGCCCCACCGGGCCGGGGCTCCGTGGGCACCCGGCTCGGGCCCACGGGAGCCTGGAGAAGAGCCCGGGCGGCCTCTGGCTGCAGCAGCGGGCAGGGGCACAGCTGCCCGGCCCGCACACTGAGCACCGCCCTCAGGGGCCTTCTCCGGCCTGAGCCTGGGGCTTCAGGCCCTCCTTACCAGGCAGTTGGCAAACTTCAACATCTTCTCCCTCTCAAGTAGCTGCTTGAGCTTCCTTCTCCTCAGGAACTTTACCACACGAAGCAGCGTTTCCCGAGAGGCCTGGAGGGGAACAGATGCACAGATGCGGAGCTGCTACCACAGCCCAAAGAAAAGGACTTGCGTCCCTGTGCCAAGGCCAGGAGCCAGAGGCTGGAGCCTGGGAGAAGCCAACCAGGAGACATCTGTGACCCTTTCCAGGGGGGCACCAGTGTAACTCAAAACCTCACCATTGCCACACGCTTGTTCTCATCATGGCAATGAAAGAAGAGTGGCAGAAGGCTCTGGCTCACAATCTTCTTCAGAGATTTTTGTCCTGTATTGACTACCAAGTCCATCACCTTGAAGAAGAGATTCAGGGAGAGCAGCTGCATATGGATGTCGTCCTGGAAAAAAGGAAAATACCTCAGCACCAATTTCTCCAAGCCCATCTGGGCAAATCCTAAAAGTCCACAAAATTTCTGGGCAGCAACCAGTGCCCATGGCGGGGGGCACAGAGCCTTACGCAGTCAAAGAGCGGCAGGAGTGCCTCAGCCAGCTTCGGGGCAGTGGTGCAGGATATCAGGATATGTTCGTTCTCAAGTATATTTGTGAGCACAGAGAGAGTCATGGTGACAACATAAATATCGGCATCACCCAGCAGCTCCACAAGGTTTTTAGACAGACTGCACATTCTTCTGGCCTGTGTGGAACACAAGGCTGTGCTGGGAAGCCGTGGACGGCTGCACTGCCAACACCGCCCTGGCACTGCAAGGCCACCCTGCTGCTGCAGGGCCCACAGGCCAACAGGCCTGCCCCAAAGCACTGGGGCAGGTGAGGCCGGAGAGCTGGGAGCAGCTGCCTCAGCTCCTGAAGCCCAGCCAAGGCAAATGAACTGTATTCCCCAACCCCATACTGCTCATACAACTTCAGCCACTGCCCCCTTCTCACCCTCAAGGGATCCTTGCTGAGCACCATGAGGCCTCTGAGCGCCAGGCGACGCCGCTCCCTGCACTCACTCTGCAGGTACCTTGACATGATCTCCAGTATGCTGTCACCACATTTCATCAAATCTAGGCTCTGAAAGACCTGAAAGGCACAGGGCAGTGACAGGGGAGCCGGCCAGCAGGAGCCCAGAAGCGCACAGGGCTGGGCCCAGGCAGCAGCACAGGGCGTGGGCACCGTCCCAGGCAGCTGTGGCTGTGAGAGGGCAGGGAGCTGGGAGGCAGCTCAGCCAGGCAGCCCTGGAACCAGGCTCACCTCCACAAGGAATGCCAGAAAGGGCAGATCCCAATGTGGCTCCTCCCTGTGCAGCCGCTTGACTAGATGGATTGCAATGAGGGAACACAACGGGATAAAGATACGGAACATCTCCCTGGAAGGGGGAAAAAAAGACACCAAGACCCTGAGGTGAGGGTGCTAAACCTCTCGCAGGAATGACTCCCAGATTTCTGGTCTTTCCCCAGCATCCCTGGAAGGCATGTTGGCCCTTTATGAGGCAGCTCAGTCTGGGCACCTTCCCCTCCCAGACTTTTCCAGTCTCCTTGGCTGTCCCTCAGTGACAAGGCTCTCTGGCCCAGGACTACACGGACTGAGTGGGGCACAGGGCACAAATGCCGGGGGCAGTGGGGAGAAGGGGGTCTCACCTGGCCAGCAGACCCATGGCATAGTGCTGGGTGTCAGCACACAGCATCGTGTCCCAGCCACGCTTGCGCTCCATAGCCACCACCTCATTGTAACACCGCAGTCGGCAGAGCAGAGCCTTCATGGCCTGCACTGCAAACCTGTGTGCAGAGCAAAGCCCAGGTCACACTGGGAGCACTGGCACTGGCCACAGGGGCATGGGAAGGACAGGAGGACTGGGACCTGTTGGGCTTGCTGGGAAGGCGGTGTTCCTCCTGGCATGCTCTCCAGAAGTGATCAACTTCCTCTGGTGGCATCTGCTGTGTGGTGATGACAACATGGAAAAGCAGAGCCACAAAGAGGTGCCCAGAATAAGGAATCATTGACTTGTGGCACACAGGCACAATGACCCAGATCACCAGAGTTGCCTGCAAAAGAAGCAGCCCAAGACAGCGCTCAGTGCCGAGGTGTCTGTGGGGCAGGGCCCAAGGCCAGATGCAGGAGGAGCAGCGGGCCTGGTGCCCCCTGAGCCTGCCCCTAGCCCAGGGTTCAGCTCAGCGCCTGAGGCATGGAGAGGATGGAGAGCTGCCGGTGAAGTGACCGAGGGAAAAGCAGAGGCCAAATCCAGAAACTCACAGCCAGGGAAAAAACGTCCTTGTTGTCCCCATCAGAGGTGCATGCGCTGTGCAGTGGCCAGTCCTCCATCACGCAGAGCAGTGTTGGCAGCACTTTCTCCATGGCTGGTCCCGATGACTTTATGGTTCTCCAAATCATTGCAGCAGCTCTGTGGGATCAGAGCTCTGTGTCAGGGGCATCTCAGTCCCTGGACCATGCCCTGTGCAGCTGTGGGGGCCCAGGTGACAGAGCCCCGGTGCCCTGAGGGGCAGGGAGGGAGCATTGGCAGCAGGCTTGGGGAACAGAGGGGCCCCAGGGTCCTGGACCTCTGTGTCTGTCTGGCAGAGCCCATAGCACAGCCTGCGCAGGGCCATGGGCCCCAAATGCTGGTGGGCCCTGAGCCGTGCAGGCACGTGGGCCCGGTACCTGTCACATGTTGGGGCACAGCGCAGGAGGGTCAGCACCACATCAGAAGGGTGTTCTTCAGCCATCTTCACAATGTCACTTTGCAGCCTGGCATCCACAGTGACATTGGACAGTAGACTCTGGTGGATGCTCCTTACAATGGCTGGCACCTGGAGGAGCCATGGGGGAGATTTCGAGTGCTGTCCAAGGGAGCAACTTCCCCAGCTTCCCCCAGGAACTGCTTCCCTTGCCCCCACACTGTGCTGGCCTCAATGGCTGAGGCTCCCCAGTGACCATGGCTTGAGGGGACACACAATCCTGGTAATCCCCCAGGCCTGGCCCCAGGCTGCTTACCTGCTGCGGAGAAGGAACAGCACTGTCGTCACAAAAATCCATAGTGGGAGCAGGAATCCCAGTGGGAGTGGGTGTGCTGTCAGTTTTTGAGATGTCCTCAGTCTCTTCATTGCCAGTGTTTCTGATGACCACATCCTCGGTCATTGCTGTGAGAAGAGCCTTTGCCCAGTTTTCAGTCACTGAGGTGTCAAAGTCTTGAGAATGCTCCACCAAATCTGGGCTGACATCATCAGGCTCTGCCTGGAGCTTGGTCAGCCCTGAGTCAGGCTCGGCTGTGCCCTCAGCTGCTGCAGTGCTGGTCTTTGTGCGCCGAATGCGCAGGAATTTCCGGAATCTCTGCAGGACAACAAAGCACAGAGAAGGCAGGGATGCTCCATGGCATGCTCCAAGCATGGTGCTGGGCTGAGCAGGGACAGCAGGCCCAGCCCAGGTCAGGGTGGCTGCAGGTACCTTCAGGGTTTTGCGCAAGCGGCCACGGCCGGGTTCCTGCTCTTGTGTCTTGTCCAGGGCTGCACCTGGCAAAGAGCGAGCGCGGCCAGAGCTGAGGGGCTGCGGGAGAGGCCGGAGAGCACAGCCCAGCCCTGTGCTGCCCAGGCAGGGAGAGCCCCGGGATGGCCCAGGGGATGGAGCACGGCCCCTGCGGTGTGTCTGCCCTGCCCCTGTTCCATCCTGTCCATGGGCATGTGCCCAGGGGACGGGATGGGATAGGATGGGATGGGATGGGATGCGGCCAAGCTGGCTACAGCCATCAGCCCTGTGGCCCAGCGCTGACACTCACCATCCTGTAGTGTCTGGATCTGCTCCGGATCTTCAGGCTCTTGTGCTGGGGCAGCTCCACGGTCTTTCTTTTTGTTCCCTCTTGAAACTTTGAACAGGCCAAGGAATCTGCCCGCCATTCCACCACTCGGCCTTGACGGTACCTTCTAGAGAGATGCCCCAGGATATCGCCAAGTCAACAAATGCAGTTGTGCCTTCAAGGCACCTGCAACAAGGAAGCCTCAGAAAGGCTGCAGAAAGTCCTGCACTCTGCTGTTGAGGACCCCTGCCAAAATCACAGGAGCCTTTTCATTAACGATTCAGGTGACCAAATCCCACGGTCTGGACTTGATGGCACTGGCCGCAGTAAAGGGAGATGCCTGGAAAAGTTCCGAGTTTCCAAGTCCTGCAGTCTGGCCTCTAGGTCAGCTGCAGGAATAACGCTACGGAAAAGCTCCGGAGGAGACGGGAACAAGGGTGCTGTGCGGGGGCTCCTCACGGCACCGCTCTGTCCTGTCCTGTCCCGTCGCGTACTCCGAGCACCCGGGCAAGCTTCTATTTCCCACGTGTCACAAAGGGCCCTTGGACACCGGGTTCCATTCCATGCCACGGTGACCGTGCTGCACCCTGTCACCAAGGGCCCTTGCACACACTGCCGCCCTCCCTGGGGCCGCCCCCAGCCCAGCCAAAGCGGCCCAGGCTGGAAGGAATGCCTGGCCCCAGGTGTCTAAGGCAGCCCCACAGGATCTTTAGGAAGGGCTCAGAGCATCAGCAAACGCTGCCCTGCTCTGCGGGCTCAGGGCAGCAGAAGGAGCCCCCAGGGCTGCCGACGCAGCCGCGCTGGGAAGGGCACGGGCCCTTCCAGGGACGCTGGCATGGCCTCCTTGGGACACGTCCCGGCCCGTGGCCGTCCTAAACCCGCGGGTGTGACTCACACAAGGAACGTGTGGGCCCGGGCACCAATGCTGCTCTGAGCCCTGGGACCCGGGCAGCGCTGCCATCAGCAGCTGGGGCAGAGTCCCTGCCCAAGCAGAGCTGCCACCCCCCGAGCCCTGGCAGCGCTGGTGCCCGTCTCCTGCCCCAGAGACCTGTGCCCCCGGGGGGCTTCTGTGCCACAGGGAGCCAAAGCCCACGAGCATTTGCGGCTGATGGCAGGAGCACCTGGAGCAACTGCGGGCAACACTTGGTTTCTGTCAGGAGCTCTTCCTCCCTGCTGGAATGATTTTTGCATTGAACTGATTTCCTTCACCACAGAAACATCTTCTCCTCGAAGGCACAGAAGAACCTGGCATAAAGAAATCCGCACTTCAAGAAAGCTTAACTTCCCATTGTTCATCACAAGGACTTCCAAAAAGGGACAAATTTATTGGCTTGGCGGAGAATGGGAATGGTTTTGAAGTTTGTTCCACACACAGAGCAGCAACTCATTTGCTTTAATATCACCCACTGAAAGTCACTTTACAAAATCTAACACTACACAGAGCCAAAAAGAAGACCATTCATTGGATTGGGATGGTAATATCCTAATCCTCTCAAGGAATAAAAGCACTCAAGGAATGTAAGACCACTCAGTGTTACAACAGTAACCCAAGCAAATGAATGGATGGCAGAAGGGCTGATCCTACCCCAGTACAAATATCTAAGTTGCCTCTTGTTCCCTGCAGGGGAAACAGGACCAGTGAAAGAAATTGTCACAGATATTCTTTCTGCCCTCCACAACCAAAGCTGTGCCAAGGCACAGATGCTGCCTTCAAACTGACTCAGATTCCAGCCCACACTCTCACCTTCCAGACAACTCCTTCCTCAACACGCCCCCCAACACCCACCCCCCAAACACCCCCACAGAAGCCCTCAACGCCCCGCCAGGAGCCGCATCTGTGCCCGTCCCTCCGCAGAGCTTTCCCAGCCTCCAGCAGAGCCCCTGGTTCCCTGCACGTGCCATGGGATGGCACCCAGGAGGGTCTGATCCAAGGCCTTCCCTGGCAGCAAAGCCAGGCTGCCCGGCCTATGGTTCCTGGATCATCCTTCCCAGCAAGCCTTCCCGTGCACGGCTGTTCCATTGGCACATCTGCGCTCAGCTCGGACTGCTCCACTCAACCAGGGCTGCTGGGAAAGGATCCAGAGCAGCCTGGCAAGCTCTTTCTCCAGCTCCCTCTTCACTCCTGGGGGAGGTAGAACATTCCACAGGAAAGCATCTGGTGCCACACAGAGTGGGTGGCATCAGGCAGCTCTGGGGAGGCCCCTCAGGACTGCTGTATCCTGAGGGAACACCGCTGGCCATCCCCTGGGTGTATCTGCAAAAGCTTCAAATCAGCTGCCTCAGCTTCCAGGGCCTCTCTTGGCCAGCATCCTGACGTGGCTGCAGGGCTGCTGCGAGGGGCTGCTGGGACCCAGCGGGACAGGACCGGCTGTCTTGTGTCCTCGTAGCAGCCCTGACACAGCCAGGGCCATCCCGAAAGCAGAGAAACGCTCACGTGTCAGCAGAGACGAGCACGGAGCCCTGGGCTGCTCTCAGGCTATCTCAGCTGGGCTCGCTCCACCACACGGCCCCATGTTAAGGCCGGCTGATGCCCAGCTGCCAGAAATGCCTACCTTGTTCTCTCCAAGATGCACAGGCAGAGCCAACGAGCAGGACACCTTGGGAGGCCTTTTCTGAGGCCAGGGACACACCAAGGTCAGCCAAGGCTCTCCATGCTGCCTGGCCCATACGTCCCAGCTCTGTGCTGGCCCTGGGCCACAGCAGCTCCCACCAAGCAGGAGACAATGCATATTGCCAAGAGTTGAAATACAGCAGACAGGAAAGATGTGAAAAGTATGTGTGTAAAGGCCTTTTAATTCACAGTTCTCACAGAGAGCTTTGGGGCTCATGGCTGGACAGAGATGCTCCTGCTCACACCTCTGTCCAAAGAGGGTAACACACCCTGCTGCAGGTGCTTGGATTGGTTTGCACAGGTCCAGGCAGATGCCAAACCTGCTCCTCACTGCCTTCTCCGTGCCCCTCTGCCACGTGCAATGGGCCTCAAGCACTGAAAGGAGCACAGAGAGCCAAAGGGCGACACTCGCACCTGCCTCACTGGGAGCTCCCTGGCAAGCGCTTTCCTATAGGAGCAAGCCCCTTTCCTCCCAAGGTGTTTCCCCAAATGTCTGGCATTCCTAGGGAAGACCAAAATGCCACTGTTGAGTCAGAGATGACACAGACTCCAAAAGGAATCAGACGCCTAATCCACTTTATGATGAAATCCATTCATTTATATAGTCTAATTTGCTATACATAGACCTGATTGGTCCTTTAATCAAAATATCGACATCATTGTCTAAATAAGAAAGGACCCTTTAGTAAACATATTTCCATAACATTCCACATCTTCACAAACACCAGGATCAGCAACTTTAGATATGAAATTTTAATAATAATTTCGTTTGCGCTTTTCACAGCTTTTCCCAGAATCATGCCTGGGAAACATGTCTGTTTCTTCCTGTGACCAGAGAGCGGCCCCCACTCCAACACACCTTTAAGTAACGCTGGCAAGGCTGAATGACTTCAGGTCCTTTCAGGACAGGCACTCCAGCTCTAGCTCCTCTTCCCCCAAGTGAGTTTCCAGGTGCAGGCTCAGAGGTGCAGCCCCAGGCCCTCTACAAACACAAGCTGCCTCAGCTCCTGCCTGCGCTCACAGCACCAAAACCAGGCTGTTCCTGGCCAGGGACCAGAGCCCTGTTCCTGCAGGATGCTCTTGCCAGCACCTTCCAGGTCTCTCTGCTGTGCACACAGAGCTTTTAATGCCCGCTCCCAACAGGCTTTGGAACACAGAGCCCAAGCTGACTGGCTCTGCCACCAGCACAGCCCAAACGCAGGCGGAGGAAGAAGCAGCAGGGGCCGTTTTGCGGCCATGCCCAAGAGAGACTGGCAGGGTGCCCTCCCTCTGCTCTCCCTTGCTTGGCTTTCTGACTGGCTCTGAGCCTGGGGCTGCCATTCCTCACTTGTGGGGAGCAGAAGCACAGCCGGGATCCCGGCACTGCCTGACAGCACTCCGGGCACCGGCACAGCCACGTGTCCGAGTCTCAGGCACCGTGCTGCTGCTTCATTTGCTCTTGGGCACAGCCAGAGCTCCCTGCTAAGCCAGGATGCTCTCTGCTTCTGCCCTCTTCCTCATCCTGTGCAGGGATGGAGCACTGCTGTGCTTTCAGGAAGCTATTCTTGAAAGCTTCCAGCATTCTAAGCTCCTTTGCCCTCCATGGATGCTTGCCATGGAATCCCTCTCAGCTGGGCTCAGAGCATACTCAGGTTGGCTCTCCCAAATTCCAGGGGCTCCAGGGTGCTCAGCAAGATGTGTAACGGCACAGTGCTGTGGAACTGCACCTTCAGCACAGGGACCTTTCCAGCCTGACCCGCCCTCGTTCCTCTGGGTCCATGCACAAAACACGGTGTGGCAGAGAACGGCAGCAGGGCCTGTGTGTCCCAGGGTCGGGGATTTGCTTAAGCTCCACAGGGATGCAGGCAAAGTGAAGAAGCCAAACTGTTTATTAATGAAAGGTGAAGCAAAGGGCTGATATGGGAGGGAGAAAGGGAATGACCAGGGCTTCAGGGCTGGTGGGTGGGAGATATCTACAGGCAGGGTGAAGTCAGGAGCTACTGAACTTCTCACAGGCTCAGCTGTGCCCAGCATCAGCTCTGCCTGGAGCTCCAGTGGCGCAGTGGGAGATGGCGTCCTCTTCAGTGTCTCCTGGTGCTGTTCTTGGGACACGGGTTCACTGGATCCTGAAGATGCACCCAATTCTTCAGCTCTTCTGGCACATTGGGTGTGAATATCCAGGTTACCATGGGATGGACTAGTGTCTTTCCTTGGGACTTAAATGGCTGGAACAGAGAGGAAGAGAGCCACAGTCAGCACCCACATCTGCAGGAATCCTAGGAGACGCTCCTGCCAAGGTGTGCTGGTTTGTGCATCACGGACATGATGTTTTTTGGGAGAGGCTGCTGGCAGGTTCCTCCGTGTCTGATCGGAAACCAGTCAAGGGTTGGCTTTGGGAATTGATAATCTGGAAAGCCGTACATGAAAGCCTCTGTGAAAAACACACGTTACAAACGAAAGAAACTTGGGAACTTTCTCTTTTCCCTTCTGGCAGACAAAGAGGTAACACAGCTGACGCAGCCCAGGCCTGGCTGAGGTCAGTGAAGAAGTCAAGTCCCAGATGGGAGGGATGAGGAGATGCCTTTAGGTTTAGGCTGAAATCCTCTTGTAAACATATGGAGAACGACACTTTTTTCCCTATAACGCATGAAGGTATGTGGAGATGAAAGTGTTCAAATGGAAGGTATGGAGCAAAACCTCCATGCTAAAGTCAGCAGATGTTAAAGTAGCTGTGATACTACGAAAAGTTTGAACAGAGACAGAGAGAAGAGTGATGAAGATCCTGTGCCCCCAGGAACAGAAGATCTCTCTTGCTAGAAATGGAAGATGATTTTAGAGATAGATAAAGAGAACCTTTGCCTTTGAACATCTCAGCTTTAGAACAGTACCCCCTAAGCTGATATGGCACAGAAACACAGCTGTGGGAAAACCTTGTGGAAAATGGGAGCGATTTCAGAATTGCAGATTTCCCTGTAGTGTGGCTGCTTTCATGGAAATTAAGAGCTATGAGAGAACTGTTTTCTTGTGGAAAATCTCCATAACATTAACAAGAGGGACTTCTCCTTAAGTGAGCAGGAGGACTATTCTAGAGGTAGTAAAGTGACTCAAACTTTTGGTTTTGTCTCTTTACATTGTCAGTGGGAAAGAAACAGTTGTAGGGGGAGGTGTTCTGAAGATTTTGTTCTGATTCTTATTCTTATTACTCCTTCTTTTAATTACTGTTAATAATTTTTTCTTCATACCCTTTTAAAGTTTGGAGCCTGCTTTGCCTTCCTCCTAATCCTATCTCAAACAGAAAATTATTAAATACATGCTACTGGATGAACTGGTGATTAACCAACACGGAACTTACCACACTACTTGGAACATTGGCCAGGAAATGATCAATTGGCGAACCAAAACCACTACTCAAGGGTGTCCCACTCAGCTCTTGCATCGGCCAGAAGAGAGGAGGGGCCAACGGGATCAGCCGGAGGACGCTGGCCACGAATCCCCCCGACCAGTGTCCCTGAAATCGCTCACTGTGCCCTGCCCAGGCCACCCCTCATCCCCACAGGGAGCAAAGCCTGCCACAGCCGGGACAGGGACTGCAGCTCCGTGCCGGGGCAATGCAGCTCTCCCGGGCAGTCCCCGCTGTCAGCGCGCTGCCCTCACTCACCCGGATTGTGGGCCCGGAGCTCGTCCCTCTTCCCCCTGAGGCACCGCCCGGCCATGCCTGTGAACACAGAGGCTGTCACGGCCCCAGCGGCACAGCTCCGTGCCAGCGGCACTGCCGGGGCAGCAGGCGGGGCTGGGGCCGAGCTGCGGCGGGCCGGGGAGGGAGCGCGGGCTCAGGGCTCACCGATGATCCTGACGGCCGCCTCTCGTACGGACTCCTGAGGGCTATCCAGTAACCGCAGGGCCCACTGCATCAGCTGGACCGCTCTGCTCCTGTCCTCTGCCAGCTGCAGAGAGCGGCAGGAGGGAAGGGTTGGCGCGGGCTCAGCCCCTGGGCCGGGCGCTGCCTGCGCCCCGCCCCGGCCTCCCCTGCCCTCACAGCCCTGAGGCGCGGCCAGCAGCCGCTGGCCAAGGGCTCCCGAGGGCAGGGGGCAGAGGGCCGGCTGCTGCCCGGGGAGCCACGGTGCCGGCCCGCAGCCCCACCGGGCCGGGGCTCCGTGGGCACCCGGCTCGGGCCCACGGGAGCCTGGAGAAGAGCCCGGGCGGCCTCTGGCTGCAGCAGCGGGCAGGGGCACAGCTGCCCGGCCCGCACACTGAGCACCGCCCTCAGGGGCCTTCTCCGGCCTGAGCCTGGGGCTTCAGGCCCTCCTTACCAGGCAGTTGGCAAACTTCAACATCTTCTCCCTCTCAAGTAGCTGCTTGAGCTTCCTTCTCCTCAGGAACTTTACCACACGAAGCAGCGTTTCCCGAGAGGCCTGGAGGGGAACAGATGCACAGATGCGGAGCTGCTACCACAGCCCAAAGAAAAGGACTTGCGTCCCTGTGCCAAGGCCAGGAGCCAGAGGCTGGAGCCTGGGAGAAGCCAACCAGGAGACATCTGTGACCCTTTCCAGGGGGGCACCAGTGTAACTCAAAACCTCACCATTGCCACACGCTTGTTCTCATCATGGCAATGAAAGAAGAGTGGCAGAAGGCTCTGGCTCACAATCTTCTTCAGAGATTTTTGTCCTGTATTGACTACCAAGTCCATCACCTTGAAGAAGAGATTCAGGGAGAGCAGCTGCATATGGATGTCGTCCTGGAAAAAAGGAAAATACCTCAGCACCAATTTCTCCAAGCCCATCTGGGCAAATCCTAAAAGTCCACAAAATTTCTGGGCAGCAACCAGTGCCCATGGCGGGGGGCACAGAGCCTTACGCAGTCAAAGAGCGGCAGGAGTGCCTCAGCCAGCTTCGGGGCAGTGGTGCAGGATATCAGGATATGTTCGTTCTCAAGTATATTTGTGAGCACAGAGAGAGTCATGGTGACAACATAAATATCGGCATCACCCAGCAGCTCCACAAGGTTTTTAGACAGACTGCACATTCTTCTGGCCTGTGTGGAACACAAGGCTGTGCTGGGAAGCCGTGGACGGCTGCACTGCCAACACCGCCCTGGCACTGCAAGGCCACCCTGCTGCTGCAGGGCCCACAGGCCAACAGGCCTGCCCCAAAGCACTGGGGCAGGTGAGGCCGGAGAGCTGGGAGCAGCTGCCTCAGCTCCTGAAGCCCAGCCAAGGCAAATGAACTGTATTCCCCAACCCCATACTGCTCATACAACTTCAGCCACTGCCCCCTTCTCACCCTCAAGGGATCCTTGCTGAGCACCATGAGGCCTCTGAGCGCCAGGCGACGCCGCTCCCTGCACTCACTCTGCAGGTACCTTGACATGATCTCCAGTATGCTGTCACCACATTTCATCAAATCTAGGCTCTGAAAGACCTGAAAGGCACAGGGCAGTGACAGGGGAGCCGGCCAGCAGGAGCCCAGAAGCGCACAGGGCTGGGCCCAGGCAGCAGCACAGGGCGTGGGCACCGTCCCAGGCAGCTGTGGCTGTGAGAGGGCAGGGAGCTGGGAGGCAGCTCAGCCAGGCAGCGCTGGAACCAGGCTCACCTCCACAAGGAATGCCAGAAAGGGCAGATCCCAATGTGGCTCCTCCCTGTGCAGCCGCTTGACTAGATGGATTGCAATGAGGGAACACAACGGGATAAAGATACGGAACATCTCCCTGGAAGGGGGAAAAAAAGACACCAAGACCCTGAGGTGAGGGTGCTAAACCTCTCGCAGGAATGACTTCCAGATTTCTGGTCTTTCCCCAGCATCCCTGGAAGGCATGTTGGCCCTTTATGAGGCAGCTCAGTCTGGGCACCTTCCCCTCCCAGACTTTTCCAGTCTCCTTGGCTGTCCCTCAGTGACAAGGCTCTCTGGCCCAGGACTACACGGACTGAGTGGGGCACAGGGCACAAATGCCGGGGGCAGTGGGGAGAAGGGGGTCTCACCTGGCCAGCAGACCCATGGCATAGTGCTGGGTGTCAGCACACAGCATCGTGTCCCAGCCACGCTTGCGCTCCATAGCCACCACCTCATTGTAACACCGCAGTCGGCAGAGCAGAGCCTTCATGGCCTGCACTGCAAACCTGTGTGCAGAGCAAAGCCCAGGTCACACTGGGAGCACTGGCACTGGCCACAGGGGCATGGGAAGGACAGGAGGACTGGGACCTGTTGGGCTTGCTGGGAAGGCGGTGTTCCTCCTGGCATGCTCTCCAGAAGTGATCAACTTCCTCTGGTGGCATCTGCTGTGTGGTGATGACAACATGGAAAAGCAGAGCCACAAAGAGGTGCCCAGAATAAGGAATCATTGACTTGTGGCACACAGGCACAATGACCCAGATCACCAGAGTTGCCTGCAAAAGAAGCAGCCCAAGACAGCGCTCAGTGCCGAGGTGTCTGTGGGGCAGGGCCCAAGGGCAGATGCAGGAGGAGCAGCGGGCCTGGTGCCCCCTGAGCCTGCCCCTAGCCCAGGGTTCAGCTCAGCGCCTGAGGCATGGAGAGGATGGAGAGCTGCCGGTGAAGTGACCGAGGGAAAAGCAGAGGCCAAATCCAGAAACTCACAGCCAGGGAAAAAACGTCCTTGTTGTCCCCATCAGAGGTGCATGCGCTGTGCAGTGGCCAGTCCTCCATCACGCAGAGCAGTGTTGGCAGCACTTTCTCCATGGCTGGTCCCGATGACTTTATGGTTCTCCAAATCATTGCAGCAGCTCTGTGGGATCAGAGCTCTGTGTCAGGGGCATCTCAGTCCCTGGACCATGCCCTGTGCAGCTGTGGGGGCCCAGGTGACAGAGCCCCGGTGCCCTGAGGGGCAGGGAGGGAGCATTGGCAGCAGGCTTGGGGAACAGAGGGGCCCCAGGGTCCTGGACCTCTGTGTCTGTCTGGCAGAGCCCATAGCACAGCCTGCGCAGGGCCATGGGCCCCAAAGGCTGGTGGGCCCTGAGCCGTGCAGGCACGTGGGCCCGGTACCTGTCACATGTTGGGGCACAGCGCAGGAGGGTCAGCACCACATCAGAAGGGTGTTCTTCAGCCATCCTCAGAATGTCACTTTGCAGCCTGGCATCCACAGTGACATTGGACAGTAGACTCTGGTGGATGCTCCTTACAATGGCTGGCACCTGGAGGAGCCATGGGGGAGATTTCGAGTGCTGTCCAAGGGAGCAACTTCCCCAGCTTCCCCCAGGAACTGCTTCCCTTGCCCCCACACTGTGCTGGCCTCAATGGCTGAGGCTCCCCAGTGACCATGGCTTGAGGGGACACACAATCCTGGTAATCCCCCAGGCCTGGCCCCAGGCTGCTTACCTGCTGCGGAGAAGGAACAGCACTGTCGTCACAAAAATCCATAGTGGGAGCAGGAATCCCAGTGGGAGTGGGTGTGCTGTCAGTTTTTGAGATGTCCTCAGTCTCTTCATTGCCAGTGTTTCTGATGACCACATCCTCGGTCATTGCTGTGAGAAGAGCCTTTGCCCAGTTTTCAGTCACTGAGGTGTCAAAGTCTTGAGAATGCTCCACCAAATCTGGGCTGACATCATCGGGCTCTGCCTGGAGCTTGGTCAGCCCTGAGTCAGGCTCGGCTGTGCCCTCAGCTGCTGCAGTGCTGGTCTTTGTGCGCCGAATGCGCAGGAATTTCCGGAATCTCTGCAGGACAACAAAGCACAGAGAAGGCAGGGATGCTCCATGGCATGCTCCAAGCATGGTGCTGGGCTGAGCAGGGACAGCAGGCCCAGCCCAGGTCAGGGTGGCTGCAGGTACCTTCAGGGTTTTGCGCAAGCGGCCACGGCCGGGTTCCTGCTCTTGTGTCTTGTCCAGGGCTGCACCTGGCAAAGAGCGAGCGCGGCCAGAGCTGAGGGGCTGCGGGAGAGGCCGGAGAGCACAGCCCAGCCCTGTGCTGCCCAGGCAGGGAGAGCCCCGGGATGGCCCAGGGGATGGAGCACGGCCCCTGCGGTGTGTCTGCCCTGCCCCTGTTCCATCCTGTCCATGGGCATGTGCCCAGGGGACGGGATGGGATAGGATGGGATGGGATGGGATGCGGCCAAGCTGGCTACAGCCATCAGCCCTGTGGCCCAGCGCTGACACTCACCATCCTGTAGTGTCTGGATCTGCTCCGGATCTTCAGTCTGTTGTGCTGGGGCAGCTCCACGGTCTTTCTTTTTGTTCCCTCTTGAAACTTTGAACAGGCCAAGGAATCTGCCCGCCATTCCACCACTCGGCCTTGACGGTACCTTCTAGAGAGATGCCCCAGGATATCGCCAAGTCAACAAATGCAGTTGTGCCTTCAAGGCACCTGCAACAAGGAAGCCTCAGAAAGGCTGCAGAAAGTCCTGCACTCTGGTGTTGAGGACTCCTGCCAAAATCACAGGAGCCTTTTCATTAACGATTCAGGTGACCAAATCCCACGGTCTGGACTTGATGGCACTGGCCGCAGTAAAGGGAGATGCCTGGAAAAGTTCCGAGTGTCCAAGTCCTGCAGTCTGGCCTCTAGGTCAGCTGCAGGAATAACGCTACGGAAAAGCTCCGGAGGAGACGGGAACGAGGGTGCTGTGCGGGGGCTCCTCACGGCACCGCTCTGTCCTGTCCTGTCCCGTCGCGTACTCCGAGCACCCGGGCAAGCTTCTATTTCCCACGTGTCACTATGGGCCCTTGGACACCGGGTTCCATTCCATGCCACGGTGACCGTGCTGCACCCTGTCACCAAGGGCCCTTGCACACACTGCCGCCCTCCCTGGGGCCGCCCCCATCCCAGCCAAAGCGGCCCAGGCTGGAAGGAATGCCTGGCCCCAGGTGTCTAAGGCAGCCCCACAGGATCTTTAGGAAGGGCTCAGAGCATCAGCAAACGCTGCCCTGCTCTGCGGGCTCAGGGCAGCAGAAGGAGCCCCCAGGGCTGCCGACGCAGCCGCGCTGGGAAGGGCACGGGCCCTTCCAGGGACGCTGGCATGGCCTCCTTGGGACACGTCCCGGCCCGTGGCCGTCCTAAACCCGCGGGTGTGACTCACACAAGGAACGTGTGGGCCCGGGCACCAATGCTGCTCTGAGCCCTGGGGCCCGGGCAGCGCTGCCATCAGCAGCTGGGGCAGAGTCCCTGCCCAAGCAGAGCTGCCACCCCCCGAGCCCTGGCAGCGCTGGTGCCCGTCTCCTGCCCCAGAGACCTGTGCCCCCGGGGGGCTTCTGTGCCACAGGGAGCCAAAGCCCACGAGCATTTGCGGCTGATGGCAGGAGCACCTGGAGCAACTGCGGGCAACACTTGGTTTCTGTCAGGAGCTCTTCCTCCCTGCTGGAATGATTTTTGCATTGAACTGATTTCCTTCACCACAGAAACATCTTCTCCTCGAAGGCACAGAAGAACCTGGCATAAAGAAATCCGCACTTCAAGAAAGCTTAACTTCCCATTGTTCATCACAAGGACTTCCAAAAAGGGACAAATTTATTGGCTTGGCGGAGAATGGGAATGGTTTTGAAGTTTGTTCCACACACAGAGCAGCAACTCATTTGCTTTAATATCACCCACTGAAAGTCACTTTACAAAATCTAACACTACACAGAGCCAAAAAGAAGACCATTCATTGGATTGGGATGGTAATATCCTAATCCTCTCAAGGAATAAAAGCACTCAAGGAATGTAAGACCACTCAGTGTTACAACAGTAACCCAAGCAAATGAATGGATGGCAGAAGGGCTGATCCTACCCCAGTACAAATATCTAAGTTGCCTCTTGTTCCCTGCAGGGGAAACAGGACCAGTGAAAGAAATTGTCACAGATATTCTTTCTGCCCTCCACAACCAAAGCTGTGCCAAGGCACAGATGCTGCCTTCAAACTGACTCAGATTCCAGCCCACACTCTCACCTTCCAGACAACTCCTTCCTCAACACGCCCCCCAACACCCACCCCCCAAACACCCCCACAGAAGCCCTCAACGCCCCGCCAGGAGCCGCATCTGTGCCCGTCCCTCCGCAGAGCTTTCCCAGCCTCCAGCAGAGCCCCTGGTTCCCTGCACGTGCCATGGGATGGCACCCAGGAGGGTCTGATCCAAGGCCTTCCCTGGCAGCAAAGCCAGGCTGCCCGGCCTATGGTTCCTGGATCATCCTTCCCAGCAAGCCTTCCCGTGCACGGCTGTTCCATTGGCACATCTGCGCTCAGCTCGGACTGCTCCACTCAACCAGGGCTGCTGGGAAAGGATCCAGAGCAGCCTGGCAAGCTCTTTCTCCAGCTCCCTCTTCACTCCTGGGGGAGGTAGAACATTCCACAGGAAAGCATCTGGTGCCACACAGAGTGGGTGGCATCAGGCAGCTCTGGGGAGGCCCCTCAGGACTGCTGTATCCTGAGGGAACACCGCTGGCCATCCCCTGGGTGTATCTGCAAAAGCTTCAAATCAGCTGCCTCAGCTTCCAGGGCCTCTCTTGGCCAGCATCCTGACGTGGCTGCAGGGCTGCTGCGAGGGGCTGCTGGGACCCAGCGGGACAGGACCGGCTGTCTTGTGTCCTCGTAGCAGCCCTGACACAGCCAGGGCCATCCCGAAAGCAGAGAAACGCTCACGTGTCAGCAGAGACGAGCACGGAGCCCTGGGCTGCTCTCAGGCTATCTCAGCTGGGCTCGCTCCACCACACGGCCCCATGTTAAGGCCGGCTGATGCCCAGCTGCCAGAAATGCCTACCTTGTTCTCTCCAAGATGCACAGGCAGAGCCAACGAGCAGGACACCTTGGGAGGCCTTTTCTGAGGCCAGGGACACACCAAGGTCAGCCAAGGCTCTCCATGCTGCCTGGCCCATACGTCCCAGCTCTGTGCTGGCCCTGGGCCACAGCAGCTCCCACCAAGCAGGAGACAATGCATATTGCCAAGAGTTGAAATACAGCAGACAGGAAAGATGTGAAAAGTATGTGTGTAAAGGCCTTTTAATTCACAGTTCTCACAGAGAGCTTTGGGGCTCATGGCTGGACAGAGATGCTCCTGCTCACACCTCTGTCCAAAGAGGGTAACACACCCTGCTGCAGGTGCTTGGATTGGTTTGCACAGGTCCAGGCAGATGCCAAACCTGCTCCTCACTGCCTTCTCCGTGCCCCTCTGCCACGTGCAATGGGCCTCAAGCACTGAAAGGAGCACAGAGAGCCAAAGGGCGACACTCGCACCTGCCTCACTGGGAGCTCCCTGGCAAGCGCTTTCCTATAGGAGCAAGCCCCTTTCCTCCCAAGGTGTTTCCCCAAATGTCTGGCATTCCTAGGGAAGACCAAAATGCCACTGTTGAGTCAGAGATGACACAGACTCCAAAAGGAATCAGACGCCTAATCCACTTTATGATGAAATCCATTCATTTATATAGTCTAATTTGCTATACATAGACCTGATTGGTCCTTTAATCAAAATATCGACATCATTGTCTAAATAAGAAAGGACCCTTTAGTAAACATATTTCCATAACATTCCACATCTTCACAAACACCAGGATCAGCAACTTTAGATATGAAATTTTAATAATAATTTCGTTTGCGCTTTTCACAGCTTTTCCCAGAATCATGCCTGGGAAACATGTCTGTTTCTTCCTGTGACCAGAGAGCGGCCCCCACTCCAACACACCTTTAAGTAACGCTGGCAAGGCTGAATGACTTCAGGTCCTTTCAGGACAGGCACTCCAGCTCTAGCTCCTCTTCCCCCAAGTGAGTTTCCAGGTGCAGGCTCAGAGGTGCAGCCCCAGGCCCTCTACAAACACAAGCTGCCTCAGCTCCTGCCTGCGCTCACAGCACCAAAACCAGGCTGTTCCTGGCCAGGGACCAGAGCCCTGTTCCTGCAGGATGCTCTTGCCAGCACCTTCCAGGTCTCTCTGCTGTGCACACAGAGCTTTTCATGCCCGCTCCCAACAGGCTTTGGAACACAGAGCCCAAGCTGGCTGGCTCTGCCACCAGCACAGCCCAAACGCAGGCGGAGGAAGAAGCAGCAGGGGCCGTTTTGCGGCCATGCCCAAGAGAGACTGGCAGGGTGCCCTCCCTCTGCTCTCCCTTGCTTGGCTTTCTGACTGGCTCTGAGCCTGGGGCTGCCATTCCTCACTTGTGGGGAGCAGAAGCACAGCCGGGATCCCGGCACTGCCTGACAGCACTCCGGGCACCGGCACAGCCACGTGTCCGAGTCTCAGGCACCGTGCTGCTGCTTCATTTGCTCTTGGGCACAGCCAGAGCTCCCTGCTAAGCCAGGATGCTCTCTGCTTCTGCCCTCTTCCTCATCCTGTGCAGGGATGGAGCACTGCTGTGCTTTCAGGAAGCTATTCTTGAAAGCTTCCAGCATTCTAAGCTCCTTTGCCCTCCATGGATGCTTGCCATGGAATCCCTCTCAGCTGGGCTCAGAGCATACTCAGGTTGGCTCTCCCAAATTCCAGGGGCTCCAGGGTGCTCAGCAAGATGTGTAACGGCACAGTGCTGTGGAACTGCACCTTCAGCACAGGGACCTTTCCAGCCTGACCCGCCCTCGTTCCTCTGGGTCCATGCACAAAACACGGTGTGGCAGAGAACGGCAGCAGGGCCTGTGTGTCCCAGGGTCGGGGATTTGCTTAAGCTCCACAGGGATGCAGGCAAAGTGAAGAAGCCAAACTGTTTATTAATGAAAGGTGAAGCAAAGGGCTGATATGGGAGGGAGAAAGGGAATGACCAGGGCTTCAGGGCTGGTGGGTGGGAGATATCTACAGGCAGGGTGAAGTCAGGAGCTACTGAACTTCTCACAGGCTCAGCTGTGCCCAGCATCAGCTCTGCCTGGAGCTCCAGTGGCGCAGTGGGAGATGGCGTCCTCTTCAGTGTCTCCTGGTGCTGTTCTTGGGACACGGGTTCACTGGATCCTGAAGATGCACCCAATTCTTCAGCTCTTCTGGCACATTGGGTGTGAATATCCAGGTTACCATGGGATGGACTAGTGTCTTTCCTTGGGACTTAAATGGCTGGAACAGAGAGGAAGAGAGCCACAGTCAGCACCCACATCTGCAGGAATCCTAGGAGACGCTCCTGCCAAGGTGTGCTGGTTTGTGCATCACGGACATGATGTTTTGGGAGAGGCTGCTGGCAGGTTCCTCCGTGTCTGATCGGAAACCAGTCAAGGGTTGGCTTTGGGAATTGATAATCTGGAAAGCCGTACATGAAAGCCTCTGTGAAAAACACACGTTACAAACGAAAGAAACTTGGGAACTTTCTCTTTTCCCTTCTGGCAGACAAAGAGGTAACACAGCTGACGCAGCCCAGGCCTGGCTGAGGTCAGTGAAGAAGTCAAGTCCCAGATGGGAGGGATGAGGAGATGCCTTTAGGTTTAGGCTGAAATCCTCTTGTAAACATATGGAGAACGACACTTTTTTCCCTATAACGCATGAAGGTATGGGGAGATGAAAGTGTTCAAATGGAAGGTATGGAGCAAAACCTCCATGCTAAAGTCAGCAGATGTTAAAGTAGCTGTGATACTACGAAAAGTTTGAACAGAGACGGAGAGAAGAGTGATGAAGATCCTGTGCCCCCAGGAACAGAAGATCTCTCTTGCTAGAAATGGAAGATGATTTTAGAGATAGATAAAGAGAACCTTTGCCTTTGAACATCTCAGCTTTAGAACAGTACCCCCTAAGCTGACATGGCACAGAAACACAGCTGTGGGAAAACCTTGTGGAAAATGGGAGCGATTTCAGAATTGCAGATTTCCCTGTAGTGTGGCTGCTTTCATGGAAATTAAGAGCTATGAGAGAACTGTTTTCTTGTGGAAAATCTCCATAACATTAACAAGAGGGACTTCTCCTTAAGTGAGCAGGAGGACTATTCTAGAGGTAGTAAAGTGACTCAAACTTTTGGTTTTGTCTCTTTACATTGTCAGTGGGAAAGAAACAGTTGTAGGGGGAGGTGTTCTGAAGATTTTGTTCTGATTCTTATTCTTATTACTCCTTCTTTTAATTACTGTTAATAATTTTTTCTTCATACCCTTTTAAAGTTTGGAGCCTGCTTTGCCTTCCTCCTAATCCTATCTCAAACAGAAAATTATTAAATACATGCTACTGGATGAACTGGTGATTAACCAACACGGAACTTACCACACTACTTGGAACATTGGCCAGGAAATGATCAATTGGCGAACCAAAACCACTACTCAAGGGTGTCCCACTCAGCTCTTGCATCGGCCAGAAGAGAGGAGGGGCCAACGGGATCAGCCGGAGGACGCTGGCCACGAATCCCCCCGACCAGTGTCCCTGAAATCGCTCACTGTGCCCTGCCCAGGCCACCCCTCATCCCCACAGGGAGCAAAGCCTGCCACAGCCGGGACAGGGACTGCAGCTCCGTGCCGGGGCAATGCAGCTCTCCCGGGCAGTCCCCGCTGTCAGCGCGCTGCCCTCACTCACCCCGGATTGTGGGCCCGGAGCTCGTCCCTCTTCCCCCTGAGGCACCGCCCGGCCATGCCTGTGAACACAGAGGCTGTCACGGCCCCAGCGGCACAGCTCCGTGCCAGCGGCGCTGCCGGGGCAGCAGGCGGGGCTGGGGCCGAGCTGCGGCGGGCCGGGGAGGGAGCGCGGGCTCAGGGCTCACCGATGATCCTGACGGCCGCCTCTCGTACGGACTCCTGAGGGCTATCCAGTAACCGCAGGGCCCACTGCATCAGCTGGACCGCTCTGCTCCTGTCCTCTGCCAGCTGCAGAGAGCGGCAGGAGGGAAGGGTTGGCGCGGGCTCAGCCCCTGGGCCGGGTGCTGCCTGCGCCCCGCCCCGGCCTCCCCTGCCCTCACAGCCCTGAGGCGCGGCCAGCAGCCGCTGGCCAAGGGCTCCCGAGGGCAGGGGGCAGAGGGCCGGCTGCTGCCCAGGGAGCCACGGTGCCGGCCCGCAGCCCCACCGGGCCGGGGCTCCGTGGGCACCCGGCTCGGGCCCACGGGAGCCTGGAGAAGAGCCCGGGCGGCCTCTGGCTGCAGCAGCGGGCAGGGGCACAGCTGCCCGGCCCGCACACTGAGCACCGCCCTCAGGGGCCTTCTCCGGCCTGAGCCTGGGGCTTCAGGCCCTCCTTACCAGGCAGTTGGCAAACTTCAACATCTTCTCCCTCTCAAGTAGCTGCTTGAGCTTCCTTCTCCTCAGGAACTTTACCACACGAAGCAGCGTTTCCCGAGAGGCCTGGAGGGGAACAGATGCACAGATGCGGAGCTGCTACCACAGCCCAAAGAAAAGGACTTGCGTCCCTGTGCCAAGGCCAGGAGCCAGAGGCTGGAGCCTGGGAGAAGCCAACCAGGAGACATCTGTGACCCTTTCCAGGGGGGCACCAGTGTAACTCAAAACCTCACCATTGCCACACGCTTGTTCTCATCATGGCAATGAAAGAAGAGTGGCAGAAGGCTCTGGCTCACAATCTTCTTCAGAGATTTTTGTCCTGTATTGACTACCAAGTCCATCACCTTGAAGAAGAGATTCAGGGAGAGCAGCTGCATATGGATGTCGTCCTGGAAAAAAGGAAAATACCTCAGCACCAATTTCTCCAAGCCCATCTGGGCAAATCCTAAAAGTCCACAAAATTTCTGGGCAGCAACCAGTGCCCATGGCGGGGGGCACAGAGCCTTACGCAGTCAAAGAGCGGCAGGAGTGCCTCAGCCAGCTTCGGGGCAGTGGTGCAGGATATCAGGATATGTTCGTTCTCAAGTATATTTGTGAGCACAGAGAGAGTCATGGTGACAACATAAATATCGGCATCACCCAGCAGCTCCACAAGGTTTTTAGACAGACTGCACATTCTTCTGGCCTGTGTGGAACACAAGGCTGTGCTGGGAAGCCATGGACGGCTGCACTGCCAACACCGCCCTGGCACTGCAAGGCCATCCTGCTGCTGCAGGGCCCACAGGCCAACAGGCCTGCCCCAAAGCACTGGGGCAGGTGAGGCCGGAGAGCTGGGAGCAGCTGCCTCAGCTCCTGAAGCCCAGCCAAGGCAAATGAACTGTATTCCCCAACCCCATACTGCTCATACAACTTCAGCCACTGCCCCCTTCTCACCCTCAAGGGATCCTTGCTGAGCACCATGAGGCCTCTGAGCGCCAGGCGACGCCGCTCCCTGCACTCACTCTGCAGGTACCTTGACATGATCTCCAGTATGCTGTCACCACATTTCATCAAATCTAGGCTCTGAAAGACCTGAAAGGCACAGGGCAGTGACAGGGGAGCCGGCCAGCAGGAGCCCAGAAGCGCACAGGGCTGGGCCCAGGCAGCAGCACAGGGCGTGGGCACCGTCCCAGGCAGCTGTGGCTGTGAGAGGGCAGGGAGCTGGGAGGCAGCTCAGCCAGGCAGCGCTGGAACCAGGCTCACCTCCACAAGGAATGCCAGAAAGGGCAGATCCCAATGTGGCTCCTCCCTGTGCAGCCGCTTGACTAGATGGATTGCAATGAGGGAACACAACGGGATAAAGATACGGAACATCTCCCTGGAAGGGGGAAAAAAAGACACCAAGACCCTGAGGTGAGGGTGCTAAACCTCTCGCAGGAATGACTCCCAGATTTCTGGTCTTTCCCCAGCATCCCTGGAAGGCATGTTGGCCCTTTATGAGGCAGCTCAGTCTGGGCACCTTCCCCTCCCAGACTTTTCCAGTCTCCTTGGCTGTCCCTCAGTGACAAGGCTCTCTGGCCCAGGACTACACGGACTGAGTGGGGCACAGGGCACAAATGCCGGGGGCAGTGGGGAGAAGGGGGTCTCACCTGGCCAGCAGACCCATGGCATAGTGCTGGGTGTCAGCACACAGCATCGTGTCCCAGCCACGCTTGCGCTCCATAGCCACCACCTCATTGTAACATCGCAGTCGGCAGAGCAGAGCCTTCATGGCCTGCACTGCAAACCTGTGTGCAGAGCAAAGCCCAGGTCACACTGGGAGCGCTGGCACTGGCCACAGGGGCATGGGAAGGACAGGAGGACTGGGACCTGTTGGGCTTGCTGGGAAGGCGGTGTTCCTCCTGGCATGCTCTCCAGAAGTGATCAACTTCCTCTGGTGGCATCTGCTGTGTGGTGATGACAACATGGAAAAGCAGAGCCACAAAGAGGTGCCCAGAATAAGGAATCATTGACTTGTGGCACACAGGCACAATGACCCAGATCACCAGAGTTGCCTGCAAAAGAAGCAGCCCAAGACAGCGCTCAGTGCCGAGGTGTCTGTGGGGCAGGGCCCAAGGGCAGATGCATGAGGAGCAGCGGGCCTGGTGCCCCCTGAGCCTGCCCCTAGCCCAGGGTTCAGCTCAGCGCCTGAGGCATGGAGAGGATGGAGAGCTGCCGGTGAAGTGACCGAGGGAAAAGCAGAGGCCAAATCCAGAAACTCACAGCCAGGGAAAAAACGTCCTTGTTGTCCCCATCAGAGGTGCATGCGCTGTGCAGTGGCCAGTCCTCCATCACGCAGAGCAGTGTTGGCAGCACTTTCTCCATGGCTGGTCCCGATGACTTTATGGTTCTCCAAATCATTGCAGCAGCTCTGTGGGATCAGAGCTCTGTGTCAGGGGCATCTCAGTCCCTGGACCATGCCCTGTGCAGCTGTGGGGGCCCAGGTGACAGACCCCGGTGCCCTGAGGGGCAGGGAGGGAGCATTGGCAGCAGGCTTGGGGAACAGAGGGGCCCCAGGGTCCTGGACCTCTGTGTCTGTCTGGCAGAGCCCATAGCACAGCCTGCGCAGGGCCATGGGCCCCAAATGCTGGTGGGCCCTGAGCTGTGCAGGCACGTGGGCCCGGTACCTGTCACATGTTGGGGCACAGCGCAGGAGGGTCAGCACCACATCAGAAGGGTGTTCTTCAGCCATCCTCAGAATGTCACTTTGCAGCCTGGCATCCACAGTGACATTGGACAGTAGACTCTGGTGGATGCTCCTTACAATGGCTGGCACCTGGAGGAGCCATGGGGGAGATTTCGAGTGCTGTCCAAGGGAGCAACTTCCCCAGCTTCCCCCAGGAACTGCTTCCCTTGCCCCCACACTGTGCTGGCCTCAATGGCTGAGGCTCCCCAGTGACCATGGCTTGAGGGGACACACAATCCTGGTAATCCCCCAGGCCTGGCCCCAGGCTGCTTACCTGCTGCGGAGAAGGAACAGCACTGTCGTCACAAAAATCCATAGTGGGAGCAGGAATCCCAGTGGGAGTGGGTGTGCTGTCAGTTTTTGAGATGTCCTCAGTCTCTTCATTGCCAGTGTTTCTGATGACCACATCCTCGGTCATTGCTGTGAGAAGAGCCTTTGCCCAGTTTTCAGTCACTGAGGTGTCAAAGTCTTGAGAATGCTCCACCAAATCTGGGCTGACATCATCAGGCTCTGCCTGGAGCTTGGTCAGCCCTGAGTCAGGCTCGGCTGTGCCCTCAGCTGCTGCAGTGCTGGTCTTTGTGCGCCGAATGCACAGGAATTTCCGGAATCTCTGCAGGACAACAAAGCACAGAGAAGGCAGGGATGCTCCATGGCATGCTCCAAGCATGGTGCTGGGCTGAGCAGGGACAGCAGGCCCAGCCCAGGTCAGGGTGGCTGCAGGTACCTTCAGGGTTTTGCGCAAGCGGCCACGGCCGGGTTCCTGCTCTTGTGTCTTGTCCAGGGCTGCACCTGGCAAAGAGCGAGCGCGGCCAGAGCTGAGGGGCTGCGGGAGAGGCCGGAGAGCACAGCCCAGCCCTGTGCTGCCCAGGCAGGGAGAGCCCCGGGATGGCCCAGGGGATGGAGCACGGCCCCTGCGGTGTGTCTGCCCTGCCCCTGTTCCATCCTGTCCATGGGCATGTGCCCAGGGGACGGGATGGGATAGGATGGGATGGGATGGGATGCGGCCAAGCTGGCTACAGCCATCAGCCCTGTGGCCCAGCGCTGACACTCACCATCCTGTAGTGTCTGGATCTGCTCCGGATCTTCAGTCTGTTGTGCTGGGGCAGCTCCACGGTCTTTCTTTTTGTTCCCTCTTGAAACTTTGAACAGGCCAAGGAATCTGCCCGCCATTCCACCACTCGGCCTTGACGGTACCTTCTAGAGAGATGCCCCAGGATATCGCCAAGTCAACAAATGCAGTTGTGCCTTCAAGGCACCTGCAACAAGGAAGCCTCAGAAAGGCTGCAGAAAGTCCTGCACTCTGGTGTTGAGGACTCCTGCCAAAATCACAGGAGCCTTTTCATTAACGATTCAGGTGACCAAATCCCACGGTCTGGACTTGATGGCACTGGCCGCAGTAAAGGGAGATGCCTGGAAAAGTTCCGAGTGTCCAAGTCCTGCAGTCTGGCCTCTAGGTCAGCTGCAGGAATAACGCTACGGAAAAGCTCCGGAGGAGACGGGAACGAGGGTGCTGTGCGGGGGCTCCTCACGGCACCGCTCTGTCCTGTCCTGTCCCGTCGCGTACTCCGAGCACCCGGGCAAGCTTCTATTTCCCACGTGTCACTATGGGCCCTTGGACACCGGGTTCCATTCCATGCCACGGTGACCGTGCTGCACCCTGTCACCAAGGGCCCTTGCACACACTGCCGCCCTCCCTGGGGCCGCCCCCATCCCAGCCAAAGCGGCCCAGGCTGGAAGGAATGCCTGGCCCCAGGTGTCTAAGGCAGCCCCACAGGATCTTTAGGAAGGGCTCAGAGCATCAGCAAACGCTGCCCTGCTCTGCGGGCTCAGGGCAGCAGAAGGAGCCCCCAGGGCTGCCGACGCAGCCGCGCTGGGAAGGGCACGGGCCCTTCCAGGGACGCTGGCATGGCCTCCTTGGGACACGTCCCGGCCCGTGGCCGTCCTAAACCCGCGGGTGTGACTCACACAAGGAACGTGTGGGCCCGGGCACCAATGCTGCTCTGAGCCCTGGGGCCCGGGCAGCGCTGCCATCAGCAGCTGGGGCAGAGTCCCTGCCCAAGCAGAGCTGCCACCCCCCGAGCCCTGGCAGCGCTGGTGCCTGTCTCCTGCCCCAGAGACCTGTGCCCCCGGGGGGCTTCTGTGCCACAGGGAGCCAAAGCCCACGAGCATTTGCGGCTGATGGCAGGAGCACCTGGAGCAACTGCGGGCAACACTTGGTTTCTGTCAGGAGCTCTTCCTCCCTGCTGGAATGATTTTTGCATTGAACTGATTTCCTTCACCACAGAAACATCTTCTCCTCGAAGGCACAGAAGAACCTGGCATAAAGAAATCCGCACTTCAAGAAAGCTTAACTTCCCATTGTTCATCACAAGGACTTCCAAAAAGGGACAAATTTATTGGCTTGGCGGAGAATGGGAATGGTTTTGAAGTTTGTTCCACACACAGAGCAGCAACTCATTTGCTTTAATATCACCCACTGAAAGTCACTTTACAAAATCTAACACTACACAGAGCCAAAAAGAAGACCATTCATTGGATTGGGATGGTAATATCCTAATCCTCTCAAGGAATAAAAGCACTCAAGGAATGTAAGACCACTCAGTGTTACAACAGTAACCCAAGCAAATGAATGGATGGCAGAAGGGCTGATCCTACCCCAGTACAAATATCTAAGTTGCCTCTTGTTCCCTGCAGGGGAAACAGGACCAGTGAAAGAAATTGTCACAGATATTCTTTCTGCCCTCCACAACCAAAGCTGTGCCAAGGCACAGATGCTGCCTTCAAACTGACTCAGATTCCAGCCCACACTCTCACCTTCCAGACAACTCCTTCCTCAACACGCCCCCCAACACCCACCCCCCAAACACCCCCACAGAAGCCCTCAACGCCCCGCCAGGAGCCGCATCTGTGCCCGTCCCTCCGCAGAGCTTTCCCAGCCTCCAGCAGAGCCCCTGGTTCCCTGCACGTGCCATGGGATGGCACCCAGGAGGGTCTGATCCAAGGCCTTCCCTGGCAGCAAAGCCAGGCTGCCCGGCCTATGGTTCCTGGATCATCCTTCCCAGCAAGCCTTCCCGTGCACGGCTGTTCCATTGGCACATCTGCGCTCAGCTCGGACTGCTCCACTCAACCAGGGCTGCTGGGAAAGGATCCAGAGCAGCCTGGCAAGCTCTTTCTCCAGCTCCCTCTTCACTCCTGGGGGAGGTAGAACATTCCACAGGAAAGCATCTGGTGCCACACAGAGTGGGTGGCATCAGGCAGCTCTGGGGAGGCCCCTCAGGACTGCTGTATCCTGAGGGAACACCGCTGGCCATCCCCTGGGTGTATCTGCAAAAGCTTCAAATCAGCTGCCTCAGCTTCCAGGGCCTCTCTTGGCCAGCATCCTGACGTGGCTGCAGGGCTGCTGCGAGGGGCTGCTGGGACCCAGCGGGACAGGACCGGCTGTCTCGTGTCCTCGTAGCAGCCCTGACACAGCCAGGGCCATCCCAAAAGCAGAGAAACGCTCACGTGTCAGCAGAGACGAGCACGGAGCCCTGGGCTGCTCTCAGGCTATCTCAGCTGGGCTCGCTCCACCACACGGCCCCATGTTAAGGCCGGCTGATGCCCAGCTGCCAGAAATGCCTACCTTGTTCTCTCCAAGATGCACAGGCAGAGCCAACGAGCAGGACACCTTGGGAGGCCTTTTCTGAGGCCAGGGACACACCAAGGTCAGCCAAGGCTCTCCATGCTGCCTGGCCCATACGTCCCAGCTCTGTGCTGGCCCTGGGCCACAGCAGCTCCCACCAAGCAGGAGACAATGCATATTGCCAAGAGTTGAAATACAGCAGACAGGAAAGATGTGAAAAGTATGTGTGTAAAGGCCTTTTAATTCACAGTTCTCACAGAGAGCTTTGGGGCTCATGGCTGGACAGAGATGCTCCTGCTCACACCTCTGTCCAAAGAGGGTAACACACCCTGCTGCAGGTGCTTGGATTGGTTTGCACAGGTCCAGGCAGATGCCAAACCTGCTCCTCACTGCCTTCTCCGTGCCCCTCTGCCACGTGCAATGGGCCTCAAGCACTGAAAGGAGCACAGAGAGCCAAAGGGCGACACTCGCACCTGCCTCACTGGGAGCTCCCTGGCAAGCGCTTTCCTATAGGAGCAAGCCCCTTTCCTCCCAAGGTGTTTCCCCAAATGTCTGGCATTCCTAGGGAAGACCAAAATGCCACTGTTGAGTCAGAGATGACACAGACTCCAAAAGGAATCAGACGCCTAATCCACTTTATGATGAAATCCATTCATTTATATAGTCTAATTTGCTATACATAGACCTGATTGGTCCTTTAATCAAAATATCGACATCATTGTCTAAATAAGAAAGGACCCTTTAGTAAACATATTTCCATAACATTCCACATCTTCACAAACACCAGGATCAGCAACTTTAGATATGAAATTTTAATAATAATTTCGTTTGCGCTTTTCACAGCTTTTCCCAGAATCATGCCTGGGAAACATGTCTGTTTCTTCCTGTGACCAGAGAGCGGCCCCCACTCCAACACACCTTTAAGTAACGCTGGCAAGGCTGAATGACTTCAGGTCCTTTCAGGACAGGCACTCCAGCTCTAGCTCCTCTTCCCCCAAGTGAGTTTCCAGGTGCAGGCTCAGAGGTGCAGCCCCAGGCCCTCTACAAACACAAGCTGCCTCAGCTCCTGCCTGCGCTCACAGCACCAAAACCAGGCTGTTCCTGGCCAGGGACCAGAGCCCTGTTCCTGCAGGATGCTCTTGCCAGCACCTTCCAGGTCTCTCTGCTGTGCACACAGAGCTTTTCATGCCCGCTCCCAACAGGCTTTGGAACACAGAGCCCAAGCTGGCTGGCTCTGCCACCAGCACAGCCCAAACGCAGGCGGAGGAAGAAGCAGCAGGGGCCGTTTTGCGGCCATGCCCAAGAGAGACTGGCAGGGTGCCCTCCCTCTGCTCTCCCTTGCTTGGCTTTCTGACTGGCTCTGAGCCTGGGGCTGCCATTCCTCACTTGTGGGGAGCAGAAGCACAGCCGGGATCCCGGCACTGCCTGACAGCACTCCGGGCACCGGCACAGCCACGTGTCCGAGTCTCAGGCACCGTGCTGCTGCTTCATTTGCTCTTGGGCACAGCCAGAGCTCCCTGCTAAGCCAGGATGCTCTCTGCTTCTGCCCTCTTCCTCATCCTGTGCAGGGATGGAGCACTGCTGTGCTTTCAGGAAGCTATTCTTGAAAGCTTCCAGCATTCTAAGCTCCTTTGCCCTCCATGGATGCTTGCCATGGAATCCCTCTCAGCTGGGCTCAGAGCATACTCAGGTTGGCTCTCCCAAATTCCAGGGGCTCCAGGGTGCTCAGCAAGATGTGTAACGGCACAGTGCTGTGGAACTGCACCTTCAGCACAGGGACCTTTCCAGCCTGACCTGCCCTCGTTCCTCTGGGTCCATGCACAAAACACGGTGTGGCAGAGAACGGCAGCAGGGCCTGTGTGTCCCAGGGTCGGGGATTTGCTTAAGCTCCACAGGGATGCAGGCAAAGTGAAGAAGCCAAACTGTTTATTAATGAAAGGTGAAGCAAAGGGCTGATATGGGAGGGAGAAAGGGAATGACCAGGGCTTCAGGGCTGGTGGGTGGGAGATATCTACAGGCAGGGTGAAGTCAGGAGCTACTGAACTTCTCACAGGCTCAGCTGTGCCCAGCATCAGCTCTGCCTGGAGCTCCAGTGGCGCAGTGGGAGATGGCGTCCTCTTCAGTGTCTCCTGGTGCTGTTCTTGGGACACGGGTTCACTGGATCCTGAAGATGCACCCAATTCTTCAGCTCTTCTGGCACATTGGGTGTGAATATCCAGGTTACCATGGGATGGACTAGTGTCTTTCCTTGGGACTTAAATGGCTGGAACAGAGAGGAAGAGAGCCACAGTCAGCACCCACATCTGCAGGAATCCTAGGAGACGCTCCTGCCAAGGTGTGCTGGTTTGTGCATCACGGACATGATGTTTTGGGAGAGGCTGCTGGCAGGTTCCTCCGTGTCTGATCGGAAACCAGTCAAGGGTTGGCTTTGGGAATTGATAATCTGGAAAGCCGTACATGAAAGCCTCTGTGAAAAACACACGTTACAAACGAAAGAAACTTGGGAACTTTCTCTTTTCCCTTCTGGCAGACAAAGAGGTAACACAGCTGACGCAGCCCAGGCCTGGCTGAGGTCAGTGAAGAAGTCAAGTCCCAGATGGGAGGGATGAGGAGATGCCTTTAGGTTTAGGCTGAAATCCTCTTGTAAACATATGGAGAACGACACTTTTTTCCCTATAACGCATGAAGGTATGGGGAGATGAAAGTGTTCAAATGGAAGGTATGGAGCAAAACCTCCATGCTAAAGTCAGCAGATGTTAAAGTAGCTGTGATACTACGAAAAGTTTGAACAGAGACGGAGAGAAGAGTGATGAAGATCCTGTGCCCCCAGGAACAGAAGATCTCTCTTGCTAGAAATGGAAGATGATTTTAGAGATAGATAAAGAGAACCTTTGCCTTTGAACATCTCAGCTTTAGAACAGTACCCCCCTAAGCTGACATGGCACAGAAACACAGCTGTGGGAAAAGCTTGTGGAAAATGGGAGCGATTTCAGAATTGCAGATTTCCCTGTAGTGTGGCTGCTTTCATGGAAATTAAGAGCTATGAGAGAACTGTTTTCTTGTGGAAAATCTCCATAACATTAACAAGAGGGACTTCTCCTTAAGTGAGCAGGAGGACTATTCTAGAGGTAGTAAAGTGACTCAAACTTTTGGTTTTGTCTCTTTACATTGTCAGTGGGAAAGAAACAGTTGTAGGGGGAGGTGTTCTGAAGATTTTGTTCTGATTCTTATTCTTATTACTCCTTCTTTTAATTACTGTTAATAATTTTTTCTTCATACCCTTTTAAAGTTTGGAGCCTGCTTTGCCTTCCTCCTAATCCTATCTCAAACAGAAAATTATTAAATACATGCTACTGGATGAACTGGTGATTAACCAACACGGAACTTACCACACTACTTGGAACATTGGCCAGGAAATGATCAATTGGCGAACCAAAACCACTACTCAAGGGTGTCCCACTCAGCTCTTGCATCGGCCAGAAGAGAGGAGGGGCCAACGGGATCAGCCGGAGGACGCTGGCCACGAATCCCCCCGACCAGTGTCCCTGAAATCGCTCACTGTGCCCTGCCCAGGCCACCCCTCATCCCCACAGGGAGCAAAGCCTGCCACAGCCGGGACAGGGACTGCAGCTCCGTGCCGGGGCAATGCAGCTCTCCCGGGCAGTCCCCGCTGTCAGCGCGCTGCCCTCACTCACCCGGATTGTGGGCCCGGAGCTCGTCCCTCTTCCCCCTGAGGCACCGCCCGGCCATGCCTGTGAACACAGAGGCTGTCACGGCCCCAGCGGCACAGCTCCGTGCCAGCGGCGCTGCCGGGGCAGCAGGCGGGGCTGGGGCCGAGCTGCGGCGGGCCGGGGAGGGAGCGCGGGCTCAGGGCTCACCGATGATCCTGACGGCCGCCTCTCGTACGGACTCCTGAGGGCTATCCAGTAACCGCAGGGCCCACTGCATCAGCTGGACCGCTCTGCTCCTGTCCTCTGCCAGCTGCAGAGAGCGGCAGGAGGGAAGGGTTGGCGCGGGCTCAGCCCCTGGGCCGGGCGCTGCCTGCGCCCCGCCCCGGCCTCCCCTGCCCTCACAGCCCTGAGGCGCGGCCAGCAGCCGCTGGCCAAGGGCTCCCGAGGGCAGGGGGCAGAGGGCCGGCTGCTGCCCGGGGAGCCACGGTGCCGGCCCGCAGCCCCACCGGGCCGGGGCTCCGTGGGCACCCGGCTCGGGCCCACGGGAGCCTGGAGAAGAGCCCGGGCGGCCTCTGGCTGCAGCAGCGGGCAGGGGCACAGCTGCCCGGCCCGCACACTGAGCACCGCCCTCAGGGGCCTTCTCCGGCCTGAGCCTGGGGCTTCAGGCCCTCCTTACCAGGCAGTTGGCAAACTTCAACATCTTCTCCCTCTCAAGTAGCTGCTTGAGCTTCCTTCTCCTCAGGAACTTTACCACACGAAGCAGCGTTTCCCGAGAGGCCTGGAGGGGAACAGATGCACAGATGCGGAGCTGCTACCACAGCCCAAAGAAAAGGACTTGCGTCCCTGTGCCAAGGCCAGGAGCCAGAGGCTGGAGCCTGGGAGAAGCCAACCAGGAGACATCTGAGACCCTTTCCAGGGGGGCACCAGTGTAACTCAAAACCTCACCATTGCCACACGCTTGTTCTCATCATGGCAATGAAAGAAGAGTGGCAGAAGGCTCTGGCTCACAATCTTCTTCAGAGATTTTTGTCCTGTATTGACTACCAAGTCCATCACCTTGAAGAAGAGATTCAGGGAGAGCAGCTGCATATGGATGTCGTCCTGGAAAAAAGGAAAATACCTCAGCACCAATTTCTCCAAGCCCATCTGGGCAAATCCTAAAAGTCCACAAAATTTCTGGGCAGCAACCAGTGCCCATGGCGGGGGGCACAGAGCCTTACGCAGTCAAAGAGCGGCAGGAGTGCCTCAGCCAGCTTCGGGGCAGTGGTGCAGGATATCAGGATATGTTCGTTCTCAAGTATATTTGTGAGCACAGAGAGAGTCATGGTGACAACATAAATATCGGCATCACCCAGCAGCTCCACAAGGTTTTTAGACAGACTGCACATTCTTCTGGCCTGTGTGGAACACAAGGCTGTGCTGGGAAGCCATGGACGGCTGCACTGCCAACACCGCCCTGGCACTGCAAGGCCACCCTGCTGCTGCAGGGCCCACAGGCCAACAGGCCTGCCCCAAAGCACTGGGGCAGGTGAGGCCGGAGAGCTGGGAGCAGCTGCCTCAGCTCCTGAAGCCCAGCCAAGGCAAATGAACTGTATTCCCCAACCCCATACTGCTCATACAACTTCAGCCACTGCCCCCTTCTCACCCTCAAGGGATCCTTGCTGAGCACCATGAGGCCTCTGAGCGCCAGGCGACGCCGCTCCCTGCACTCACTCTGCAGGTACCTTGACATGATCTCCAGTATGCTGTCACCACATTTCATCAAATCTAGGCTCTGAAAGACCTGAAAGGCACAGGGCAGTGACAGGGGAGCCGGCCAGCAGGAGCCCAGAAGCGCACAGGGCTGGGCCCAGGCAGCAGCACAGGGCGTGGGCACCGTCCCAGGCAGCTGTGGCTGTGAGAGGGCAGGGAGCTGGGAGGCAGCTCAGCCAGGCAGCGCTGGAACCAGGCTCACCTCCACAAGGAATGCCAGAAAGGGCAGATCCCAATGTGGCTCCTCCCTGTGCAGCCGCTTGACTAGATGGATTGCAATGAGGGAACACAACGGGATAAAGATACGGAACATCTCCCTGGAAGGGGGAAAAAAAGACACCAAGACCCTGAGGTGAGGGTGCTAAACCTCTCGCAGGAATGACTCCCAGATTTCTGGTCTTTCCCCAGCATCCCTGGAAGGCATGTTGGCCCTTTATGAGGCAGCTCAGTCTGGGCACCTTCCCCTCCCAGACTTTTCCAGTCTCCTTGGCTGTCCCTCAGTGACAAGGCTCTCTGGCCCAGGACTACACGGACTGAGTGGGGCACAGGGCACAAATGCCAGGGGCAGTGGGGAGAAGGGGGTCTCACCTGGCCAGCAGACCCATGGCATAGTGCTGGGTGTCAGCACACAGCATCGTGTCCCAGCCACGCTTGCGCTCCATAGCCACCACCTCATTGTAACATCGCAGTCGGCAGAGCAGAGCCTTCATGGCCTGCACTGCAAACCTGTGTGCAGAGCAAAGCCCAGGTCACACTGGGAGCGCTGGCACTGGCCACAGGGGCATGGGAAGGACAGGAGGACTGGGACCTGTTGGGCTTGCTGGGAAGGCGGTGTTCCTCCTGGCATGCTCTCCAGAAGTGATCAACTTCCTCTGGTGGCATCTGCTGTGTGGTGATGACAACATGGAAAAGCAGAGCCACAAAGAGGTGCCCAGAATAAGGAATCATTGACTTGTGGCACACAGGCACAATGACCCAGATCACCAGAGTTGCCTGCAAAAGAAGCAGCCCAAGACAGCGCTCAGTGCCGAGGTGTCTGTGGGGCAGGGCCCAAGGGCAGATGCAGGAGGAGCAGCGGGCCTGGTGCCCCCTGAGCCTGCCCCTAGCCCAGGGTTCAGCTCAGCGCCTGAGGCATGGAGAGGATGGAGAGCTGCCGGTGAAGTGACCGAGGGAAAAGCAGAGGCCAAATCCAGAAACTCACAGCCAGGGAAAAAACGTCCTTGTTGTCCCCATCAGAGGTGCATGCGCTGTGCAGTGGCCAGTCCTCCATCACGCAGAGCAGTGTTGGCAGCACTTTCTCCATGGCTGGTCCCGATGACTTTATGGTTCTCCAAATCATTGCAGCAGCTCTGTGGGATCAGAGCTCTGTGTCAGGGGCATCTCAGTCCCTGGACCATGCCCTGTGCAGCTGTGGGGGCCCAGGTGACAGACCCCGGTGCCCTGAGGGGCAGGGAGGGAGCATTGGCAGCAGGCTTGGGGAACAGAGGGGCCCCAGGGTCCTGGACCTCTGTGTCTGTCTGGCAGAGCCCATAGCACAGCCTGCGCAGGGCCATGGGCCCCAAATGCTGGTGGGCCCTGAGCCGTGCAGGCACGTGGGCCCGGTACCTGTCACATGTTGGGGCACAGCGCAGGAGGGTCAGCACCACATCAGAAGGGTGTTCTTCAGCCATCCTCAGAATGTCACTTTGCAGCCTGGCATCCACAGTGACATTGGACAGTAGACTCTGGTGGATGCTCCTTACAATGGCTGGCACCTGGAGGAGCCATGGGGGAGATTTCGAGTGCTGTCCAAGGGAGCAACTTCCCCAGCTTCCCCCAGGAACTGCTTCCCTTGCCCCCACACTGTGCTGGCCTCAATGGCTGAGGCTCCCCAGTGACCATGGCTTGAGGGGACACACAATCCTGGTAATCCCCCAGGCCTGGCCCCAGGCTGCTTACCTGCTGCGGAGAAGGAACAGCACTGTCGTCACAAAAATCCATAGTGGGAGCAGGAATCCCAGTGGGAGTGGGTGTGCTGTCAGTTTTTGAGATGTCCTCAGTCTCTTCATTGCCAGTGTTTCTGATGACCACATCCTCGGTCATTGCTGTGAGAAGAGCCTTTGCCCAGTTTTCAGTCACTGAGGTGTCAAAGTCTTGAGAATGCTCCACCAAATCTGGGCTGACATCATCGGGCTCTGCCTGGAGCTTGGTCAGCCCCGAGTCAGGCTCGGCTGTGCCCTCAGCTGCTGCAGTGCTGGTCTTTGTGCGCCGAATGCACAGGAATTTCCGGAATCTCTGCAGGACAACAAAGCACAGAGAAGGCAGGGATGCTCCATGGCATGCTCCAAGCATGGTGCTGGGCTGAGCAGGGACAGCAGGCCCAGCCCAGGTCAGGGTGGCTGCAGGTACCTTCAGGGTTTTGCGCAAGCGGCCACGGCCGGGTTCCTGCTCTTGTGTCTTGTCCAGGGCTGCACCTGGCAAAGAGCGAGCGCGGCCAGAGCTGAGGGGCTGCGGGAGAGGCCGGAGAGCACAGCCCAGCCCTGTGCTGCCCAGGCAGGGAGAGCCCCGGGATGGCCCAGGGGATGGAGCACGGCCCCTGCGGTGTGTCTGCCCTGCCCCTGTTCCATCCTGTCCATGGGCATGTGCCCAGGGGACAGGATGGGATAGGATGGGATGGGATGGGATGCGGCCAAGCTGGCTACAGCCATCAGCCCTGTGGCCCAGCGCTGACACTCACCATCCTGTAGTGTCTGGATCTGCTCCGGATCTTCAGTCTGTTGTGCTGGGGCAGCTCCACGGTCTTTCTTTTTGTTCCCTCTTGAAACTTTGAACAGGCCAAGGAATCTGCCCGCCATTCCGCCACTCGGCCTTGACGGTACCTTCTAGAGAGATGCCCCAGGATATCGCCAAGTCAACAAATGCAGTTGTGCCTTCAAGGCACCTGCAACAAGGAAGCCTCAGAAAGGCTGCAGAAAGTCCTGCACTCTGCTGTTGAGGACCCCTGTCAAAATCACAGGAGCCTTTTCATTAAGGATTCAGGTGACCAAATCCCACGGTCTGGACTTGATGGCACTGGCCGCAGTAAAGGGAGATGCCTGGAAAAGTTCCGAGTGTCCAAGTCCTGCAGTCTGGCCTCTAGGTCAGCTGCAGGAATAACGCTACGGAAAAGCTCCGGAGGAGACGGGAACGAGGGTGCTGTGCGGGGGCTCCTCACGGCACCGCTCTGTCCTGTCCTGTCCCGTCGCGTACTCCGAGCACCCGGGCAAGCTTCTATTTCCCACGTGTCACTATGGGCCCTTGGACACCGGGTTCCATTCCATGCCACGGTGACCGTGCTGCACCCTGTCACCAAGGGCCCTTGCACACACTGCCGCCCTCCCTGGGGCCGCCCCCAGCCCAGCCAAAGCGGCCCAGGCTGGAAGGAATGCCTGGCCCCAGGTGTCTAAGGCAGCCCCACAGGATCTTTAGGAAGGGCTCAGAGCATCAGCAAACGCTGCCCTGCTCTGCGGGCTCAGGGCAGCAGAAGGAGCCCCCAGGGCTGCCGACGCAGCCGCGCTGGGAAGGGCATGGGCCCTTCCAGGGACGCTGGCACGGCCTCCTTGGGACACGTCCCGGCCCGTGGCCGTCCTAAACCCGCGGGTGTGACTCACACAAGGAACGTGTGGGCCCGGGCACCAATGCTGCTCTGAGCCCTGGGGCCCGGGCAGCGCTGCCATCAGCAGCTGGGGCAGAGTCCCTGCCCAAGCAGAGCTGCCACCCCCCGAGCCCTGGCAGCGCTGGTGCCCGTCTCCTGCCCCAGAGACCTGTGCCCCCGGGGGGCTTCTGTGCCACAGGGAGCCAAAGCCCACGAGCATTTGCGGCTGATGGCAGGAGCACCTGGAGCAACTGCGGGCAACACTTGGTTTCTGTCAGGAGCTCTTCCTCCCTGCTGGAATGATTTTTGCATTGAACTGATTTCCTTCACCACAGAAACATCTTCTCCTCGAAGGCACAGAAGAACCTGGCATAAAGAAATCCGCACTTCAAGAAAGCTTAACTTCCCATTGTTCATCACAAGGACTTCCAAAAAGGGACAAATTTATTGGCTTGGCGGAGAATGGGAATGGTTTTGAAGTTTGTTCCACACACAGAGCAGCAACTCATTTGCTTTAATATCACCCACTGAAAGTCACTTTACAAAATCTAACACTACACAGAGCCAAAAAGAAGACCATTCATTGGATTGGGATGGTAATATCCTAATCCTCTCAAGGAATAAAAGCACTCAAGGAATGTAAGACCACTCAGTGTTACAACAGTAACCCAAGCAAATGAATGGATGGCAGAAGGGCTGATCCTACCCCAGTACAAATATCTAAGTTGCCTCTTGTTCCCTGCAGGGGAAACAGGACCAGTGAAAGAAATTGTCACAGATATTCTTTCTGCCCTCCACAACCAAAGCTGTGCCAAGGCACAGATGCTGCCTTCAAACTGACTCAGATTCCAGCCCACACTCTCACCTTCCAGACAACTCCTTCCTCAACACGCCCCCCAACACCCACCCCCCAAACACCCCCACAGAAGCCCTCAACGCCCCGCCAGGAGCCGCATCTGTGCCCGTCCCTCCGCAGAGCTTTCCCAGCCTCCAGCAGAGCCCCTGGTTCCCTGCACGTGCCATGGGATGGCACCCAGGAGGGTCTGATCCAAGGCCTTCCCTGGCAGCAAAGCCAGGCTGCCCGGCCTATGGTTCCTGGATCATCCTTCCCAGCAAGCCTTCCCGTGCACGGCTGTTCCATTGGCACATCTGCGCTCAGCTCGGACTGCTCCACTCAACCAGGGCTGCTGGGAAAGGATCCAGAGCAGCCTGGCAAGCTCTTTCTCCAGCTCCCTCTTCACTCCTGGGGGAGGTAGAACATTCCACAGGAAAGCATCTGGTGCCACACAGAGTGGGTGGCATCAGGCAGCTCTGGGGAGGCCCCTCAGGACTGCTGTATCCTGAGGGAACACCGCTGGCCATCCCCTGGGTGTATCTGCAAAAGCTTCAAATCAGCTGCCTCAGCTTCCAGGGCCTCTCTTGGCCAGCATCCTGACGTGGCTGCAGGGCTGCTGCGAGGGGCTGCTGGGACCCAGCGGGACAGGACCGGCTGTCTCGTGTCCTCGTAGCAGCCCTGACACAGCCAGGGCCATCCCAAAAGCAGAGAAACGCTCACGTGTCAGCAGAGACGAGCACGGAGCCCTGGGCTGCTCTCAGGCTATCTCAGCTGGGCTCGCTCCACCACACGGCCCCATGTTAAGGCCGGCTGATGCCCAGCTGCCAGAAATGCCTACCTTGTTCTCTCCAAGATGCACAGGCAGAGCCAACGAGCAGGACACCTTGGGAGGCCTTTTCTGAGGCCAGGGACACACCAAGGTCAGCCAAGGCTCTCCATGCTGCCTGGCCCATACGTCCCAGCTCTGTGCTGGCCCTGGGCCACAGCAGCTCCCACCAAGCAGGAGACAATGCATATTGCCAAGAGTTGAAATACAGCAGACAGGAAAGATGTGAAAAGTATGTGTGTAAAGGCCTTTTAATTCACAGTTCTCACAGAGAGCTTTGGGGCTCATGGCTGGACAGAGATGCTCCTGCTCACACCTCTGTCCAAAGAGGGTAACACACCCTGCTGCAGGTGCTTGGATTGGTTTGCACAGGTCCAGGCAGATGCCAAACCTGCTCCTCACTGCCTTCTCCGTGCCCCTCTGCCACGTGCAATGGGCCTCAAGCACTGAAAGGAGCACAGAGAGCCAAAGGGCGACACTCGCACCTGCCTCACTGGGAGCTCCCTGGCAAGCGCTTTCCTATAGGAGCAAGCCCCTTTCCTCCCAAGGTGTTTCCCCAAATGTCTGGCATTCCTAGGGAAGACCAAAATGCCACTGTTGAGTCAGAGATGACACAGACTCCAAAAGGAATCAGACGCCTAATCCACTTTATGATGAAATCCATTCATTTATATAGTCTAATTTGCTATACATAGACCTGATTGGTCCTTTAATCAAAATATCGACATCATTGTCTAAATAAGAAAGGACCCTTTAGTAAACATATTTCCATAACATTCCACATCTTCACAAACACCAGGATCAGCAACTTTAGATATGAAATTTTAATAATAATTTCGTTTGCGCTTTTCACAGCTTTTCCCAGAATCATGCCTGGGAAACATGTCTGTTTCTTCCTGTGACCAGAGAGCGGCCCCCACTCCAACACACCTTTAAGTAACGCTGGCAAGGCTGAATGACTTCAGGTCCTTTCAGGACAGGCACTCCAGCTCTAGCTCCTCTTCCCCCAAGTGAGTTTCCAGGTGCAGGCTCAGAGGTGCAGCCCCAGGCCCTCTACAAACACAAGCTGCCTCAGCTCCTGCCTGCGCTCACAGCACCAAAACCAGGCTGTTCCTGGCCAGGGACCAGAGCCCTGTTCCTGCAGGATGCTCTTGCCAGCACCTTCCAGGTCTCTCTGCTGTGCACACAGAGCTTTTCATGCCCGCTCCCAACAGGCTTTGGAACACAGAGCCCAAGCTGGCTGGCTCTGCCACCAGCACAGCCCAAACGCAGGCGGAGGAAGAAGCAGCAGGGGCCGTTTTGCGGCCATGCCCAAGAGAGACTGGCAGGGTGCCCTCCCTCTGCTCTCCCTTGCTTGGCTTTCTGACTGGCTCTGAGCCTGGGGCTGCCATTCCTCACTTGTGGGGAGCAGAAGCACAGCCGGGATCCCGGCACTGCCTGACAGCACTCCGGGCACCGGCACAGCCACGTGTCCGAGTCTCAGGCACCGTGCTGCTGCTTCATTTGCTCTTGGGCACAGCCAGAGCTCCCTGCTAAGCCAGGATGCTCTCTGCTTCTGCCCTCTTCCTCATCCTGTGCAGGGATGGAGCACTGCTGTGCTTTCAGGAAGCTATTCTTGAAAGCTTCCAGCATTCTAAGCTCCTTTGCCCTCCATGGATGCTTGCCATGGAATCCCTCTCAGCTGGGCTCAGAGCATACTCAGGTTGGCTCTCCCAAATTCCAGGGGCTCCAGGGTGCTCAGCAAGATGTGTAACGGCACAGTGCTGTGGAACTGCACCTTCAGCACAGGGACCTTTCCAGCCTGACCTGCCCTCGTTCCTCTGGGTCCATGCACAAAACACGGTGTGGCAGAGAACGGCAGCAGGGCCTGTGTGTCCCAGGGTCGGGGATTTGCTTAAGCTCCACAGGGATGCAGGCAAAGTGAAGAAGCCAAACTGTTTATTAATGAAAGGTGAAGCAAAGGGCTGATATGGGAGGGAGAAAGGGAATGAGCAGGGCTTCAGGGCTGGTGGGTGGGAGATATCTACAGGCAGGGTGAAGTCAGGAGCTACTGAACTTCTCACAGGCTCAGCTGTGCCCAGCATCAGCTCTGCCTGGAGCTCCAGTGGCGCAGTGGGAGATGGCGTCCTCTTCAGTGTCTCCTGGTGCTGTTCTTGGGACACGGGTTCACTGGATCCTGAAGATGCACCCAATTCTTCAGCTCTTCTGGCACATTGGGTGTGAATATCCAGGTTACCATGGGATGGACTAGTGTCTTTCCTTGGGACTTAAATGGCTGGAACAGAGAGGAAGAGAGCCACAGTCAGCACCCACATCTGCAGGAATCCTAGGAGACGCTCCTGCCAAGGTGTGCTGGTTTGTGCATCACGGACATGATGTTTTGGGAGAGGCTGCTGGCAGGTTCCTCCGTGTCTGATCGGAAACCAGTCAAGGGTTGGCTTTGGGAATTGATAATCTGGAAAGCCGTACATGAAAGCCTCTGTGAAAAACACACGTTACAAACGAAAGAAACTTGGGAACTTTCTCTTTTCCCTTCTGGCCGACAAAGAGGTAACACAGCTGACGCAGCCCAGGCCTGGCTGAGGTCAGTGAAGAAGTCAAGTCCCAGATGGGAGGGATGAGGAGATGCCTTTAGGTTTAGGCTGAAATCCTCTTGTAAACATATGGAGAACGACACTTTTTTCCCTATAACGCATGAAGGTATGGGGAGATGAAAGTGTTCAAATGGAAGGTATGGAGCAAAACCTCCATGCTAAAGTCAGCAGATGTTAAAGTAGCTGTGATACTACGAAAAGTTTGAACAGAGACGGAGAGAAGAGTGATGAAGATCCTGTGCCCCCAGGAACAGAAGATCTCTCTTGCTAGAAATGGAAGATGATTTTAGAGATAGATAAAGAGAACCTTTGCCTTTGAACATCTCAGCTTTAGAACAGTACCCCCCTAAGCTGACATGGCACAGAAACACAGCTGTGGGAAAACCTTGTGGAAAATGGGAGCGATTTCAGAATTGCAGATTTCCCTGTAGTGTGGCTGCTTTCATGGAAATTAAGAGCTATGAGAGAACTGTTTTCTTGTGGAAAATCTCCATAACATTAACAAGAGGGACTTCTCCTTAAGTGAGCAGGAGGACTATTCTAGAGGTAGTAAAGTGACTCAAACTTTTGGTTTTGTCTCTTTACATTGTCAGTGGGAAAGAAACAGTTGTAGGGGGAGGTGTTCTGAAGATTTTGTTCTGATTCTTATTCTTATTACTCCTTCTTTTAATTACTGTTAATAATTTTTTCTTCATACCCTTTTAAAGTTTGGAGCCTGCTTTGCCTTCCTCCTAATCCTATCTCAAACAGAAAATTATTAAATACATGCTACTGGATGAACTGGTGATTAACCAACACGGAACTTACCACACTACTTGGAACATTGGCCAGGAAATGATCAATTGGCGAACCAAAACCACTACTCAAGGGTGTCCCACTCAGCTCTTGCATCGGCCAGAAGAGAGGAGGGGCCAACGGGATCAGCCGGAGGACGCTGGCCACGAATCCCCCCGACCAGTGTCCCTGAAATCGCTCACTGTGCCCTGCCCAGGCCACCCCTCATCCCCACAGGGAGCAAAGCCTGCCACAGCCGGGACAGGGACTGCAGCTCCGTGCCGGGGCAATGCAGCTCTCCCGGGCAGTCCCCGCTGTCAGCGCGCTGCCCTCACTCACCCCGGATTGTGGGCCCGGAGCTCGTCCCTCTTCCCCCTGAGGCACCGCCCGGCCATGCCTGTGAACACAGAGGCTGTCACGGCCCCAGCGGCACAGCTCCGTGCCAGCGGCGCTGCCGGGGCAGCAGGCGGGGCTGGGGCCGAGCTGCGGCGGGCCGGGGAGGGAGCGCGGGCTCAGGGCTCACCGATGATCCTGACGGCCGCCTCTCGTACGGACTCCTGAGGGCTATCCAGTAACCGCAGGGCCCACTGCATCAGCTGGACCGCTCTGCTCCTGTCCTCTGCCAGCTGCAGAGAGCGGCAGGAGGGAAGGGTTGGCGCGGGCTCAGCCCCTGGGCCGGGCGCTGCCTGCGCCCCGCCCCGGCCTCCCCTGCCCTCACAGCCCTGAGGCGTGGCCAGCAGCCGCTGGCCAAGGGCTCCCGAGGGCAGGGGGCAGAGGGCCGGCTGCTGCCCGGGGAGCCACGGTGCCGGCCCGCAGCCCCACCGGGCCGGGGCTCCGTGGGCACCCGGCTCGGGCCCACGGGAGCCTGGAGAAGAGCCCGGGCGGCCTCTGGCTGCAGCAGCGGGCAGGGGCACAGCTGCCCGGCCCGCACACTGAGCACCGCCCTCAGGGGCCTTCTCCGGCCTGAGCCTGGGGCTTCAGGCCCTCCTTACCAGGCAGTTGGCAAACTTCAACATCTTCTCCCTCTCAAGTAGCTGCTTGAGCTTCCTTCTCCTCAGGAACTTTACCACACGAAGCAGCGTTTCCCGAGAGGCCTGGAGGGGAACAGATGCACAGATGCGGAGCTGCTACCACAGCCCAAAGAAAAGGACTTGCGTCCCTGTGCCAAGGCCAGGAGCCAGAGGCTGGAGCCTGGGAGAAGCCAACCAGGAGACATCTGTGACCCTTTCCAGGGGGGCACCAGTGTAACTCAAAACCTCACCATTGCCACACGCTTGTTCTCATCATGGCAATGAAAGAAGAGTGGCAGAAGGCTCTGGCTCACAATCTTCTTCAGAGATTTTTGTCCTGTATTGACTACCAAGTCCATCACCTTGAAGAAGAGATTCAGGGAGAGCAGCTGCATATGGATGTCGTCCTGGAAAAAAGGAAAATACCTCAGCACCAATTTCTCCAAGCCCATCTGGGCAAATCCTAAAAGTCCACAAAATTTCTGGGCAGCAACCAGTGCCCATGGCGGGGGGCACAGAGCCTTACGCAGTCAAAGAGCGGCAGGAGTGCCTCAGCCAGCTTCGGGGCAGTGGTGCAGGATATCAGGATATGTTCGTTCTCAAGTATATTTGTGAGCACAGAGAGAGTCATGGTGACAACATAAATATCGGCATCACCCAGCAGCTCCACAAGGTTTTTAGACAGACTGCACATTCTTCTGGCCTGTGTGGAACACAAGGCTGTGCTGGGAAGCCATGGACGGCTGCACTGCCAACACCGCCCTGGCACTGCAAGGCCACCCTGCTGCTGCAGGGCCCACAGGCCAACAGGCCTGCCCCAAAGCACTGGGGCAGGTGAGGCCGGAGAGCTGGGAGCAGCTGCCTCAGCTCCTGAAGCCCAGCCAAGGCAAATGAACTGTATTCCCCAACCCCATACTGCTCATACAACTTCAGCCACTGCCCCCTTCTCACCCTCAAGGGATCCTTGCTGAGCACCATGAGGCCTCTGAGCGCCAGGCGACGCCGCTCCCTGCACTCACTCTGCAGGTACCTTGACATGATCTCCAGTATGCTGTCACCACATTTCATCAAATCTAGGCTCTGAAAGACCTGAAAGGCACAGGGCAGTGACAGGGGAGCCGGCCAGCAGGAGCCCAGAAGCGCACAGGGCTGGGCCCAGGCAGCAGCACAGGGCGTGGGCACCGTCCCAGGCAGCTGTGGCTGTGAGAGGGCAGGGAGCTGGGAGGCAGCTCAGCCAGGCAGCGCTGGAACCAGGCTCACCTCCACAAGGAATGCCAGAAAGGGCAGATCCCAATGTGGCTCCTCCCTGTGCAGCCGCTTGACTAGATGGATTGCAATGAGGGAACACAACGGGATAAAGATACGGAACATCTCCCTGGAAGGGGGAAAAAAAGACACCAAGACCCTGAGGTGAGGGTGCTAAACCTCTCGCAGGAATGACTCCCAGATTTCTGGTCTTTCCCCAGCATCCCTGGAAGGCATGTTGGCCCTTTATGAGGCAGCTCAGTCTGGGCACCTTCCCCTCCCAGACTTTTCCAGTCTCCTTGGCTGTCCCTCAGTGACAAGGCTCTCTGGCCCAGGACTACACGGACTGAGTGGGGCACAGGGCACAAATGCCAGGGGCAGTGGGGAGAAGGGGGTCTCACCTGGCCAGCAGACCCATGGCATAGTGCTGGGTGTCAGCACACAGCATCGTGTCCCAGCCACGCTTGCGCTCCATAGCCACCACCTCATTGTAACATCGCAGTCGGCAGAGCAGAGCCTTCATGGCCTGCACTGCAAACCTGTGTGCAGAGCAAAGCCCAGGTCACACTGGGAGCGCTGGCACTGGCCACAGGGGCATGGGAAGGACAGGAGGACTGGGACCTGTTGGGCTTGCTGGGAAGGCGGTGTTCCTCCTGGCATGCTCTCCAGAAGTGATCAACTTCCTCTGGTGGCATCTGCTGTGTGGTGATGACAACATGGAAAAGCAGAGCCACAAAGAGGTGCCCAGAATAAGGAATCATTGACTTGTGGCACACAGGCACAATGACCCAGATCACCAGAGTTGCCTGCAAAAGAAGCAGCCCAAGACAGCGCTCAGTGCCGAGGTGTCTGTGGGGCAGGGCCCAAGGGCAGATGCAGGAGGAGCAGCGGGCCTGGTGCCCCCTGAGCCTGCCCCTAGCCCAGGGTTCAGCTCAGCGCCTGAGGCATGGAGAGGATGGAGAGCTGCCGGTGAAGTGACCGAGGGAAAAGCAGAGGCCAAATCCAGAAACTCACAGCCAGGGAAAAAACGTCCTTGTTGTCCCCATCAGAGGTGCATGCGCTGTGCAGTGGCCAGTCCTCCATCACGCAGAGCAGTGTTGGCAGCACTTTCTCCATGGCTGGTCCCGATGACTTTATGGTTCTCCAAATCATTGCAGCAGCTCTGTGGGATCAGAGCTCTGTGTCAGGGGCATCTCAGTCCCTGGACCATGCCCTGTGCAGCTGTGGGGGCCCAGGTGACAGACCCCGGTGCCCTGAGGGGCAGGGAGGGAGCATTGGCAGCAGGCTTGGGGAACAGAGGGGCCCCAGGGTCCTGGACCTCTGTGTCTGTCTGGCAGAGCCCATAGCACAGCCTGCGCAGGGCCATGGGCCCCAAATGCTGGTGGGCCCTGAGCCGTGCAGGCACGTGGGCCCGGTACCTGTCACATGTTGGGGCACAGCGCAGGAGGGTCAGCACCACATCAGAAGGGTGTTCTTCAGCCATCCTCAGAATGTCACTTTGCAGCCTGGCATCCACAGTGACATTGGACAGTAGACTCTGGTGGATGCTCCTTACAATGGCTGGCACCTGGAGGAGCCATGGGGGAGATTTCGAGTGCTGTCCAAGGGAGCAACTTCCCCAGCTTCCCCCAGGAACTGCTTCCCTTGCCCCCACACTGTGCTGGCCTCAATGGCTGAGGCTCCCCAGTGACCATGGCTTGAGGGGACACACAATCCTGGTAATCCCCCAGGCCTGGCCCCAGGCTGCTTACCTGCTGCGGAGAAGGAACAGCACTGTCGTCACAAAAATCCATAGTGGGAGCAGGAATCCCAGTGGGAGTGGGTGTGCTGTCAGTTTTTGAGATGTCCTCAGTCTCTTCATTGCCAGTGTTTCTGATGACCACATCCTCGGTCATTGCTGTGAGAAGAGCCTTTGCCCAGTTTTCAGTCACTGAGGTGTCAAAGTCTTGAGAATGCTCCACCAAATCTGGGCTGACATCATCGGGCTCTGCCTGGAGCTTGGTCAGCCCCGAGTCAGGCTCGGCTGTGCCCTCAGCTGCTGCAGTGCTGGTCTTTGTGCGCCGAATGCACAGGAATTTCCGGAATCTCTGCAGGACAACAAAGCACAGAGAAGGCAGGGATGCTCCATGGCATGCTCCAAGCATGGTGCTGGGCTGAGCAGGGACAGCAGGCCCAGCCCAGGTCAGGGTGGCTGCAGGTACCTTCAGGGTTTTGCGCAAGCGGCCACGGCCGGGTTCCTGCTCTTGTGTCTTGTCCAGGGCTGCACCTGGCAAAGAGCGAGCGCGGCCAGAGCTGAGGGGCTGCGGGAGAGGCCGGAGAGCACAGCCCAGCCCTGTGCTGCCCAGGCAGGGAGAGCCCCGGGATGGCCCAGGGGATGGAGCACGGCCCCTGCGGTGTGTCTGCCCTGCCCCTGTTCCATCCTGTCCATGGGCATGTGCCCAGGGGACAGGATGGGATAGGATGGGATGGGATGGGATGCGGCCAAGCTGGCTACAGCCATCAGCCCTGTGGCCCAGCGCTGACACTCACCATCCTGTAGTGTCTGGATCTGCTCCGGATCTTCAGTCTGTTGTGCTGGGGCAGCTCCACGGTCTTTCTTTTTGTTCCCTCTTGAAACTTTGAACAGGCCAAGGAATCTGCCCGCCATTCCGCCACTCGGCCTTGACGGTACCTTCTAGAGAGATGCCCCAGGATATCGCCAAGTCAACAAATGCAGTTGTGCCTTCAAGGCACCTGCAACAAGGAAGCCTCAGAAAGGCTGCAGAAAGTCCTGCACTCTGCTGTTGAGGACCCCTGTCAAAATCACAGGAGCCTTTTCATTAAGGATTCAGGTGACCAAATCCCACGGTCTGGACTTGATGGCACTGGCCGCAGTAAAGGGAGATGCCTGGAAAAGTTCCGAGTGTCCAAGTCCTGCAGTCTGGCCTCTAGGTCAGCTGCAGGAATAACGCTACGGAAAAGCTCCGGAGGAGACGGGAACGAGGGTGCTGTGCGGGGGCTCCTCACGGCACCGCTCTGTCCTGTCCTGTCCCGTCGCGTACTCCGAGCACCCGGGCAAGCTTCTATTTCCCACGTGTCACTATGGGCCCTTGGACACCGGGTTCCATTCCATGCCACGGTGACCGTGCTGCACCCTGTCACCAAGGGCCCTTGCACACACTGCCGCCCTCCCTGGGGCCGCCCCCAGCCCAGCCAAAGCGGCCCAGGCTGGAAGGAATGCCTGGCCCCAGGTGTCTAAGGCAGCCCCACAGGATCTTTAGGAAGGGCTCAGAGCATCAGCAAACGCTGCCCTGCTCTGCGGGCTCAGGGCAGCAGAAGGAGCCCCCAGGGCTGCCGACGCAGCCGCGCTGGGAAGGGCATGGGCCCTTCCAGGGACGCTGGCACGGCCTCCTTGGGACACGTCCCGGCCCGTGGCCGTCCTAAACCCGCGGGTGTGACTCACACAAGGAACGTGTGGGCCCGGGCACCAATGCTGCTCTGAGCCCTGGGGCCCGGGCAGCGCTGCCATCAGCAGCTGGGGCAGAGTCCCTGCCCAAGCAGAGCTGCCACCCCCCGAGCCCTGGCAGCGCTGGTGCCCGTCTCCTGCCCCAGAGACCTGTGCCCCCGGGGGGCTTCTGTGCCACAGGGAGCCAAAGCCCACGAGCATTTGCGGCTGATGGCAGGAGCACCTGGAGCAACTGCGGGCAACACTTGGTTTCTGTCAGGAGCTCTTCCTCCCTGCTGGAATGATTTTTGCATTGAACTGATTTCCTTCACCACAGAAACATCTTCTCCTCGAAGGCACAGAAGAACCTGGCATAAAGAAATCCGCACTTCAAGAAAGCTTAACTTCCCATTGTTCATCACAAGGACTTCCAAAAAGGGACAAATTTATTGGCTTGGCGGAGAATGGGAATGGTTTTGAAGTTTGTTCCACACACAGAGCAGCAACTCATTTGCTTTAATATCACCCACTGAAAGTCACTTTACAAAATCTAACACTACACAGAGCCAAAAAGAAGACCATTCATTGGATTGGGATGGTAATATCCTAATCCTCTCAAGGAATAAAAGCACTCAAGGAATGTAAGACCACTCAGTGTTACAACAGTAACCCAAGCAAATGAATGGATGGCAGAAGGGCTGATCCTACCCCAGTACAAATATCTAAGTTGCCTCTTGTTCCCTGCAGGGGAAACAGGACCAGTGAAAGAAATTGTCACAGATATTCTTTCTGCCCTCCACAACCAAAGCTGTGCCAAGGCACAGATGCTGCCTTCAAACTGACTCAGATTCCAGCCCACACTCTCACCTTCCAGACAACTCCTTCCTCAACACGCCCCCCAACACCCACCCCCCAAACACCCCCACAGAAGCCCTCAACGCCCCGCCAGGAGCCGCATCTGTGCCCGTCCCTCCGCAGAGCTTTCCCAGCCTCCAGCAGAGCCCCTGGTTCCCTGCACGTGCCATGGGATGGCACCCAGGAGGGTCTGATCCAAGGCCTTCCCTGGCAGCAAAGCCAGGCTGCCCGGCCTATGGTTCCTGGATCATCCTTCCCAGCAAGCCTTCCCGTGCACGGCTGTTCCATTGGCACATCTGCGCTCAGCTCGGACTGCTCCACTCAACCAGGGCTGCTGGGAAAGGATCCAGAGCAGCCTGGCAAGCTCTTTCTCCAGCTCCCTCTTCACTCCTGGGGGAGGTAGAACATTCCACAGGAAAGCATCTGGTGCCACACAGAGTGGGTGGCATCAGGCAGCTCTGGGGAGGCCCCTCAGGACTGCTGTATCCTGAGGGAACACCGCTGGCCATCCCCTGGGTGTATCTGCAAAAGCTTCAAATCAGCTGCCTCAGCTTCCAGGGCCTCTCTTGGCCAGCATCCTGACGTGGCTGCAGGGCTGCTGCGAGGGGCTGCTGGGACCCAGCGGGACAGGACCGGCTGTCTCGTGTCCTCGTAGCAGCCCTGACACAGCCAGGGCCATCCCAAAAGCAGAGAAACGCTCACGTGTCAGCAGAGACGAGCACGGAGCCCTGGGCTGCTCTCAGGCTATCTCAGCTGGGCTCGCTCCACCACACGGCCCCATGTTAAGGCCGGCTGATGCCCAGCTGCCAGAAATGCCTACCTTGTTCTCTCCAAGATGCACAGGCAGAGCCAACGAGCAGGACACCTTGGGAGGCCTTTTCTGAGGCCAGGGACACACCAAGGTCAGCCAAGGCTCTCCATGCTGCCTGGCCCATACGTCCCAGCTCTGTGCTGGCCCTGGGCCACAGCAGCTCCCACCAAGCAGGAGACAATGCATATTGCCAAGAGTTGAAATACAGCAGACAGGAAAGATGTGAAAAGTATGTGTGTAAAGGCCTTTTAATTCACAGTTCTCACAGAGAGCTTTGGGGCTCATGGCTGGACAGAGATGCTCCTGCTCACACCTCTGTCCAAAGAGGGTAACACACCCTGCTGCAGGTGCTTGGATTGGTTTGCACAGGTCCAGGCAGATGCCAAACCTGCTCCTCACTGCCTTCTCCGTGCCCCTCTGCCACGTGCAATGGGCCTCAAGCACTGAAAGGAGCACAGAGAGCCAAAGGGCGACACTCGCACCTGCCTCACTGGGAGCTCCCTGGCAAGCGCTTTCCTATAGGAGCAAGCCCCTTTCCTCCCAAGGTGTTTCCCCAAATGTCTGGCATTCCTAGGGAAGACCAAAATGCCACTGTTGAGTCAGAGATGACACAGACTCCAAAAGGAATCAGACGCCTAATCCACTTTATGATGAAATCCATTCATTTATATAGTCTAATTTGCTATACATAGACCTGATTGGTCCTTTAATCAAAATATCGACATCATTGTCTAAATAAGAAAGGACCCTTTAGTAAACATATTTCCATAACATTCCACATCTTCACAAACACCAGGATCAGCAACTTTAGATATGAAATTTTAATAATAATTTCGTTTGCGCTTTTCACAGCTTTTCCCAGAATCATGCCTGGGAAACATGTCTGTTTCTTCCTGTGACCAGAGAGCGGCCCCCACTCCAACACACCTTTAAGTAACGCTGGCAAGGCTGAATGACTTCAGGTCCTTTCAGGACAGGCACTCCAGCTCTAGCTCCTCTTCCCCCAAGTGAGTTTCCAGGTGCAGGCTCAGAGGTGCAGCCCCAGGCCCTCTACAAACACAAGCTGCCTCAGCTCCTGCCTGCGCTCACAGCACCAAAACCAGGCTGTTCCTGGCCAGGGACCAGAGCCCTGTTCCTGCAGGATGCTCTTGCCAGCACCTTCCAGGTCTCTCTGCTGTGCACACAGAGCTTTTCATGCCCGCTCCCAACAGGCTTTGGAACACAGAGCCCAAGCTGGCTGGCTCTGCCACCAGCACAGCCCAAACGCAGGCGGAGGAAGAAGCAGCAGGGGCCGTTTTGCGGCCATGCCCAAGAGAGACTGGCAGGGTGCCCTCCCTCTGCTCTCCCTTGCTTGGCTTTCTGACTGGCTCTGAGCCTGGGGCTGCCATTCCTCACTTGTGGGGAGCAGAAGCACAGCCGGGATCCCGGCACTGCCTGACAGCACTCCGGGCACCGGCACAGCCACGTGTCCGAGTCTCAGGCACCGTGCTGCTGCTTCATTTGCTCTTGGGCACAGCCAGAGCTCCCTGCTAAGCCAGGATGCTCTCTGCTTCTGCCCTCTTCCTCATCCTGTGCAGGGATGGAGCACTGCTGTGCTTTCAGGAAGCTATTCTTGAAAGCTTCCAGCATTCTAAGCTCCTTTGCCCTCCATGGATGCTTGCCATGGAATCCCTCTCAGCTGGGCTCAGAGCATACTCAGGTTGGCTCTCCCAAATTCCAGGGGCTCCAGGGTGCTCAGCAAGATGTGTAACGGCACAGTGCTGTGGAACTGCACCTTCAGCACAGGGACCTTTCCAGCCTGACCTGCCCTCGTTCCTCTGGGTCCATGCACAAACACGGTGTGGCAGAGAACGGCAGCAGGGCCTGTGTGTCCCAGGGTCGGGGATTTGCTTAAGCTCCACAGGGATGCAGGCAAAGTGAAGAAGCCAAACTGTTTATTAATGAAAGGTGAAGCAAAGGGCTGATATGGGAGGGAGAAAGGGAATGACCAGGGCTTCAGGGCTGGTGGGTGGGAGATATCTACAGGCAGGGTGAAGTCAGGAGCTACTGAACTTCTCACAGGCTCAGCTGTGCCCAGCATCAGCTCTGCCTGGAGCTCCAGTGGCGCAGTGGGAGATGGCGTCCTCTTCAGTGTCTCCTGGTGCTGTTCTTGGGACACGGGTTCACTGGATCCTGAAGATGCACCCAATTCTTCAGCTCTTCTGGCACATTGGGTGTGAATATCCAGGTTACCATGGGATGGACTAGTGTCTTTCCTTGGGACTTAAATGGCTGGAACAGAGAGGAAGAGAGCCACAGTCAGCACCCACATCTGCAGGAATCCTAGGAGACGCTCCTGCCAAGGTGTGCTGGTTTGTGCATCACGGACATGATGTTTTGGGAGAGGCTGCTGGCAGGTTCCTCCGTGTCTGATCGGAAACCAGTCAAGGGTTGGCTTTGGGAATTGATAATCTGGAAAGCCGTACATGAAAGCCTCTGTGAAAAACACACGTTACAAACGAAAGAAACTTGGGAACTTTCTCTTTTCCCTTCTGGCCGACAAAGAGGTAACACAGCTGACGCAGCCCAGGCCTGGCTGAGGTCAGTGAAGAAGTCAAGTCCCAGATGGGAGGGATGAGGAGATGCCTTTAGGTTTAGGCTGAAATCCTCTTGTAAACATATGGAGAACGACACTTTTTTCCCTATAACGCATGAAGGTATGGGGAGATGAAAGTGTTCAAATGGAAGGTATGGAGCAAAACCTCCATGCTAAAGTCAGCAGATGTTAAAGTAGCTGTGATACTACGAAAAGTTTGAACAGAGACGGAGAGAAGAGTGATGAAGATCCTGTGCCCCCAGGAACAGAAGATCTCTCTTGCTAGAAATGGAAGATGATTTTAGAGATAGATAAAGAGAACCTTTGCCTTTGAACATCTCAGCTTTAGAACAGTACCCCCCTAAGCTGACATGGCACAGAAACACAGCTGTGGGAAAAGCTTGTGGAAAATGGGAGCGATTTCAGAATTGCAGATTTCCCTGTAGTGTGGCTGCTTTCATGGAAATTAAGAGCTATGAGAGAACTGTTTTCTTGTGGAAAATCTCCATAACATTAACAAGAGGGACTTCTCCTTAAGTGAGCAGGAGGACTATTCTAGAGGTAGTAAAGTGACTCAAACTTTTGGTTTTGTCTCTTTACATTGTCAGTGGGAAAGAAACAGTTGTAGGGGGAGGTGTTCTGAAGATTTTGTTCTGATTCTTATTCTTATTACTCCTTCTTTTAATTACTGTTAATAATTTTTTCTTCATACCCTTTTAAAGTTTGGAGCCTGCTTTGCCTTCCTCCTAATCCTATCTCAAACAGAAAATTATTAAATACATGCTACTGGATGAACTGGTGATTAACCAACACGGAACTTACCACACTACTTGGAACATTGGCCAGGAAATGATCAATTGGCGAACCAAAACCACTACTCAAGGGTGTCCCACTCAGCTCTTGCATCGGCCAGAAGAGAGGAGGGGCCAACGGGATCAGCCGGAGGACGCTGGCCACGAATCCCCCCGACCAGTGTCCCTGAAATCGCTCACTGTGCCCTGCCCAGGCCACCCCTCATCCCCACAGGGAGCAAAGCCTGCCACAGCCGGGACAGGGACTGCAGCTCCGTGCCGGGGCAATGCAGCTCTCCCGGGCAGTCCCCGCTGTCAGCGCGCTGCCCTCACTCACCCCGGATTGTGGGCCCGGAGCTCGTCCCTCTTCCCCCTGAGGCACCGCCCGGCCATGCCTGTGAACACAGAGGCTGTCACGGCCCCAGCGGCACAGCTCCGTGCCAGCGGCGCTGCCGGGGCAGCAGGCGGGGCTGGGGCCGAGCTGCGGCGGGCCGGGGAGGGAGCGCGGGCTCAGGGCTCACCGATGATCCTGACGGCCGCCTCTCGTACGGACTCCTGAGGGCTATCCAGTAACCGCAGGGCCCACTGCATCAGCTGGACCGCTCTGCTCCTGTCCTCTGCCAGCTGCAGAGAGCGGCAGGAGGGAAGGGTTGGCGCGGGCTCAGCCCCTGGGCCGGGCGCTGCCTGCGCCCCGCCCCGGCCTCCCCTGCCCTCACAGCCCTGAGGCGCGGCCAGCAGCCGCTGGCCAAGGGCTCCCGAGGGCAGGGGGCAGAGGGCCGGCTGCTGCCCGGGGAGCCACGGTGCCGGCCCGCAGCCCCACCGGGCCGGGGCTCCGTGGGCACCCGGCTCGGGCCCACGGGAGCCTGGAGAAGAGCCCGGGCGGCCTCTGGCTGCAGCAGCGGGCAGGGGCACAGCTGCCCGGCCCGCACACTGAGCACCGCCCTCAGGGGCCTTCTCCGGCCTGAGCCTGGGGCTTCAGGCCCTCCTTACCAGGCAGTTGGCAAACTTCAACATCTTCTCCCTCTCAAGTAGCTGCTTGAGCTTCCTTCTCCTCAGGAACTTTACCACACGAAGCAGCGTTTCCCGAGAGGCCTGGAGGGGAACAGATGCACAGATGCGGAGCTGCTACCACAGCCCAAAGAAAAGGACTTGCGTCCCTGTGCCAAGGCCAGGAGCCAGAGGCTGGAGCCTGGGAGAAGCCAACCAGGAGACATCTGTGACCCTTTCCAGGGGGGCACCAGTGTAACTCAAAACCTCACCATTGCCACACGCTTGTTCTCATCATGGCAATGAAAGAAGAGTGGCAGAAGGCTCTGGCTCACAATCTTCTTCAGAGATTTTTGTCCTGTATTGACTACCAAGTCCATCACCTTGAAGAAGAGATTCAGGGAGAGCAGCTGCATATGGATGTCGTCCTGGAAAAAAGGAAAATACCTCAGCACCAATTTCTCCAAGCCCATCTGGGCAAATCCTAAAAGTCCACAAAATTTCTGGGCAGCAACCAGTGCCCATGGCGGGGGGCACAGAGCCTTACGCAGTCAAAGAGCGGCAGGAGTGCCTCAGCCAGCTTCGGGGCAGTGGTGCAGGATATCAGGATATGTTCGTTCTCAAGTATATTTGTGAGCACAGAGAGAGTCATGGTGACAACATAAATATCGGCATCACCCAGCAGCTCCACAAGGTTTTTAGACAGACTGCACATTCTTCTGGCCTGTGTGGAACACAAGGCTGTGCTGGGAAGCCATGGACGGCTGCACTGCCAACACCGCCCTGGCACTGCAAGGCCACCCTGCTGCTGCAGGGCCCACAGGCCAACAGGCCTGCCCCAAAGCACTGGGGCAGGTGAGGCCGGAGAGCTGGGAGCAGCTGCCTCAGCTCCTGAAGCCCAGCCAAGGCAAATGAACTGTATTCCCCAACCCCATACTGCTCATACAACTTCAGCCACTGCCCCCTTCTCACCCTCAAGGGATCCTTGCTGAGCACCATGAGGCCTCTGAGCGCCAGGCGACGCCGCTCCCTGCACTCACTCTGCAGGTACCTTGACATGATCTCCAGTATGCTGTCACCACATTTCATCAAATCTAGGCTCTGAAAGACCTGAAAGGCACAGGGCAGTGACAGGGGAGCCGGCCAGCAGGAGCCCAGAAGCGCACAGGGCTGGGCCCAGGCAGCAGCACAGGGCGTGGGCACCGTCCCAGGCAGCTGTGGCTGTGAGAGGGCAGGGAGCTGGGAGGCAGCTCAGCCAGGCAGCGCTGGAACCAGGCTCACCTCCACAAGGAATGCCAGAAAGGGCAGATCCCAATGTGGCTCCTCCCTGTGCAGCCGCTTGACTAGATGGATTGCAATGAGGGAACACAACGGGATAAAGATACGGAACATCTCCCTGGAAGGGGGAAAAAAAGACACCAAGACCCTGAGGTGAGGGTGCTAAACCTCTCGCAGGAATGACTCCCAGATTTCTGGTCTTTCCCCAGCATCCCTGGAAGGCATGTTGGCCCTTTATGAGGCAGCTCAGTCTGGGCACCTTCCCCTCCCAGACTTTTCCAGTCTCCTTGGCTGTCCCTCAGTGACAAGGCTCTCTGGCCCAGGACTACACGGACTGAGTGGGGCACAGGGCACAAATGCCGGGGGCAGTGGGGAGAAGGGGGTCTCACCTGGCCAGCAGACCCATGGCATAGTGCTGGGTGTCAGCACACAGCATCGTGTCCCAGCCACGCTTGCGCTCCATAGCCACCACCTCATTGTAACATCGCAGTCGGCAGAGCAGAGCCTTCATGGCCTGCACTGCAAACCTGTGTGCAGAGCAAAGCCCAGGTCACACTGGGAGCGCTGGCACTGGCCACAGGGGCATGGGAAGGACAGGAGGACTGGGACCTGTTGGGCTTGCTGGGAAGGCGGTGTTCCTCCTGGCATGCTCTCCAGAAGTGATCAACTTCCTCTGGTGGCATCTGCTGTGTGGTGATGACAACATGGAAAAGCAGAGCCACAAAGAGGTGCCCAGAATAAGGAATCATTGACTTGTGGCACACAGGCACAATGACCCAGATCACCAGAGTTGCCTGCAAAAGAAGCAGCCCAAGACAGCGCTCAGTGCCGAGGTGTCTGTGGGGCAGGGCCCAAGGGCAGATGCAGGAGGAGCAGCGGGCCTGGTGCCCCCTGAGCCTGCCCCTAGCCCAGGGTTCAGCTCAGCGCCTGAGGCATGGAGAGGATGGAGAGCTGCCGGTGAAGTGACCGAGGGAAAAGCAGAGGCCAAATCCAGAAACTCACAGCCAGGGAAAAAACGTCCTTGTTGTCCCCATCAGAGGTGCATGCGCTGTGCAGTGGCCAGTCCTCCATCACGCAGAGCAGTGTTGGCAGCACTTTCTCCATGGCTGGTCCCGATGACTTTATGGTTCTCCAAATCATTGCAGCAGCTCTGTGGGATCAGAGCTCTGTGTCAGGGGCATCTCAGTCCCTGGACCATGCCCTGTGCAGCTGTGGGGGCCCAGGTGACAGACCCCGGTGCCCTGAGGGGCAGGGAGGGAGCATTGGCAGCAGGCTTGGGGAACAGAGGGGCCCCAGGGTCCTGGACCTCTGTGTCTGTCTGGCAGAGCCCATAGCACAGCCTGCGCAGGGCCATGGGCCCCAAATGCTGGTGGGCCCTGAGCCGTGCAGGCACGTGGGCCCGGTACCTGTCACATGTTGGGGCACAGCGCAGGAGGGTCAGCACCACATCAGAAGGGTGTTCTTCAGCCATCCTCAGAATGTCACTTTGCAGCCTGGCATCCACAGTGACATTGGACAGTAGACTCTGGTGGATGCTCCTTACAATGGCTGGCACCTGGAGGAGCCATGGGGGAGATTTCGAGTGCTGTCCAAGGGAGCAACTTCCCCAGCTTCCCCCAGGAACTGCTTCCCTTGCCCCCACACTGTGCTGGCCTCAATGGCTGAGGCTCCCCAGTGACCATGGCTTGAGGGGACACACAATCCTGGTAATCCCCCAGGCCTGGCCCCAGGCTGCTTACCTGCTGCGGAGAAGGAACAGCACTGTCGTCACAAAAATCCATAGTGGGAGCAGGAATCCCAGTGGGAGTGGGTGTGCTGTCAGTTTTTGAGATGTCCTCAGTCTCTTCATTGCCAGTGTTTCTGATGACCACATCCTCGGTCATTGCTGTGAGAAGAGCCTTTGCCCAGTTTTCAGTCACTGAGGTGTCAAAGTCTTGAGAATGCTCCACCAAATCTGGGCTGACATCATCGGGCTCTGCCTGGAGCTTGGTCAGCCCTGAGTCAGGCTCGGCTGTGCCCTCAGCTGCTGCAGTGCTGGTCTTTGTGCGCCGAATGCACAGGAATTTCCGGAATCTCTGCAGGACAACAAAGCACAGAGAAGGCAGGGATGCTCCATGGCATGCTCCAAGCATGGTGCTGGGCTGAGCAGGGACAGCAGGCCCAGCCCAGGTCAGGGTGGCTGCAGGTACCTTCAGGGTTTTGCGCAAGCGGCCACGGCCGGGTTCCTGCTCTTGTGTCTTGTCCAGGGCTGCACCTGGCAAAGAGCGAGCGCGGCCAGAGCTGAGGGGCTGCTGGAGAGGCCGGAGAGCACAGCCCAGCCCTGTGCTGCCCAGGCAGGGAGAGCCCCGGGATGGCCCAGGGGATGGAGCACGGCCCCTGCGGTGTGTCTGCCCTGCCCCTGTTCCATCCTGTCCATGGGCATGTGCCCAGGGGACGGGATGGGATAGGATGGGATGGGATGGGATGCGGCCAAGCTGGCTACAGCCATCAGCCCTGTGGCCCAGCGCTGACACTCACCATCCTGTAGTGTCTGGATCTGCTCCGGATCTTCAGTCTGTTGTGCTGGGGCAGCTCCACGGTCTTTCTTTTTGTTCCCTCTTGAAACTTTGAACAGGCCAAGGAATCTGCCCGCCATTCCACCACTCGGCCTTGACGGTACCTTCTAGAGAGATGCCCCAGGATATCGCCAAGTCAACAAATGCAGTTGTGCCTTCAAGGCACCTGCAACAAGGAAGCCTCAGAAAGGCTGCAGAAAGTCCTGCACTCTGCTGTTGAGGACCCCTGCCAAAATCACAGGAGCCTTTTCATTAACGATTCAGGTGACCAAATCCCACGGTCTGGACTTGATGGCACTGGCCGCAGTAAAGGGAGATGCCTGGAAAAGTTCCGAGTGTCCAAGTCCTGCAGTCTGGCCTCTAGGTCAGCTGCAGGAATAACGCTACGGAAAAGCTCCGGAGGAGACGGGAACGAGGGTGCTGTGCGGGGGCTCCTCACGGCACCGCTCTGTCCTGTCCTGTCCCGTCGCGTACTCCGAGCACCCGGGCAAGCTTCTATTTCCCACGTGTCACTATGGGCCCTTGGACACCGGGTTCCATTCCATGCCACGGTGACCGTGCTGCACCCTGTCACCAAGGGCCCTTGCACACACTGCCGCCCTCCCTGGGGCCGCCCCCATCCCAGCCAAAGCGGCACAGGCTGGAAGGAATGCCTGGCCCCAGGTGTCTAAGGCAGCCCCACAGGATCTTTAGGAAGGGCTCAGAGCATCAGCAAACGCTGCCCTGCTCTGCGGGCTCAGGGCAGCAGAAGGAGCCCCCAGGGCTGCCGACGCAGCCGCGCTGGGAAGGGCACGGGCCCTTCCAGGGACGCTGGCATGGCCTCCTTGGGACACGTCCCGGCCCGTGGCCGTCCTAAACCCGCGGGTGTGACTCACACAAGGAACGTGTGGGCCCGGGCACCAATGCTGCTCTGAGCCCTGGGGCCCGGGCAGCGCTGCCATCAGCAGCTGGGGCAGAGTCCCTGCCCAAGCAGAGCTGCCACCCCCCGAGCCCTGGCAGCGCTGGTGCCCGTCTCCTGCCCCAGAGACCTGTGCCCCCGGGGGGCTTCTGTGCCACAGGGAGCCAAAGCCCACGAGCATTTGCGGCTGATGGCAGGAGCACCTGGAGCAACTGCGGGCAACACTTGGTTTCTGTCAGGAGCTCTTCCTCCCTGCTGGAATGATTTTTGCATTGAACTGATTTCCTTCACCACAGAAACATCTTCTCCTCGAAGGCACAGAAGAACCTGGCATAAAGAAATCCGCACTTCAAGAAAGCTTAACTTCCCATTGTTCATCACAAGGACTTCCAAAAAGGGACAAATTTATTGGCTTGGCGGAGAATGGGAATGGTTTTGAAGTTTGTTCCACACACAGAGCAGCAACTCATTTGCTTTAATATCACCCACTGAAAGTCACTTTACAAAATCTAACACTACACAGAGCCAAAAAGAAGACCATTCATTGGATTGGGATGGTAATATCCTAATCCTCTCAAGGAATAAAAGCACTCAAGGAATGTAAGACCACTCAGTGTTACAACAGTAACCCAAGCAAATGAATGGATGGCAGAAGGGCTGATCCTACCCCAGTACAAATATCTAAGTTGCCTCTTGTTCCCTGCAGGGGAAACAGGACCAGTGAAAGAAATTGTCACAGATATTCTTTCTGCCCTCCACAACCAAAGCTGTGCCAAGGCACAGATGCTGCCTTCAAACTGACTCAGATTCCAGCCCACACTCTCACCTTCCAGACAACTCCTTCCTCAACACGCCCCCCAACACCCACCCCCCAAACACCCCCACAGAAGCCCTCAACGCCCCGCCAGGAGCCGCATCTGTGCCCGTCCCTCCGCAGAGCTTTCCCAGCCTCCAGCAGAGCCCCTGGTTCCCTGCACGTGCCATGGGATGGCACCCAGGAGGGTCTGATCCAAGGCCTTCCCTGGCAGCAAAGCCAGGCTGCCCGGCCTATGGTTCCTGGATCATCCTTCCCAGCAAGCCTTCCCGTGCACGGCTGTTCCATTGGCACATCTGCGCTCAGCTCGGACTGCTCCACTCAACCAGGGCTGCTGGGAAAGGATCCAGAGCAGCCTGGCAAGCTCTTTCTCCAGCTCCCTCTTCACTCCTGGGGGAGGTAGAACATTCCACAGGAAAGCATCTGGTGCCACACAGAGTGGGTGGCATCAGGCAGCTCTGGGGAGGCCCCTCAGGACTGCTGTATCCTGAGGGAACACCGCTGGCCATCCCCTGGGTGTATCTGCAAAAGCTTCAAATCAGCTGCCTCAGCTTCCAGGGCCTCTCTTGGCCAGCATCCTGACGTGGCTGCAGGGCTGCTGCGAGGGGCTGCTGGGACCCAGCGGGACAGGACCGGCTGTCTTGTGTCCTCGTAGCAGCCCTGACACAGCCAGGGCCATCCCGAAAGCAGAGAAACGCTCACGTGTCAGCAGAGACGAGCACGGAGCCCTGGGCTGCTCTCAGGCTATCTCAGCTGGGCTCGCTCCACCACACGGCCCCATGTTAAGGCCGGCTGATGCCCAGCTGCCAGAAATGCCTACCTTGTTCTCTCCAAGATGCACAGGCAGAGCCAACGAGCAGGACACCTTGGGAGGCCTTTTCTGAGGCCAGGGACACACCAAGGTCAGCCAAGGCTCTCCATGCTGCCTGGCCCATACGTCCCAGCTCTGTGCTGGCCCTGGGCCACAGCAGCTCCCACCAAGCAGGAGACAATGCATATTGCCAAGAGTTGAAATACAGCAGACAGGAAAGATGTGAAAAGTATGTGTGTAAAGGCCTTTTAATTCACAGTTCTCACAGAGAGCTTTGGGGCTCATGGCTGGACAGAGATGCTCCTGCTCACACCTCTGTCCAAAGAGGGTAACACACCCTGCTGCAGGTGCTTGGATTGGTTTGCACAGGTCCAGGCAGATGCCAAACCTGCTCCTCACTGCCTTCTCCGTGCCCCTCTGCCACGTGCAATGGGCCTCAAGCACTGAAAGGAGCACAGAGAGCCAAAGGGCGACACTCGCACCTGCCTCACTGGGAGCTCCCTGGCAAGCGCTTTCCTATAGGAGCAAGCCCCTTTCCTCCCAAGGTGTTTCCCCAAATGTCTGGCATTCCTAGGGAAGACCAAAATGCCACTGTTGAGTCAGAGATGACACAGACTCCAAAAGGAATCAGACGCCTAATCCACTTTATGATGAAATCCATTCATTTATATAGTCTAATTTGCTATACATAGACCTGATTGGTCCTTTAATCAAAATATCGACATCATTGTCTAAATAAGAAAGGACCCTTTAGTAAACATATTTCCATAACATTCCACATCTTCACAAACACCAGGATCAGCAACTTTAGATATGAAATTTTAATAATAATTTCGTTTGCGCTTTTCACAGCTTTTCCCAGAATCATGCCTGGGAAACATGTCTGTTTCTTCCTGTGACCAGAGAGCGGCCCCCACTCCAACACACCTTTAAGTAACGCTGGCAAGGCTGAATGACTTCAGGTCCTTTCAGGACAGGCACTCCAGCTCTAGCTCCTCTTCCCCCAAGTGAGTTTCCAGGTGCAGGCTCAGAGGTGCAGCCCCAGGCCCTCTACAAACACAAGCTGCCTCAGCTCCTGCCTGCGCTCACAGCACCAAAACCAGGCTGTTCCTGGCCAGGGACCAGAGCCCTGTTCCTGCAGGATGCTCTTGCCAGCACCTTCCAGGTCTCTCTGCTGTGCACACAGAGCTTTTCATGCCCGCTCCCAACAGGCTTTGGAACACAGAGCCCAAGCTGGCTGGCTCTGCCACCAGCACAGCCCAAACGCAGGCGGAGGAAGAAGCAGCAGGGGCCGTTTTGCGGCCATGCCCAAGAGAGACTGGCAGGGTGCCCTCCCTCTGCTCTCCCTTGCTTGGCTTTCTGACTGGCTCTGAGCCTGGGGCTGCCATTCCTCACTTGTGGGGAGCAGAAGCACAGCCGGGATCCCGGCACTGCCTGACAGCACTCCGGGCACCGGCACAGCCACGTGTCCGAGTCTCAGGCACCGTGCTGCTGCTTCATTTGCTCTTGGGCACAGCCAGAGCTCCCTGCTAAGCCAGGATGCTCTCTGCTTCTGCCCTCTTCCTCATCCTGTGCAGGGATGGAGCACTGCTGTGCTTTCAGGAAGCTATTCTTGAAAGCTTCCAGCATTCTAAGCTCCTTTGCCCTCCATGGATGCTTGCCATGGAATCCCTCTCAGCTGGGCTCAGAGCATACTCAGGTTGGCTCTCCCAAATTCCAGGGGCTCCAGGGTGCTCAGCAAGATGTGTAACGGCACAGTGCTGTGGAACTGCACCTTCAGCACAGGGACCTTTCCAGCCTGACCTGCCCTCGTTCCTCTGGGTCCATGCACAAAACACGGTGTGGCAGAGAACGGCAGCAGGGCCTGTGTGTCCCAGGGTCGGGGATTTGCTTAAGCTCCACAGGGATGCAGGCAAAGTGAAGAAGCCAAACTGTTTATTAATGAAAGGTGAAGCAAAGGGCTGATATGGGAGGGAGAAAGGGAATGACCAGGGCTTCAGGGCTGGTGGGTGGGAGATATCTACAGGCAGGGTGAAGTCAGGAGCTACTGAACTTCTCACAGGCTCAGCTGTGCCCAGCATCAGCTCTGCCTGGAGCTCCAGTGGCGCAGTGGGAGATGGCGTCCTCTTCAGTGTCTCCTGGTGCTGTTCTTGGGACACGGGTTCACTGGATCCTGAAGATGCACCCAATTCTTCAGCTCTTCTGGCACATTGGGTGTGAATATCCAGGTTACCATGGGATGGACTAGTGTCTTTCCTTGGGACTTAAATGGCTGGAACAGAGAGGAAGAGAGCCACAGTCAGCACCCACATCTGCAGGAATCCTAGGAGACGCTCCTGCCAAGGTGTGCTGGTTTGTGCATCACGGACATGATGTTTTGGGAGAGGCTGCTGGCAGGTTCCTCCGTGTCTGATCGGAAACCAGTCAAGGGTTGGCTTTGGGAATTGATAATCTGGAAAGCCGTACATGAAAGCCTCTGTGAAAAACACACGTTACAAACGAAAGAAACTTGGGAACTTTCTCTTTTCCCTTCTGGCCGACAAAGAGGTAACACAGCTGACGCAGCCCAGGCCTGGCTGAGGTCAGTGAAGAAGTCAAGTCCCAGATGGGAGGGATGAGGAGATGCCTTTAGGTTTAGGCTGAAATCCTCTTGTAAACATATGGAGAACGACACTTTTTTCCCTATAACGCATGAAGGTATGGGGAGATGAAAGTGTTCAAATGGAAGGTATGGAGCAAAACCTCCATGCTAAAGTCAGCAGATGTTAAAGTAGCTGTGATACTACGAAAAGTTTGAACAGAGACGGAGAGAAGAGTGATGAAGATCCTGTGCCCCCAGGAACAGAAGATCTCTCTTGCTAGAAATGGAAGATGATTTTAGAGATAGATAAAGAGAACCTTTGCCTTTGAACATCTCAGCTTTAGAACAGTACCCCCTAAGCTGACATGGCACAGAAACACAGCTGTGGGAAAACCTTGTGGAAAATGGGAGCGATTTCAGAATTGCAGATTTCCCTGTAGTGTGGCTGCTTTCATGGAAATTAAGAGCTATGAGAGAACTGTTTTCTTGTGGAAAATCTCCATAACATTAACAAGAGGGACTTCTCCTTAAGTGAGCAGGAGGACTATTCTAGAGGTAGTAAAGTGACTCAAACTTTTGGTTTTGTCTCTTTACATTGTCAGTGGGAAAGAAACAGTTGTAGGGGGAGGTGTTCTGAAGATTTTGTTCTGATTCTTATTCTTATTACTCCTTCTTTTAATTACTGTTAATAATTTTTTCTTCATACCCTTTTAAAGTTTGGAGCCTGCTTTGCCTTCCTCCTAATCCTATCTCAAACAGAAAATTATTAAATACATGCTACTGGATGAACTGGTGATTAACCAACACGGAACTTACCACACTACTTGGAACATTGGCCAGGAAATGATCAATTGGCGAACCAAAACCACTACTCAAGGGTGTCCCACTCAGCTCTTGCATCGGCCAGAAGAGAGGAGGGGCCAACGGGATCAGCCGGAGGACGCTGGCCACGAATCCCCCCGACCAGTGTCCCTGAAATCGCTCACTGTGCCCTGCCCAGGCCACCCCTCATCCCCACAGGGAGCAAAGCCTGCCACAGCCGGGACAGGGACTGCAGCTCCGTGCCGGGGCAATGCAGCTCTCCCGGGCAGTCCCCGCTGTCAGCGCGCTGCCCTCACTCACCCGGATTGTGGGCCCGGAGCTCGTCCCTCTTCCCCCTGAGGCACCGCCCGGCCATGCCTGTGAACACAGAGGCTGTCACGGCCCCAGCGGCACAGCTCCGTGCCAGCGGCGCTGCCGGGGCAGCAGGCGGGGCTGGGGCCGAGCTGCGGCGGGCCGGGGAGGGAGCGCGGGCTCAGGGCTCACCGATGATCCTGACGGCCGCCTCTCGTACGGACTCCTGAGGGCTATCCAGTAACCGCAGGGCCCACTGCATCAGCTGGACCGCTCTGCTCCTGTCCTCTGCCAGCTGCAGAGAGCGGCAGGAGGGAAGGGTTGGCGCGGGCTCAGCCCCTGGGCCGGGCGCTGCCTGCGCCCCGCCCCGGCCTCCCCTGCCCTCACAGCCCTGAGGCGCGGCCAGCAGCCGCTGGCCAAGGGCTCCCGAGGGCAGGGGGCAGAGGGCCGGCTGCTGCCCGGGGAGCCACGGTGCCGGCCCGCAGCCCCACCGGGCCGGGGCTCCGTGGGCACCCGGCTCGGGCCCACGGGAGCCTGGAGAAGAGCCCGGGCGGCCTCTGGCTGCAGCAGCGGGCAGGGGCACAGCTGCCCGGCCCGCACACTGAGCACCGCCCTCAGGGGCCTTCTCCGGCCTGAGCCTGGGGCTTCAGGCCCTCCTTACCAGGCAGTTGGCAAACTTCAACATCTTCTCCCTCTCAAGTAGCTGCTTGAGCTTCCTTCTCCTCAGGAACTTTACCACACGAAGCAGCGTTTCCCGAGAGGCCTGGAGGGGAACAGATGCACAGATGCAGAGCTGCTACCACAGCCCAAAGAAAAGGACTTGCGTCCCTGTGCCAAGGCCAGGAGCCAGAGGCTGGAGCCTGGGAGAAGCCAACCAGGAGACATCTGTGACCCTTTCCAGGGGGGCACCAGTGTAACTCAAAACCTCACCATTGCCACACGCTTGTTCTCATCATGGCAATGAAAGAAGAGTGGCAGAAGGCTCTGGCTCACAATCTTCTTCAGAGATTTTTGTCCTGTATTGACTACCAAGTCCATCACCTTGAAGAAGAGATTCAGGGAGAGCAGCTGCATATGGATGTCGTCCTGGAAAAAAGGAAAATACCTCAGCACCAATTTCTCCAAGCCCATCTGGGCAAATCCTAAAAGTCCACAAAATTTCTGGGCAGCAACCAGTGCCCATGGCGGGGGGCACAGAGCCTTACGCAGTCAAAGAGCGGCAGGAGTGCCTCAGCCAGCTTCGGGGCAGTGGTGCAGGATATCAGGATATGTTCGTTCTCAAGTATATTTGTGAGCACAGAGAGAGTCATGGTGACAACATAAATATCGGCATCACCCAGCAGCTCCACAAGGTTTTTAGACAGACTGCACATTCTTCTGGCCTGTGTGGAACACAAGGCTGTGCTGGGAAGCCGTGGACGGCTGCACTGCCAACACCGCCCTGGCACTGCAAGGCCATCCTGCTGCTGCAGGGCCCACAGGCCAACAGGCCTGCCCCAAAGCACTGGGGCAGGTGAGGCCGGAGAGCTGGGAGCAGCTGCCTCAGCTCCTGAAGCCCAGCCAAGGCAAATGAACTGTATTCCCCAACCCCATACTGCTCATACAACTTCAGCCACTGCCCCCTTCTCACCCTCAAGGGATCCTTGCTGAGCACCATGAGGCCTCTGAGCGCCAGGCGACGCCGCTCCCTGCACTCACTCTGCAGGTACCTTGACATGATCTCCAGTATGCTGTCACCACATTTCATCAAATCTAGGCTCTGAAAGACCTGAAAGGCACAGGGCAGTGACAGGGGAGCCGGCCAGCAGGAGCCCAGAAGCGCACAGGGCTGGGCCCAGGCAGCAGCACAGGGCGTGGGCACCGTCCCAGGCAGCTGTGGCTGTGAGAGGGCAGGGAGCTGGGAGGCAGCTCAGCCAGGCAGCGCTGGAACCAGGCTCACCTCCACAAGGAATGCCAGAAAGGGCAGATCCCAATGTGGCTCCTCCCTGTGCAGCCGCTTGACTAGATGGATTGCAATGAGGGAACACAACGGGATAAAGATACGGAACATCTCCCTGGAAGGGGGAAAAAAAGACACCAAGACCCTGAGGTGAGGGTGCTAAACCTCTCGCAGGAATGACTCCCAGATTTCTGGTCTTTCCCCAGCATCCCTGGAAGGCATGTTGGCCCTTTATGAGGCAGCTCAGTCTGGGCACCTTCCCCTCCCAGACTTTTCCAGTCTCCTTGGCTGTCCCTCAGTGACAAGGCTCTCTGGCCCAGGACTACACGGACTGAGTGGGGCACAGGGCACAAATGCCGGGGGCAGTGGGGAGAAGGGGGTCTCACCTGGCCAGCAGACCCATGGCATAGTGCTGGGTGTCAGCACACAGCATCGTGTCCCAGCCACGCTTGCGCTCCATAGCCACCACCTCATTGTAACATCGCAGTCGGCAGAGCAGAGCCTTCATGGCCTGCACTGCAAACCTGTGTGCAGAGCAAAGCCCAGGTCACACTGGGAGCGCTGGCACTGGCCACAGGGGCATGGGAAGGACAGGAGGACTGGGACCTGTTGGGCTTGCTGGGAAGGCGGTGTTCCTCCTGGCATGCTCTCCAGAAGGCATCAACTTCCTCTGGTGGCATCTGCTGTGTGGTGATGACAACATGGAAAAGCAGAGCCACAAAGAGGTGCCCAGAATAAGGAATCATTGACTTGTGGCACACAGGCACAATGACCCAGATCACCAGAGTTGCCTGCAAAAGAAGCAGCCCAAGACAGCGCTCAGTGCCGAGGTGTCTGTGGGGCAGGGCCCAAGGGCAGATGCAGGAGGAGCAGCGGGCCTGGTGCCCCCTGAGCCTGCCCCTAGCCCAGGGTTCAGCTCAGCGCCTGAGGCATGGAGAGGATGGAGAGCTGCCGGTGAAGTGACCGAGGGAAAAGCAGAGGCCAAATCCAGAAACTCACAGCCAGGGAAAAAACGTCCTTGTTGTCCCCATCAGAGGTGCATGCGCTGTGCAGTGGCCAGTCCTCCATCACGCAGAGCAGTGTTGGCAGCACTTTCTCCATGGCTGGTCCCGATGACTTTATGGTTCTCCAAATCATTGCAGCAGCTCTGTGGGATCAGAGCTCTGTGTCAGGGGCATCTCAGTCCCTGGACCATGCCCTGTGCAGCTGTGGGGGCCCAGGTGACAGACCCCGGTGCCCTGAGGGGCAGGGAGGGAGCATTGGCAGCAGGCTTGGGGAACAGAGGGGCCCCAGGGTCCTGGACCTCTGTGTCTGTCTGGCAGAGCCCATAGCACAGCCTGCGCAGGGCCATGGGCCCCAAATGCTGGTGGGCCCTGAGCCGTGCAGGCACGTGGGCCCGGTACCTGTCACATGTTGGGGCACAGCGCAGGAGGGTCAGCACCACATCAGAAGGGTGTTCTTCAGCCATCCTCAGAATGTCACTTTGCAGCCTGGCATCCACAGTGACATTGGACAGTAGACTCTGGTGGATGCTCCTTACAATGGCTGGCACCTGGAGGAGCCATGGGGGAGATTTCGAGTGCTGTCCAAGGGAGCAACTTCCCCAGCTTCCCCCAGGAACTGCTTCCCTTGCCCCCACACTGTGCTGGCCTCAATGGCTGAGGCTCCCCAGTGACCATGGCTTGAGGGGACACACAATCCTGGTAATCCCCCAGGCCTGGCCCCAGGCTGCTTACCTGCTGCGGAGAAGGAACAGCACTGTCGTCACAAAAATCCATAGTGGGAGCAGGAATCCCAGTGGGAGTGGGTGTGCTGTCAGTTTTTGAGATGTCCTCAGTCTCTTCATTGCCAGTGTTTCTGATGACCACATCCTCGGTCATTGCTGTGAGAAGAGCCTTTGCCCAGTTTTCAGTCACTGAGGTGTCAAAGTCTTGAGAATGCTCCACCAAATCTGGGCTGACATCATCGGGCTCTGCCTGGAGCTTGGTCAGCCCTGAGTCAGGCTCGGCTGTGCCCTCAGCTGCTGCAGTGCTGGTCTTTGTGCGCCGAATGCGCAGGAATTTCCGGAATCTCTGCAGGACAACAAAGCACAGAGAAGGCAGGGATGCTCCATGGCATGCTCCAAGCATGGTGCTGGGCTGAGCAGGGACAGCAGGCCCAGCCCAGGTCAGGGTGGCTGCAGGTACCTTCAGGGTTTTGCGCAAGCGGCCACGGCCGGGTTCCTGCTCTTGTGTCTTGTCCAGGGCTGCACCTGGCAAAGAGCGAGCGCGGCCAGAGCTGAGGGGCTGCGGGAGAGGCCGGAGAGCACAGCCCAGCCCTGTGCTGCCCAGGCAGGGAGAGCCCCGGGATGGCCCAGGGGATGGAGCACGGCCCCTGCGGTGTGTCTGCCCTGCCCCTGTTCCATCCTGTCCATGGGCATGTGCCCAGGGGACGGGATGGGATAGGATGGGATGGGATGGGATGCGGCCAAGCTGGCTACAGCCATCAGCCCTGTGGCCCAGCGCTGACACTCACCATCACCATGTAGTGTCTGGATCTGCTCCGGATCTTCAGTCTGTTGTGCTGGGGCATCTCCACGGTCTTTCTTTTTGTTCCCTCTTGAAACTTTGAACAGGCCAAGGAATCTGCCCGCCATTCCACCACTCGGCCTTGACGGTACCTTCTAGAGAGATGCCCCAGGATATCGCCAAGTCAACAAATGCAGTTGTGCCTTCAAGGCACCTGCAACAAAGAAGCACCAGAAAGGCTGCAGGACAGTAAGTCCTGCACTCTGGTGTTGAGGACTCCTGCCAAAATCACAGGAGCCTCTTCATTAACGATTCAGGTGACCAAATCCCACGGTCTGGACTTGATGGCACTGGCCGCAGTAAAGGGAGATGCCTGGAAAAGTTCCGAGTGTCCAAGTCCTGCAGTCTGGCCTCTAGGTCAGCTGCAGGAATAACGCCACGGAAAAGCTCCAGAGGAGACGGGAACAAGGGTGCTGTGCGGGGGCTCCTCACGGCACTGCTCTGTCCCATCCTGTTTCGTTGTGTCCTCCAAGCACCCGGGCAAGCTTCTATTTCCCACGTGTCACAAAGGGCCCTTGGACACCGGGTTCCATTCCATGCCACGGTGACCGTGCTGCACCCTGTCACCAAGGGCCCTTGCACACACTGCCGCCCTCCCTGGGGCCGCCCCCAGCCCAGCCAAAGCGGCCCAGGCTGGAAGGAATGCCTGGCCCCAGGTGTCTAAGGCAGCCCCACAGGATCTTTAGGAAGGGCTCAGAGCATCAGCAAACGCTGCCCTGCTCTGCGGGCTCAGGGCAGCAGAAGGAGCCCCCAGGGCTGCCGACGCAGCCGCGCTGGGAAGGGCACGGGCCCTTCCAGGGACGCTGGCATGGCCTCCTTGGGACACGTCCCGGCCCGTGGCCGTCCTAAACCCGCGGGTGTGACTCACACAAGGAACGTGTGGGCCCGGGCACCAATGCTGCTCTGAGCCCTGGGGCCCGGGCAGCGCTGCCATCAGCAGCTGGGGCAGAGTCCCTGCCCAAGCAGAGCTGCCACCCCCCGAGCCCTGGCAGCGCTGGTGCCCGTCTCCTGCCCCAGAGACCTGTGCCCCCGGGGGGCTTCTGTGCCACAGGGAGCCAAAGCCCACGAGCATTTGCGGCTGATGGCAGGAGCACCTGGAGCAACTGCGGGCAACACTTGGTTTCTGTCAGGAGCTCTTCCTCCCTGCTGGAATGATTTTTGCATTGAACTGATTTCCTTCACCACAGAAACATCTTCTCCTCGAAGGCACAGAAGAACCTGGCATAAAGAAATCCGCACTTCAAGAAAGCTTAACTTCCCATTGTTCATCACAAGGACTTCCAAAAAGGGACAAATTTATTGGCTTGGCGGAGAATGGGAATGGTTTTGAAGTTTGTTCCACACACAGAGCAGCAACTCATTTGCTTTAATATCACCCACTGAAAGTCACTTTACAAAATCTAACACTACACAGAGCCAAAAAGAAGACCATTCATTGGATTGGGATGGTAATATCCTAATCCTCTCAAGGAATAAAAGCACTCAAGGAATGTAAGACCACTCAGTGTTACAACAGTAACCCAAGCAAATGAATGGATGGCAGAAGGGCTGATCCTACCCCAGTACAAATATCTAAGTTGCCTCTTGTTCCCTGCAGGGGAAACAGGACCAGTGAAAGAAATTGTCACAGATATTCTTTCTGCCCTCCACAACCAAAGCTGTGCCAAGGCCCAGATGCTGCCTTCAAACTGACTCAGATTCCAGCCCACACTCTCACCTTCCAGACAACTCCTTCCTCAACACGCCCCCCAACACCCACCCCCCAAACACCCCCACAGAAGCCCTCAACGCCCCGCCAGGAGCCGCATCTGTGCCCGTCCCTCCGCAGAGCTTTCCCAGCCTCCAGCAGAGCCCCTGGTTCCCTGCACGTGCCATGGGATGGCACCCAGGAGGGTCTGATCCAAGGCCTTCCCTGGCAGCAAAGCCAGGCTGCCCGGCCTATGGTTCCTGGATCATCCTTCCCAGCAAGCCTTCCCGTGCACGGCTGTTCCATTGGCACATCTGCGCTCAGCTCGGACTGCTCCACTCAACCAGGGCTGCTGGGAAAGGATCCAGAGCAGCCTGGCAAGCTCTTTCTCCAGCTCCCTCTTCACTCCTGGGGGAGGTAGAACATTCCACAGGAAAGCATCTGGTGCCACACAGAGTGGGTGGCATCAGGCAGCTCTGGGGAGGCCCCTCAGGACTGCTGTATCCTGAGGGAACACCGCTGGCCATCCCCTGGGTGTATCTGCAAAAGCTTCAAATCAGCTGCCTCAGCTTCCAGGGCCTCTCTTGGCCAGCATCCTGACGTGGCTGCAGGGCTGCTGCGAGGGGCTGCTGGGACCCAGCGGGACAGGACCGGCTGTCTTGTGTCCTCGTAGCAGCCCTGACACAGCCAGGGCCATCCCGAAAGCAGAGAAACGCTCACGTGTCAGCAGAGACGAGCACGGAGCCCTGGGCTGCTCTCAGGCTATCTCAGCTGGGCTCGCTCCACCACACGGCCCCATGTTAAGGCCGGCTGATGCCCAGCTGCCAGAAATGCCTACCTTGTTCTCTCCAAGATGCACAGGCAGAGCCAACGAGCAGGACACCTTGGGAGGCCTTTTCTGAGGCCAGGGACACACCAAGGTCAGCCAAGGCTCTCCATGCTGCCTGGCCCATACGTCCCAGCTCTGTGCTGGCCCTGGGCCACAGCAGCTCCCACCAAGCAGGAGACAATGCATATTGCCAAGAGTTGAAATACAGCAGACAGGAAAGATGTGAAAAGTATGTGTGTAAAGGCCTTTTAATTCACAGTTCTCACAGAGAGCTTTGGGGCTCATGGCTGGACAGAGATGCTCCTGCTCACACCTCTGTCCAAAGAGGGTAACACACCCTGCTGCAGGTGCTTGGATTGGTTTGCACAGGTCCAGGCAGATGCCAAACCTGCTCCTCACTGCCTTCTCCGTGCCCCTCTGCCACGTGCAATGGGCCTCAAGCACTGAAAGGAGCACAGAGAGCCAAAGGGCGACACTCGCACCTGCCTCACTGGGAGCTCCCTGGCAAGCGCTTTCCTATAGGAGCAAGCCCCTTTCCTCCCAAGGTGTTTCCCCAAATGTCTGGCATTCCTAGGGAAGACCAAAATGCCACTGTTGAGTCAGAGATGACACAGACTCCAAAAGGAATCAGACGCCTAATCCACTTTATGATGAAATCCATTCATTTATATAGTCTAATTTGCTATACATAGACCTGATTGGTCCTTTAATCAAAATATCGACATCATTGTCTAAATAAGAAAGGACCCTTTAGTAAACATATTTCCATAACATTCCACATCTTCACAAACACCAGGATCAGCAACTTTAGATATGAAATTTTAATAATAATTTCGTTTGCGCTTTTCACAGCTTTTCCCAGAATCATGCCTGGGAAACATGTCTGTTTCTTCCTGTGACCAGAGAGCGGCCCCCACTCCAACACACCTTTAAGTAACGCTGGCAAGGCTGAATGACTTCAGGTCCTTTCAGGACAGGCACTCCAGCTCTAGCTCCTCTTCCCCCAAGTGAGTTTCCAGGTGCAGGCTCAGAGGTGCAGCCCCAGGCCCTCTACAAACACAAGCTGCCTCAGCTCCTGCCTGCGCTCACAGCACCAAAACCAGGCTGTTCCTGGCCAGGGACCAGAGCCCTGTTCCTGCAGGATGCTCTTGCCAGCACCTTCCAGGTCTCTCTGCTGTGCACACAGAGCTTTTCATGCCCGCTCCCAACAGGCTTTGGAACACAGAGCCCAAGCTGGCTGGCTCTGCCACCAGCACAGCCCAAACGCAGGCGGAGGAAGAAGCAGCAGGGGCCGTTTTGCGGCCATGCCCAAGAGAGACTGGCAGGGTGCCCTCCCTCTGCTCTCCCTTGCTTGGCTTTCTGACTGGCTCTGAGCCTGGGGCTGCCATTCCTCACTTGTGGGGAGCAGAAGCACAGCCGGGATCCCGGCACTGCCTGACAGCACTCCGGGCACCGGCACAGCCACGTGTCCGAGTCTCAGGCACCGTGCTGCTGCTTCATTTGCTCTTGGGCACAGCCAGAGCTCCCTGCTAAGCCAGGATGCTCTCTGCTTCTGCCCTCTTCCTCATCCTGTGCAGGGATGGAGCACTGCTGTGCTTTCAGGAAGCTATTCTTGAAAGCTTCCAGCATTCTAAGCTCCTTTGCCCTCCATGGATGCTTGCCATGGAATCCCTCTCAGCTGGGCTCAGAGCATACTCAGGTTGGCTCTCCCAAATTCCAGGGGCTCCAGGGTGCTCAGCAAGATGTGTAACGGCACAGTGCTGTGGAACTGCACCTTCAGCACAGGGACCTTTCCAGCCTGACCTGCCCTCGTTCCTCTGGGTCCATGCACAAAACACGGTGTGGCAGAGAACGGCAGCAGGGCCTGTGTGTCCCAGGGTCGGGGATTTGCTTAAGCTCCACAGGGATGCAGGCAAAGTGAAGAAGCCAAACTGTTTATTAATGAAAGGTGAAGCAAAGGGCTGATATGGGAGGGAGAAAGGGAATGACCAGGGCTTCAGGGCTGGTGGGTGGGAGATATCTACAGGCAGGGTGAAGTCAGGAGCTACTGAACTTCTCACAGGCTCAGCTGTGCCCAGCATCAGCTCTGCCTGGAGCTCCAGTGGCGCAGTGGGAGATGGCGTCCTCTTCAGTGTCTCCTGGTGCTGTTCTTGGGACACGGGTTCACTGGATCCTGAAGATGCACCCAATTCTTCAGCTCTTCTGGCACATTGGGTGTGAATATCCAGGTTACCATGGGATGGACTAGTGTCTTTCCTTGGGACTTAAATGGCTGGAACAGAGAGGAAGAGAGCCACAGTCAGCACCCACATCTGCAGGAATCCTAGGAGACGCTCCTGCCAAGGTGTGCTGGTTTGTGCATCACGGACATGATGTTTTGGGAGAGGCTGCTGGCAGGTTCCTCCGTGTCTGATCGGAAACCAGTCAAGGGTTGGCTTTGGGAATTGATAATCTGGAAAGCCGTACATGAAAGCCTCTGTGAAAAACACACGTTACAAACGAAAGAAACTTGGGAACTTTCTCTTTTCCCTTCTGGCAGACAAAGAGGTAACACAGCTGACGCAGCCCAGGCCTGGCTGAGGTCAGTGAAGAAGTCAAGTCCCAGATGGGAGGGATGAGGAGATGCCTTTAGGTTTAGGCTGAAATCCTCTTGTAAACATATGGAGAACGACACTTTTTTCCCTATAACGCATGAAGGTATGGGGAGATGAAAGTGTTCAAATGGAAGGTATGGAGCAAAACCTCCATGCTAAAGTCAGCAGATGTTAAAGTAGCTGTGATACTACGAAAAGTTTGAACAGAGACGGAGAGAAGAGTGATGAAGATCCTGTGCCCCCAGGAACAGAAGATCTCTCTTGCTAGAAATGGAAGATGATTTTAGAGATAGATAAAGAGAACCTTTGCCTTTGAACATCTCAGCTTTAGAACAGTACCCCCTAAGCTGACATGGCACAGAAACACAGCTGTGGGAAAACCTTGTGGAAAATGGGAGCGATTTCAGAATTGCAGATTTCCCTGTAGTGTGGCTGCTTTCATGGAAATTAAGAGCTATGAGAGAACTGTTTTCTTGTGGAAAATCTCCATAACATTAACAAGAGGGACTTCTCCTTAAGTGAGCAGGAGGACTATTCTAGAGGTAGTAAAGTGACTCAAACTTTTGGTTTTGTCTCTTTACATTGTCAGTGGGAAAGAAACAGTTGTAGGGGGAGGTGTTCTGAAGATTTTGTTCTGATTCTTATTCTTATTACTCCTTCTTTTAATTACTGTTAATAATTTTTTCTTCATACCCTTTTAAAGTTTGGAGCCTGCTTTGCCTTCCTCCTAATCCTATCTCAAACAGAAAATTATTAAATACATGCTACTGGATGAACTGGTGATTAACCAACACGGAACTTACCACACTACTTGGAACATTGGCCAGGAAATGATCAATTGGCGAACCAAAACCACTACTCAAGGGTGTCCCACTCAGCTCTTGCATCGGCCAGAAGAGAGGAGGGGCCAACGGGATCAGCCGGAGGACGCTGGCCACGAATCCCCCCGACCAGTGTCCCTGAAATCGCTCACTGTGCCCTGCCCAGGCCACCCCTCATCCCCACAGGGAGCAAAGCCTGCCACAGCCGGGACAGGGACTGCAGCTCCGTGCCGGGGCAATGCAGCTCTCCCGGGCAGTCCCCGCTGTCAGCGCGCTGCCCTCACTCACCCCGGATTGTGGGCCCGGAGCTCGTCCCTCTTCCCCCTGAGGCACCGCCCGGCCATGCCTGTGAACACAGAGGCTGTCACGGCCCCAGCGGCACAGCTCCGTGCCAGCGGCGCTGCCGGGGCAGCAGGCGGGGCTGGGGCCGAGCTGCGGCGGGCCGGGGAGGGAGCGCGGGCTCAGGGCTCACCGATGATCCTGACGGCCGCCTCTCGTACGGACTCCTGAGGGCTATCCAGTAACCGCAGGGCCCACTGCATCAGCTGGACCGCTCTGCTCCTGTCCTCTGCCAGCTGCAGAGAGCGGCAGGAGGGAAGGGTTGGCGCGGGCTCAGCCCCTGGGCCGGGCGCTGCCTGCGCCCCGCCCCGGCCTCCCCTGCCCTCACAGCCCTGAGGCGCGGCCAGCAGCCGCTGGCCAAGGGCTCCCGAGGGCAGGGGGCAGAGGGCCGGCTGCTGCCCGGGGAGCCACGGTGCCGGCCCGCAGCCCCACCGGGCCGGGGCTCCGTGGGCACCCGGCTCGGGCCCACGGGAGCCTGGAGAAGAGCCCGGGCGGCCTCTGGCTGCAGCAGCGGGCAGGGGCACAGCTGCCCGGCCCGCACACTGAGCACCGCCCTCAGGGGCCTTCTCCGGCCTGAGCCTGGGGCTTCAGGCCCTCCTTACCAGGCAGTTGGCAAACTTCAACATCTTCTCCCTCTCAAGTAGCTGCTTGAGCTTCCTTCTCCTCAGGAACTTTACCACACGAAGCAGCGTTTCCCGAGAGGCCTGGAGGGGAACAGATGCACAGATGCGGAGCTGCTACCACAGCCCAAAGAAAAGGACTTGCGTCCCTGTGCCAAGGCCAGGAGCCAGAGGCTGGAGCCTGGGAGAAGCCAACCAGGAGACATCTGAGACCCTTTCCAGGGGGGCACCAGTGTAACTCAAAACCTCACCATTGCCACACGCTTGTTCTCATCATGGCAATGAAAGAAGAGTGGCAGAAGGCTCTGGCTCACAATCTTCTTCAGAGATTTTTGTCCTGTATTGACTACCAAGTCCATCACCTTGAAGAAGAGATTCAGGGAGAGCAGCTGCATATGGATGTCGTCCTGGAAAAAAGGAAAATACCTCAGCACCAATTTCTCCAAGCCCATCTGGGCAAATCCTAAAAGTCCACAAAATTTCTGGGCAGCAACCAGTGCCCATGGCGGGGGGCACAGAGCCTTACGCAGTCAAAGAGCGGCAGGAGTGCCTCAGCCAGCTTCGGGGCAGTGGTGCAGGATATCAGGATATGTTCGTTCTCAAGTATATTTGTGAGCACAGAGAGAGTCATGGTGACAACATAAATATCGGCATCACCCAGCAGCTCCACAAGGTTTTTAGACAGACTGCACATTCTTCTGGCCTGTATGGAACACAAGGCTGTGCTGGGAAGCCATGGACGGCTGCACTGCCAACACCGCCCTGGCACTGCAAGGCCACCCTGCTGCTGCAGGGCCCACAGGCCAACAGGCCTGCCCCAAAGCACTGGGGCAGGTGAGGCCGGAGAGCTGGGAGCAGCTGCCTCAGCTCCTTAAGCCCAGCCAAGGCAAATGAACTGTATTCCCCAACCCCATACTGCTCATACAACTTCAGCCACTGCCCCCTTCTCACCCTCAAGGGATCCTTGCTGAGCACCATGAGGCCTCTGAGCGCCAGGCGACGCCGCTCCCTGCACTCACTCTGCAGGTACCTTGACATGATCTCCAGTATGCTGTCACCACATTTCATCAAATCTAGGCTCTGAAAGACCTGAAAGGCACAGGGCAGTGACAGGGGAGCCGGCCAGCAGGAGCCCAGAAGCGCACAGGGCTGGGCCCAGGCAGCAGCACAGGGCGTGGGCACCGTCCCAGGCAGCTGTGGCTGTGAGAGGGCAGGGAGCTGGGAGGCAGCTCAGCCAGGCAGCCCTGGAACCAGGCTCACCTCCACAAGGAATGCCAGAAAGGGCAGATCCCAATGTGGCTCCTCCCTGTGCAGCCGTTTGACTAGATGGATTGCAATGAGGGAACACAACGGGATAAAGATACGGAACATCTCCCTGGAAGGGGGAAAAAAAGACACCAAGACCCTGAGGTGAGGGTGCTAAACCTCTCGCAGGAATGACTCCCAGATTTCTGGTCTTTCCCCAGCATCCCTGGAAGGCATGTTGGCCCTTTATGAGGCAGCTCAGTCTGGGCACCTTCCCCTCCCAGACTTTTCCAGTCTCCTTGGCTGTCCCTCAGTGACAAGGCTCTCTGGCCCAGGACTACACGGACTGAGTGGGGCACAGGGCACAAATGCCGGGGGCAGTGGGGAGAAGGGGGTCTCACCTGGCCAGCAGACCCATGGCATAGTGCTGGGTGTCAGCACACAGCATCGTGTCCCAGCCACGCTTGCGCTCCATAGCCACCACCTCATTGTAACACCGCAGTCGGCAGAGCAGAGCCTTCATGGCCTGCACTGCAAACCTGTGTGCAGAGCAAAGCCCAGGTCACACTGGGAGCGCTGGCACTGGCCACAGGGGCATGGGAAGGACAGGAGGACTGGGACCTGTTGGGCTTGCTGGGAAGGCGGTGTTCCTCCTGGCATGCTCTCCAGAAGTGATCAACTTCCTCTGGTGGCATCTGCTGTGTGGTGATGACAACATGGAAAAGCAGAGCCACAAAGAGGTGCCCAGAATAAGGAATCATTGACTTGTGGCACACAGGCACAATGACCCAGATCACCAGAGTTGCCTGCAAAAGAAGCAGCCCAAGACAGCGCTCAGTGCCGAGGTGTCTGTGGGGCAGGGCCCAAGGGCAGATGCAGGAGGAGCAGCGGGCCTGGTGCCCCCTGAGCCTGCCCCTAGCCCAGGGTTCAGCTCAGCGCCTGAGGCATGGAGAGGATGGAGAGCTGCCGGTGAAGTGACCGAGGGAAAAGCAGAGGCCAAATCCAGAAACTCACAGCCAGGGAAAAAACGTCCTTGTTGTCCCCATCAGAGGTGCATGCGCTGTGCAGTGGCCAGTCCTCCATCACGCAGAGCAGTGTTGGCAGCACTTTCTCCATGGCTGGTCCCGATGACTTTATGGTTCTCCAAATCATTGCAGCAGCTCTGTGGGATCAGAGCTCTGTGTCAGGGGCATCTCAGTCCCTGGACCATGCCCTGTGCAGCTGTGGGGGCCCAGGTGACAGACCCCGGTGCCCTGAGGGGCAGGGAGGGAGCATTGGCAGCAGGCTTGGGGAACAGAGGGGCCCCAGGGTCCTGGACCTCTGTGTCTGTCTGGCAGAGCCCATAGCACAGCCTGCGCAGGGCCATGGGCCCCAAATGCTGGTGGGCCCTGAGCCGTGCAGGCACGTGGGCCCGGTACCTGTCACATGTTGGGGCACAGCGCAGGAGGGTCAGCACCACATCAGAAGGGTGTTCTTCAGCCATCCTCAGAATGTCACTTTGCAGCCTGGCATCCACAGTGACATTGGACAGTAGACTCTGGTGGATGCTCCTTACAATGGCTGGCACCTGGAGGAGCCATGGGGGAGATTTCGAGTGCTGTCCAAGGGAGCAACTTCCCCAGCTTCCCCCAGGAACTGCTTCCCTTGCCCCCACACTGTGCTGGCCTCAATGGCTGAGGCTCCCCAGTGACCATGGCTTGAGGGGACACACAATCCTGGTAATCCCCCAGGCCTGGCCCCAGGCTGCTTACCTGCTGCGGAGAAGGAACAGCACTGTCGTCACAAAAATCCATAGTGGGAGCAGGAATCCCAGTGGGAGTGGGTGTGCTGTCAGTTTTTGAGATGTCCTCAGTCTCTTCATTGCCAGTGTTTCTGATGACCACATCCTCGGTCATTGCTGTGAGAAGAGCCTTTGCCCAGTTTTCAGTCACTGAGGTGTCAAAGTCTTGAGAATGCTCCACCAAATCTGGGCTGACATCATCGGGCTCTGCCTGGAGCTTGGTCAGCCCCGAGTCAGGCTCGGCTGTGCCCTCAGCTGCTGCAGTGCTGGTCTTTGTGCGCCGAATGCGCAGGAATTTCCGGAATCTCTGCAGGACAACAAAGCACAGAGAAGGCAGGGATGCTCCATGGCATGCTCCAAGCATGGTGCTGGGCTGAGCAGGGACAGCAGGCCCAGCCCAGGTCAGGGTGGCTGCAGGTACCTTCAGGGTTTTGCGCAAGCGGCCACGGCCGGGTTCCTGCTCTTGTGTCTTGTCCAGGGCTGCACCTGGCAAAGAGCGAGCGCGGCCAGAGCTGAGGGGCTGCGGGAGAGGCCGGAGAGCACAGCCCAGCCCTGTGCTGCCCAGGCAGGGAGAGCCCCGGGATGGCCCAGGGGATGGAGCACGGCCCCTGCGGTGTGTCTGCCCTGCCCCTGTTCCATCCTGTCCATGGGCATGTGCCCAGGGGACGGGATGGGATAGGATGGGATGGGATGGGATGCGGCCAAGCTGGCTACAGCCATCAGCCCTGTGGCCCAGCGCTGACACTCACCATCCTGTAGTGTCTGGATCTGCTCCGGATCTTCAGTCTGTTGTGCTGGGGCATCTCCACGGTCTTTCTTTTTGTTCCCTCTTGAAACTTTGAACAGGCCAAGGAATCTGCCCGCCATTCCACCACTCGGCCTTGACGGTACCTTCTAGAGAGATGCCCCAGGATATCGCCAAGTCAACAATTGCAGTTGTGCCTTCAAGGCACCTGCAACAAAGAAGCACCAGAAAGGCTGCAGGACAGTAAGTCCTGCACTCTGGTGTTGAGGACTCCTGCCAAAATCACAGGAGCCTCTTCATTAACGATTCAGGTGACCAAATCCCACGGTCTGGACTTGATGGCACTGGCCGCAGTAAAGGGAGATGCCTGGAAAAGTTCCGAGTGTCCAAGTCCTGCAGTCTGGCCTCTAGGTCAGCTGCAGGAATAACGCCACGGAAAAGCTCCGGAGGAGACGGGAACAAGGGTGCTGTGCGGGGGCTCCTCACGGCACTGCTCTGTCCCATCCTGTTTTGTTGTGTCCTCCAAGCACCCGGGCAAGCTTCTATTTCCCACGTGTCACAAAGGGCCCTTGGACACCGGGTTCCATTCCATGCCACGGTGACCGTGCTGCACCCTGTCACCAAGGGCCCTTGCACACACTGCCGCCCTCCCTGGGGCCGCCCCCAGCCCAGCCAAAGCGGCCCAGGCTGGAAGGAATGCCTGGCCCCAGGTGTCTAAGGCAGCCCCACAGGATCTTTAGGAAGGGCTCAGAGCATCAGCAAACGCTGCCCTGCTCTGCGGGCTCAGGGCAGCAGAAGGAGCCCCCAGGGCTGCCGACGCAGCCGCGCTGGGAAGGGCACGGGCCCTTCCAGGGACGCTGGCATGGCCTCCTTGGGACACGTCCCGGCCCGTGGCCGTCCTAAACCCGCGGGTGTGACTCGCACAAGGAACGTGTGGGCCCGGGCACCAATGCTGCTCTGAGCCCTGGGGCCCGGGCAGCGCTGCCATCAGCAGCTGGGGCAGAGTCCCTGCCCAAGCAGAGCTGCCACCCCCCGAGCCCTGGCAGCGCTGGTGCCCGTCTCCTGCCCCAGAGACCTGTGCCCCCGGGGGGCTTCTGTGCCACAGGGAGCCAAAGCCCACGAGCATTGGGGGCTGATGGCAGGAGCACCTGGAGCAACTGCGGGCAACACTTGGTTTCTGTCAGGAGCTCTTCCTCCCTGCTGGAATGATTTTTGCATTGAACTGATTTCCTTCACCACAGAAACATCTTCTCCTCGAAGGCACAGAAGAACCTGGCATAAAGAAATCCGCACTTCAAGAAAGCTTAACTTCCCATTGTTCATCACAAGGACTTCCAAAAAGGGACAAATTTATTGGCTTGGCGGAGAATGGGAATGGTTTTGAAGTTTGTTCCACACACAGAGCAGCAACTCATTTGCTTTAATATCACCCACTGAAAGTCACTTTACAAAATCTAACACTACACAGAGCCAAAAAGAAGACCATTCATTGGATTGGGATGGTAATATCCTAATCCTCTCAAGGAATAAAAGCACTCAAGGAATGTAAGACCACTCAGTGTTACAACAGTAACCCAAGCAAATGAATGGATGGCAGAAGGGCTGATCCTACCCCAGTACAAATATCTAAGTTGCCTCTTGTTCCCTGCAGGGGAAACAGGACCAGTGAAAGAAATTGTCACAGATATTCTTTCTTTTGGTTGGCCTCCACAACCAAAGCTGTGCCAAGGCCCAGATGCTGCCTTCAAACTGACTCAGATTCCAGCCCACACTCTCACCTTCCAGACAACTCCTTCCTCAACACGCCCCCCAACACCCACCCCCCAAACACCCCCACAGAAGCCCTCAACGCCCCGCCAGGAGCCGCATCTGTGCCCGTCCCTCCGCAGAGCTTTCCCAGCCTCCAGCAGAGCCCCTGGTTCCCTGCACGTGCCATGGGATGGCACCCAGGAGGGTCTGATCCAAGGCCTTCCCTGGCAGCAAAGCCAGGCTGCCCGGCCTATGGTTCCTGGATCATCCTTCCCAGCAAGCCTTCCCGTGCACGGCTGTTCCATTGGCACATCTGCGCTCAGCTCGGACTGCTCCACTCAACCAGGGCTGCTGGGAAAGGATCCAGAGCAGCCTGGCAAGCTCTTTCTCCAGCTCCCTCTTCACTCCTGGGGGAGGTAGAACATTCCACAGGAAAGCATCTGGTGCCACACAGAGTGGGTGGCATCAGGCAGCTCTGGGGAGGCCCCTCAGGACTGCTGTATCCTGAGGGAACACCGCTGGCCATCCCCTGGGTGTATCTGCAAAAGCTTCAAATCAGCTGCCTCAGCTTCCAGGGCCTCTCTTGGCTAGCATCCTGACGTGGCTGCAGGGCTGCTGCGAGGGGCTGCTGGGACCCAGCGGGACAGGACCGGCTGTCTTGTGTCCTCGTAGCAGCCCTGACACAGCCAGGGCCATCCCGAAAGCAGAGAAACGCTCACGTGTCAGCAGAGACGAGCACGGAGCCCTGGGCTGCTCTCAGGCTATCTCAGCTGGGCTCGCTCCACCACACGGCCCCATGTTAAGGCCGGCTGATGCCCAGCTGCCAGAAATGCCTACCTTGTTCTCTCCAAGATGCACAGGCAGAGCCAACGAGCAGGACACCTTGGGAGGCCTTTTCTGAGGCCAGGGACACACCAAGGTCAGCCAAGGCTCTCCATGCTGCCTGGCCCATACGTCCCAGCTCTGTGCTGGCCCTGGGCCACAGCAGCTCCCACCAAGCAGGAGACAATGCATATTGCCAAGAGTTGAAATACAGCAGACAGGAAAGATGTGAAAAGTATGTGTGTAAAGGCCTTTTAATTCACAGTTCTCACAGAGAGCTTTGGGGCTCATGGCTGGACAGAGATGCTCCTGCTCACACCTCTGTCCAAAGAGGGTAACACACCCTGCTGCAGGTGCTTGGATTGGTTTGCACAGGTCCAGGCAGATGCCAAACCTGCTCCTCACTGCCTTCTCCGTGCCCCTCTGCCACGTGCAATGGGCCTCAAGCACTGAAAGGAGCACAGAGAGCCAAAGGGCGACACTCGCACCTGCCTCACTGGGAGCTCCCTGGCAAGCGCTTTCCTATAGGAGCAAGCCCCTTTCCTCCCAAGGTGTTTCCCCAAATGTCTGGCATTCCTAGGGAAGACCAAAATGCCACTGTTGAGTCAGAGATGACACAGACTCCAAAAGGAATCAGACGCCTAATCCACTTTATGATGAAATCCATTCATTTATATAGTCTAATTTGCTATACATAGACCTGATTGGTCCTTTAATCAAAATATCGACATCATTGTCTAAATAAGAAAGGACCCTTTAGTAAACATATTTCCATAACATTCCACATCTTCACAAACACCAGGATCAGCAACTTTAGATATGAAATTTTAATAATAATTTCGTTTGCGCTTTTCACAGCTTTTCCCAGAATCATGCCTGGGAAACATGTCTGTTTCTTCCTGTGACCAGAGAGCGGCCCCCACTCCAACACACCTTTAAGTAACGCTGGCAAGGCTGAATGACTTCAGGTCCTTTCAGGACAGGCACTCCAGCTCTAGCTCCTCTTCCCCCAAGTGAGTTTCCAGGTGCAGGCTCAGAGGTGCAGCCCCAGGCCCTCTACAAACACAAGCTGCCTCAGCTCCTGCCTGCGCTCACAGCACCAAAACCAGGCTGTTCCTGGCCAGGGACCAGAGCCCTGTTCCTGCAGGATGCTCTTGCCAGCACCTTCCAGGTCTCTCTGCTGTGCACACAGAGCTTTTCATGCCCGCTCCCAACAGGCTTTGGAACACAGAGCCCAAGCTGGCTGGCTCTGCCACCAGCACAGCCCAAACGCAGGCGGAGGAAGAAGCAGCAGGGGCCGTTTTGCGGCCATGCCCAAGAGAGACTGGCAGGGTGCCCTCCCTCTGCTCTCCCTTGCTTGGCTTTCTGACTGGCTCTGAGCCTGGGGCTGCCATTCCTCACTTGTGGGGAGCAGAAGCACAGCCGGGATCCCGGCACTGCCTGACAGCACTCCGGGCACCGGCACAGCCACGTGTCCGAGTCTCAGGCACCGTGCTGCTGCTTCATTTGCTCTTGGGCACAGCCAGAGCTCCCTGCTAAGCCAGGATGCTCTCTGCTTCTGCCCTCTTCCTCATCCTGTGCAGGGATGGAGCACTGCTGTGCTTTCAGGAAGCTATTCTTGAAAGCTTCCAGCATTCTAAGCTCCTTTGCCCTCCATGGATGCTTGCCATGGAATCCCTCTCAGCTGGGCTCAGAGCATACTCAGGTTGGCTCTCCCAAATTCCAGGGGCTCCAGGGTGCTCAGCAAGATGTGTAACGGCACAGTGCTGTGGAACTGCACCTTCAGCACAGGGACCTTTCCAGCCTGACCTGCCCTCGTTCCTCTGGGTCCATGCACAAAACACGGTGTGGCAGAGAACGGCAGCAGGGCCTGTGTGTCCCAGGGTCGGGGATTTGCTTAAGCTCCACAGGGATGCAGGCAAAGTGAAGAAGCCAAACTGTTTATTAATGAAAGGTGAAGCAAAGGGCTGATATGGGAGGGAGAAAGGGAATGACCAGGGCTTCAGGGCTGGTGGGTGGGAGATATCTACAGGCAGGGTGAAGTCAGGAGCTACTGAACTTCTCACAGGCTCAGCTGTGCCCAGCATCAGCTCTGCCTGGAGCTCCAGTGGCGCAGTGGGAGATGGCGTCCTCTTCAGTGTCTCCTGGTGCTGTTCTTGGGACACGGGTTCACTGGATCCTGAAGATGCACCCAATTCTTCAGCTCTTCTGGCACATTGGGTGTGAATATCCAGGTTACCATGGGATGGACTAGTGTCTTTCCTTGGGACTTAAATGGCTGGAACAGAGAGGAAGAGAGCCACAGTCAGCACCCACATCTGCAGGAATCCTAGGAGACGCTCCTGCCAAGGTGTGCTGGTTTGTGCATCACGGACATGATGTTTTGGGAGAGGCTGCTGGCAGGTTCCTCCGTGTCTGATCGGAAACCAGTCAAGGGTTGGCTTTGGGAATTGATAATCTGGAAAGCCGTACATGAAAGCCTCTGTGAAAAACACACGTTACAAACGAAAGAAACTTGGGAACTTTCTCTTTTCCCTTCTGGCAGACAAAGAGGTAACACAGCTGACGCAGCCCAGGCCTGGCTGAGGTCAGTGAAGAAGTCAAGTCCCAGATGGGAGGGATGAGGAGATGCCTTTAGGTTTAGGCTGAAATCCTCTTGTAAACATATGGAGAACGACACTTTTTTCCCTATAACGCATGAAGGTATGGGGAGATGAAAGTGTTCAAATGGAAGGTATGGAGCAAAACCTCCATGCTAAAGTCAGCAGATGTTAAAGTAGCTGTGATACTACGAAAAGTTTGAACAGAGACGGAGAGAAGAGTGATGAAGATCCTGTGCCCCCAGGAACAGAAGATCTCTCTTGCTAGAAATGGAAGATGATTTTAGAGATAGATAAAGAGAACCTTTGCCTTTGAACATCTCAGCTTTAGAACAGTACCCCCTAAGCTGACATGGCACAGAAACACAGCTGTGGGAAAACCTTGTGGAAAATGGGAGCGATTTCAGAATTGCAGATTTCCCTGTAGTGTGGCTGCTTTCATGGAAATTAAGAGCTATGAGAGAACTGTTTTCTTGTGGAAAATCTCCATAACATTAACAAGAGGGACTTCTCCTTAAGTGAGCAGGAGGACTATTCTAGAGGTAGTAAAGTGACTCAAACTTTTGGTTTTGTCTCTTTACATTGTCAGTGGGAAAGAAACAGTTGTAGGGGGAGGTGTTCTGAAGATTTTGTTCTGATTCTTATTCTTATTACTCCTTCTTTTAATTACTGTTAATAATTTTTTCTTCATACCCTTTTAAAGTTTGGAGCCTGCTTTGCCTTCCTCCTAATCCTATCTCAAACAGAAAATTATTAAATACATGCTACTGGATGAACTGGTGATTAACCAACACGGAACTTACCACACTACTTGGAACATTGGCCAGGAAATGATCAATTGGCGAACCAAAACCACTACTCAAGGGTGTCCCACTCAGCTCTTGCATCGGCCAGAAGAGAGGAGGGGCCAACGGGATCAGCCGGAGGACGCTGGCCACGAATCCCCCCGACCAGTGTCCCTGAAATCGCTCACTGTGCCCTGCCCAGGCCACCCCTCATCCCCACAGGGAGCAAAGCCTGCCACAGCCGGGACAGGGACTGCAGCTCCGTGCCGGGGCAATGCAGCTCTCCCGGGCAGTCCCCGCTGTCAGCGCGCTGCCCTCACTCACCCGGATTGTGGGCCCGGAGCTCGTCCCTCTTCCCCCTGAGGCACCGCCCGGCCATGCCTGTGAACACAGAGGCTGTCACGGCCCCAGCGGCACAGCTCCGTGCCAGCGGCGCTGCCGGGGCAGCAGGCGGGGCTGGGGCCGAGCTGCGGCGGGCCGGGGAGGGAGCGCGGACTCAGGGCTCACCGATGATCCTGACGGCCGCCTCTCGTACGGACTCCTGAGGGCTATCCAGTAACCGCAGGGCCCACTGCATCAGCTGGACCGCTCTGCTCCTGTCCTCTGCCAGCTGCAGAGAGCGGCAGGAGGGAAGGGTTGGCGCGGGCTCAGCCCCTGGGCCGGGCGCTGCCTGCGCCCCGCCCCGGCCTCCCCTGCCCTCACAGCCCTGAGGCGCGGCCAGCAGCCGCTGGCCAAGGGCTCCCGAGGGCAGGGGGCAGAGGGCCGGCTGCTGCCCGGGGAGCCACGGTGCCGGCCCGCAGCCCCACCGGGCCGGGGCTCCGTGGGCACCCGGCTCGGGCCCACGGGAGCCTGGAGAAGAGCCCGGGCGGCCTCTGGCTGCAGCAGCGGGCAGGGGCACAGCTGCCCGGCCCGCACACTGAGCACCGCCCTCAGGGGCCTTCTCCGGCCTGAGCCTGGGGCTTCAGGCCCTCCTTACCAGGCAGTTGGCAAACTTCAACATCTTCTCCCTCTCAAGTAGCTGCTTGAGCTTCCTTCTCCTCAGGAACTTTACCACACGAAGCAGCGTTTCCCGAGAGGCCTGGAGGGGAACAGATGCACAGATGCGGAGCTGCTACCACAGCCCAAAGAAAAGGACTTGCGTCCCTGTGCCAAGGCCAGGAGCCAGAGGCTGGAGCCTGGGAGAAGCCAACCAGGAGACATCTGAGACCCTTTCCAGGGGGGCACCAGTGTAACTCAAAACCTCACCATTGCCACACGCTTGTTCTCATCATGGCAATGAAAGAAGAGTGGCAGAAGGCTCTGGCTCACAATCTTCTTCAGAGATTTTTGTCCTGTATTGACTACCAAGTCCATCACCTTGAAGAAGAGATTCAGGGAGAGCAGCTGCATATGGATGTCGTCCTGGAAAAAAGGAAAATACCTCAGCACCAATTTCTCCAAGCCCATCTGGGCAAATCCTAAAAGTCCACAAAATTTCTGGGCAGCAACCAGTGCCCATGGCGGGGGGCACAGAGCCTTACGCAGTCAAAGAGCGGCAGGAGTGCCTCAGCCAGCTTCGGGGCAGTGGTGCAGGATATCAGGATATGTTCGTTCTCAAGTATATTTGTGAGCACAGAGAGAGTCATGGTGACAACATAAATATCGGCATCACCCAGCAGCTCCACAAGGTTTTTAGACAGACTGCACATTCTTCTGGCCTGTGTGGAACACAAGGCTGTGCTGGGAAGCCATGGACGGCTGCACTGCCAACACCGCCCTGGCACTGCAAGGCCACCCTGCTGCTGCAGGGCCCACAGGCCAACAGGCCTGCCCCAAAGCACTGGGGCAGGTGAGGCCGGAGAGCTGGGAGCAGCTGCCTCAGCTCCTTAAGCCCAGCCAAGGCAAATGAACTGTATTCCCCAACCCCATACTGCTCATACAACTTCAGCCACTGCCCCCTTCTCACCCTCAAGGGATCCTTGCTGAGCACCATGAGGCCTCTGAGCGCCAGGCGACGCCGCTCCCTGCACTCACTCTGCAGGTACCTTGACATGATCTCCAGTATGCTGTCACCACATTTCATCAAATCTAGGCTCTGAAAGACCTGAAAGGCACAGGGCAGTGACAGGGGAGCCGGCCAGCAGGAGCCCAGAAGCGCACAGGGCTGGGCCCAGGCAGCAGCACAGGGCGTGGGCACCGTCCCAGGCAGCTGTGGCTGTGAGAGGGCAGGGAGCTGGGAGGCAGCTCAGCCAGGCAGCGCTGGAACCAGGCTCACCTCCACAAGGAATGCCAGAAAGGGCAGATCCCAATGTGGCTCCTCCCTGTGCAGCCGCTTGACTAGATGGATTGCAATGAGGGAACACAACGGGATAAAGATACGGAACATCTCCCTGGAAGGGGGAAAAAAAGACACCAAGACCCTGAGGTGAGGGTGCTAAACCTCTCGCAGGAATGACTCCCAGATTTCTGGTCTTTCCCCAGCATCCCTGGAAGGCATGTTGGCCCTTTATGAGGCAGCTCAGTCTGGGCACCTTCCCCTCCCAGACTTTTCCAGTCTCCTTGGCTGTCCCTCAGTGACAAGGCTCTCTGGCCCAGGACTACACGGACTGAGTGGGGCACAGGGCACAAATGCCGGGGGCAGTGGGGAGAAGGGGGTCTCACCTGGCCAGCAGACCCATGGCATAGTGCTGGGTGTCAGCACACAGCATCGTGTCCCAGCCACGCTTGCGCTCCATAGCCACCACCTCATTGTAACACCGCAGTCGGCAGAGCAGAGCCTTCATGGCCTGCACTGCAAACCTGTGTGCAGAGCAAAGCCCAGGTCACACTGGGAGCGCTGGCACTGGCCACAGGGGCATGGGAAGGACAGGAGGACTGGGACCTGTTGGGCTTGCTGGGAAGGCGGTGTTCCTCCTGGCATGCTCTCCAGAAGTGATCAACTTCCTCTGGTGGCATCTGCTGTGTGGTGATGACAACATGGAAAAGCAGAGCCACAAAGAGGTGCCCAGAATAAGGAATCATTGACTTGTGGCACACAGGCACAATGACCCAGATCACCAGAGTTGCCTGCAAAAGAAGCAGCCCAAGACAGCGCTCAGTGCCGAGGTGTCTGTGGGGCAGGGCCCAAGGGCAGATGCAGGAGGAGCAGCGGGCCTGGTGCCCCCTGAGCCTGCCCCTAGCCCAGGGTTCAGCTCAGCGCCTGAGGCATGGAGAGGATGGAGAGCTGCCGGTGAAGTGACCGAGGGAAAAGCAGAGGCCAAATCCAGAAACTCACAGCCAGGGAAAAAACGTCCTTGTTGTCCCCATCAGAGGTGCATGCGCTGTGCAGTGGCCAGTCCTCCATCACGCAGAGCAGTGTTGGCAGCACTTTCTCCATGGCTGGTCCCGATGACTTTATGGTTCTCCAAATCATTGCAGCAGCTCTGTGGGATCAGAGCTCTGTGTCAGGGGCATCTCAGTCCCTGGACCATGCCCTGTGCAGCTGTGGGGGCCCAGGTGACAGACCCCGGTGCCCTGAGGGGCAGGGAGGGAGCATTGGCAGCAGGCTTGGGGAACAGAGGGGCCCCAGGGTCCTGGACCTCTGTGTCTGTCTGGCAGAGCCCATAGCACAGCCTGCGCAGGGCCATGGGCCCCAAATGCTGGTGGGCCCTGAGCCGTGCAGGCACGTGGGCCCGGTACCTGTCACATGTTGGGGCACAGCGCAGGAGGGTCAGCACCACATCAGAAGGGTGTTCTTCAGCCATCCTCAGAATGTCACTTTGCAGCCTGGCATCCACAGTGACATTGGACAGTAGACTCTGGTGGATGCTCCTTACAATGGCTGGCACCTGGAGGAGCCATGGGGGAGATTTCGAGTGCTGTCCAAGGGAGCAACTTCCCCAGCTTCCCCCAGGAACTGCTTCCCTTGCCCCCACACTGTGCTGGCCTCAATGGCTGAGGCTCCCCAGTGACCATGGCTTGAGGGGACACACAATCCTGGTAATCCCCCAGGCCTGGCCCCAGGCTGCTTACCTGCTGCGGAGAAGGAACAGCACTGTCGTCACAAAAATCCATAGTGGGAGCAGGAATCCCAGTGGGAGTGGGTGTGCTGTCAGTTTTTGAGATGTCCTCAGTCTCTTCATTGCCAGTGTTTCTGATGACCACATCCTCGGTCATTGCTGTGAGAAGAGCCTTTGCCCAGTTTTCAGTCACTGAGGTGTCAAAGTCTTGAGAATGCTCCACCAAATCTGGGCTGACATCATCGGGCTCTGCCTGGAGCTTGGTCAGCCCCGAGTCAGGCTCGGCTGTGCCCTCAGCTGCTGCAGTGCTGGTCTTTGTGCGCCGAATGCGCAGGAATTTCCGGAATCTCTGCAGGACAACAAAGCACAGAGAAGGCAGGGATGCTCCATGGCATGCTCCAAGCATGGTGCTGGGCTGAGCAGGGACAGCAGGCCCAGCCCAGGTCAGGGTGGCTGCAGGTACCTTCAGGGTTTTGCGCAAGCGGCCACGGCCGGGTTCCTGCTCTTGTGTCTTGTCCAGGGCTGCACCTGGCAAAGAGCGAGCGCGGCCAGAGCTGAGGGGCTGCGGGAGAGGCCGGAGAGCACAGCCCAGCCCTGTGCTGCCCAGGCAGGGAGAGCCCCGGGGTGGCCCAGGGGATGGAGCACGGCCCCTGCGGTGTGTCTGCCCTGCCCCTGTTCCATCCTGTCCATGGGCATGTGCCCAGGGGACGGGATGGGATAGGATGGGATGGGATGGGATGCGGCCAAGCTGGCTACAGCCATCAGCCCTGTGGCCCAGCGCTGACACTCACCATCCTGTAGTGTCTGGATCTGCTCCGGATCTTCAGTCTGTTGTGCTGGGGCATCTCCACGGTCTTTCTTTTTGTTCCCTCTTGAAACTTTGAACAGGCCAAGGAATCTGCCCGCCATTCCACCACTCGGCCTTGACGGTACCTTCTAGAGAGATGCCCCAGGATATCGCCAAGTCAACAATTGCAGTTGTGCCTTCAAGGCACCTGCAACAAAGAAGCACCAGAAAGGCTGCAGGACAGTAAGTCCTGCACTCTGGTGTTGAGGACTCCTGCCAAAATCACAGGAGCCTCTTCATTAACGATTCAGGTGACCAAATCCCACGGTCTGGACTTGATGGCACTGGCCGCAGTAAAGGGAGATGCCTGGAAAAGTTCCGAGTGTCCAAGTCCTGCAGTCTGGCCTCTAGGTCAGCTGCAGGAATAACGCCACGGAAAAGCTCCGGAGGAGACGGGAACAAGGGTGCTGTGCGGGGGCTCCTCACGGCACTGCTCTGTCCCATCCTGTTTTGTTGTGTCCTCCAAGCACCCGGGCAAGCTTCTATTTCCCACGTGTCACAAAGGGCCCTTGGACACCGGGTTCCATTCCATGCCACGGTGACCGTGCTGCACCCTGTCACCAAGGGCCCTTGCACACACTGCCGCCCTCCCTGGGGCCGCCCCCAGCCCAGCCAAAGCGGCCCAGGCTGGAAGGAATGCCTGGCCCCAGGTGTCTAAGGCAGCCCCACAGGATCTTTAGGAAGGGCTCAGAGCATCAGCAAACGCTGCCCTGCTCTGCGGGCTCAGGGCAGCAGAAGGAGCCCCCAGGGCTGCCGACGCAGCCGCGCTGGGAAGGGCACGGGCCCTTCCAGGGACGCTGGCATGGCCTCCTTGGGACACGTCCCGGCCCGTGGCCGTCCTAAACCCGCGGGTGTGACTCGCACAAGGAACGTGTGGGCCCGGGCACCAATGCTGCTCTGAGCCCTGGGGCCCGGGCAGCGCTGCCATCAGCAGCTGGGGCAGAGTCCCTGCCCAAGCAGAGCTGCCACCCCCCGAGCCCTGGCAGCGCTGGTGCCCGTCTCCTGCCCCAGAGACCTGTGCCCCCGGGGGGCTTCTGTGCCACAGGGAGCCAAAGCCCACGAGCATTGGGGGCTGATGGCAGGAGCACCTGGAGCAACTGCGGGCAACACTTGGTTTCTGTCAGGAGCTCTTCCTCCCTGCTGGAATGATTTTTGCATTGAACTGATTTCCTTCACCACAGAAACATCTTCTCCTCGAAGGCACAGAAGAACCTGGCATAAAGAAATCCGCACTTCAAGAAAGCTTAACTTCCCATTGTTCATCACAAGGACTTCCAAAAAGGGACAAATTTATTGGCTTGGCGGAGAATGGGAATGGTTTTGAAGTTTGTTCCACACACAGAGCAGCAACTCATTTGCTTTAATATCACCCACTGAAAGTCACTTTACAAAATCTAACACTACACAGAGCCAAAAAGAAGACCATTCATTGGATTGGGATGGTAATATCCTAATCCTCTCAAGGAATAAAAGCACTCAAGGAATGTAAGACCACTCAGTGTTACAACAGTAACCCAAGCAAATGAATGGATGGCAGAAGGGCTGATCCTACCCCAGTACAAATATCTAAGTTGCCTCTTGTTCCCTGCAGGGGAAACAGGACCAGTGAAAGAAATTGTCACAGATATTCTTTCTTTTGGTTGGCCTCCACAACCAAAGCTGTGCCAAGGCCCAGATGCTGCCTTCAAACTGACTCAGATTCCAGCCCACACTCTCACCTTCCAGACAACTCCTTCCTCAACACGCCCCCCAACACCCACCCCCCAAACACCCCCACAGAAGCCCTCAACGCCCCGCCAGGAGCCCCATCTGTGCCCGTCCCTCCGCAGAGCTTTCCCAGCCTCCAGCAGAGCCCCTGGTTCCCTGCACGTGCCATGGGATGGCACCCAGGAGGGTCTGATCCAAGGCCTTCCCTGGCAGCAAAGCCAGGCTGCCCGGCCTATGGTTCCTGGATCATCCTTCCCAGCAAGCCTTCCCGTGCACGGCTGTTCCATTGGCACATCTGCGCTCAGCTCGGACTGCTCCACTCAACCAGGGCTGCTGGGAAAGGATCCAGAGCAGCCTGGCAAGCTCTTTCTCCAGCTCCCTCTTCACTCCTGGGGGAGGTAGAACATTCCACAGGAAAGCATCTGGTGCCACACAGAGTGGGTGGCATCAGGCAGCTCTGGGGAGGCCCCTCAGGACTGCTGTATCCTGAGGGAACACCGCTGGCCATCCCCTGGGTGTATCTGCAAAAGCTTCAAATCAGCTGCCTCAGCTTCCAGGGCCTCTCTTGGCTAGCATCCTGACGTGGCTGCAGGGCTGCTGCGAGGGGCTGCTGGGACCCAGCGGGACAGGACCGGCTGTCTTGTGTCCTCGTAGCAGCCCTGACACAGCCAGGGCCATCCCGAAAGCAGAGAAACGCTCACGTGTCAGCAGAGACGAGCACGGAGCCCTGGGCTGCTCTCAGGCTATCTCAGCTGGGCTCGCTCCACCACACGGCCCCATGTTAAGGCCGGCTGATGCCCAGCTGCCAGAAATGCCTACCTTGTTCTCTCCAAGATGCACAGGCAGAGCCAACGAGCAGGACACCTTGGGAGGCCTTTTCTGAGGCCAGGGACACACCAAGGTCAGCCAAGGCTCTCCATGCTGCCTGGCCCATACGTCCCAGCTCTGTGCTGGCCCTGGGCCACAGCAGCTCCCACCAAGCAGGAGACAATGCATATTGCCAAGAGTTGAAATACAGCAGACAGGAAAGATGTGAAAAGTATGTGTGTAAAGGCCTTTTAATTCACAGTTCTCACAGAGAGCTTTGGGGCTCATGGCTGGACAGAGATGCTCCTGCTCACACCTCTGTCCAAAGAGGGTAACACACCCTGCTGCAGGTGCTTGGATTGGTTTGCACAGGTCCAGGCAGATGCCAAACCTGCTCCTCACTGCCTTCTCCGTGCCCCTCTGCCACGTGCAATGGGCCTCAAGCACTGAAAGGAGCACAGAGAGCCAAAGGGCGACACTCGCACCTGCCTCACTGGGAGCTCCCTGGCAAGCGCTTTCCTATAGGAGCAAGCCCCTTTCCTCCCAAGGTGTTTCCCCAAATGTCTGGCATTCCTAGGGAAGACCAAAATGCCACTGTTGAGTCAGAGATGACACAGACTCCAAAAGGAATCAGACGCCTAATCCACTTTATGATGAAATCCATTCATTTATATAGTCTAATTTGCTATACATAGACCTGATTGGTCCTTTAATCAAAATATCGACATCATTGTCTAAATAAGAAAGGACCCTTTAGTAAACATATTTCCATAACATTCCACATCTTCACAAACACCAGGATCAGCAACTTTAGATATGAAATTTTAATAATAATTTCGTTTGCGCTTTTCACAGCTTTTCCCAGAATCATGCCTGGGAAACATGTCTGTTTCTTCCTGTGACCAGAGAGCGGCCCCCACTCCAACACACCTTTAAGTAACGCTGGCAAGGCTGAATGACTTCAGGTCCTTTCAGGACAGGCACTCCAGCTCTAGCTCCTCTTCCCCCAAGTGAGTTTCCAGGTGCAGGCTCAGAGGTGCAGCCCCAGGCCCTCTACAAACACAAGCTGCCTCAGCTCCTGCCTGCGCTCACAGCACCAAAACCAGGCTGTTCCTGGCCAGGGACCAGAGCCCTGTTCCTGCAGGATGCTCTTGCCAGCACCTTCCAGGTCTCTCTGCTGTGCACACAGAGCTTTTCATGCCCGCTCCCAACAGGCTTTGGAACACAGAGCCCAAGCTGGCTGGCTCTGCCACCAGCACAGCCCAAACGCAGGCGGAGGAAGAAGCAGCAGGGGCCGTTTTGCGGCCATGCCCAAGAGAGACTGGCAGGGTGCCCTCCCTCTGCTCTCCCTTGCTTGGCTTTCTGACTGGCTCTGAGCCTGGGGCTGCCATTCCTCACTTGTGGGGAGCAGAAGCACAGCCGGGATCCCGGCACTGCCTGACAGCACTCCGGGCACCGGCACAGCCACGTGTCCGAGTCTCAGGCACCGTGCTGCTGCTTCATTTGCTCTTGGGCACAGCCAGAGCTCCCTGCTAAGCCAGGATGCTCTCTGCTTCTGCCCTCTTCCTCATCCTGTGCAGGGATGGAGCACTGCTGTGCTTTCAGGAAGCTATTCTTGAAAGCTTCCAGCATTCTAAGCTCCTTTGCCCTCCATGGATGCTTGCCATGGAATCCCTCTCAGCTGGGCTCAGAGCATACTCAGGTTGGCTCTCCCAAATTCCAGGGGCTCCAGGGTGCTCAGCAAGATGTGTAACGGCACAGTGCTGTGGAACTGCACCTTCAGCACAGGGACCTTTCCAGCCTGACCTGCCCTCGTTCCTCTGGGTCCATGCACAAAACACGGTGTGGCAGAGAACGGCAGCAGGGCCTGTGTGTCCCAGGGTCGGGGATTTGCTTAAGCTCCACAGGGATGCAGGCAAAGTGAAGAAGCCAAACTGTTTATTAATGAAAGGTGAAGCAAAGGGCTGATATGGGAGGGAGAAAGGGAATGACCAGGGCTTCAGGGCTGGTGGGTGGGAGATATCTACAGGCAGGGTGAAGTCAGGAGCTACTGAACTTCTCACAGGCTCAGCTGTGCCCAGCATCAGCTCTGCCTGGAGCTCCAGTGGCGCAGTGGGAGATGGCGTCCTCTTCAGTGTCTCCTGGTGCTGTTCTTGGGACACGGGTTCACTGGATCCTGAAGATGCACCCAATTCTTCAGCTCTTCTGGCACATTGGGTGTGAATATCCAGGTTACCATGGGATGGACTAGTGTCTTTCCTTGGGACTTAAATGGCTGGAACAGAGAGGAAGAGAGCCACAGTCAGCACCCACATCTGCAGGAATCCTAGGAGACGCTCCTGCCAAGGTGTGCTGGTTTGTGCATCACGGACATGATGTTTTGGGAGAGGCTGCTGGCAGGTTCCTCCGTGTCTGATCGGAAACCAGTCAAGGGTTGGCTTTGGGAATTGATAATCTGGAAAGCCGTACATGAAAGCCTCTGTGAAAAACACACGTTACAAACGAAAGAAACTTGGGAACTTTCTCTTTTCCCTTCTGGCAGACAAAGAGGTAACACAGCTGACGCAGCCCAGGCCTGGCTGAGGTCAGTGAAGAAGTCAAGTCCCAGATGGGAGGGATGAGGAGATGCCTTTAGGTTTAGGCTGAAATCCTCTTGTAAACATATGGAGAACGACACTTTTTTCCCTATAACGCATGAAGGTATGGGGAGATGAAAGTGTTCAAATGGAAGGTATGGAGCAAAACCTCCATGCTAAAGTCAGCAGATGTTAAAGTAGCTGTGATACTACGAAAAGTTTGAACAGAGACGGAGAGAAGAGTGATGAAGATCCTGTGCCCCCAGGAACAGAAGATCTCTCTTGCTAGAAATGGAAGATGATTTTAGAGATAGATAAAGAGAACCTTTGCCTTTGAACATCTCAGCTTTAGAACAGTACCCCCTAAGCTGACATGGCACAGAAACACAGCTGTGGGAAAACCTTGTGGAAAATGGGAGCGATTTCAGAATTGCAGATTTCCCTGTAGTGTGGCTGCTTTCATGGAAATTAAGAGCTATGAGAGAACTGTTTTCTTGTGGAAAATCTCCATAACATTAACAAGAGGGACTTCTCCTTAAGTGAGCAGGAGGACTATTCTAGAGGTAGTAAAGTGACTCAAACTTTTGGTTTTGTCTCTTTACATTGTCAGTGGGAAAGAAACAGTTGTAGGGGGAGGTGTTCTGAAGATTTTGTTCTGATTCTTATTCTTATTACTCCTTCTTTTAATTACTGTTAATAATTTTTTCTTCATACCCTTTTAAAGTTTGGAGCCTGCTTTGCCTTCCTCCTAATCCTATCTCAAACAGAAAATTATTAAATACATGCTACTGGATGAACTGGTGATTAACCAACACGGAACTTACCACACTACTTGGAACATTGGCCAGGAAATGATCAATTGGCGAACCAAAACCACTACTCAAGGGTGTCCCACTCAGCTCTTGCATCGGCCAGAAGAGAGGAGGGGCCAACGGGATCAGCCGGAGGACGCTGGCCACGAATCCCCCCGACCAGTGTCCCTGAAATCGCTCACTGTGCCCTGCCCAGGCCACCCCTCATCCCCACAGGGAGCAAAGCCTGCCACAGCCGGGACAGGGACTGCAGCTCCGTGCCGGGGCAATGCAGCTCTCCCGGGCAGTCCCCGCTGTCAGCGCGCTGCCCTCACTCACCCGGATTGTGGGCCCGGAGCTCGTCCCTCTTCCCCCTGAGGCACCGCCCGGCCATGCCTGTGAACACAGAGGCTGTCACGGCCCCAGCGGCACAGCTCCGTGCCAGCGGCGCTGCCGGGGCAGCAGGCGGGGCTGGGGCCGAGCTGCGGCGGGCCGGGGAGGGAGCGCGGACTCAGGGCTCACCGATGATCCTGACGGCCGCCTCTCGTACGGACTCCTGAGGGCTATCCAGTAACCGCAGGGCCCACTGCATCAGCTGGACCGCTCTGCTCCTGTCCTCTGCCAGCTGCAGAGAGCGGCAGGAGGGAAGGGTTGGCGCGGGCTCAGCCCCTGGGCCGGGCGCTGCCTGCGCCCCGCCCCGGCCTCCCCTGCCCTCACAGCCCTGAGGCGCGGCCAGCAGCCGCTGGCCAAGGGCTCCCGAGGGCAGGGGGCAGAGGGCCGGCTGCTGCCCGGGGAGCCACGGTGCCGGCCCGCAGCCCCACCGGGCCGGGGCTCCGTGGGCACCCGGCTCGGGCCCACGGGAGCCTGGAGAAGAGCCCGGGCGGCCTCTGGCTGCAGCAGCGGGCAGGGGCACAGCTGCCCGGCCCGCACACTGAGCACCGCCCTCAGGGGCCTTCTCCGGCCTGAGCCTGGGGCTTCAGGCCCTCCTTACCAGGCAGTTGGCAAACTTCAACATCTTCTCCCTCTCAAGTAGCTGCTTGAGCTTCCTTCTCCTCAGGAACTTTACCACACGAAGCAGCGTTTCCCGAGAGGCCTGGAGGGGAACAGATGCACAGATGCGGAGCTGCTACCACAGCCCAAAGAAAAGGACTTGCGTCCCTGTGCCAAGGCCAGGAGCCAGAGGCTGGAGCCTGGGAGAAGCCAACCAGGAGACATCTGAGACCCTTTCCAGGGGGGCACCAGTGTAACTCAAAACCTCACCATTGCCACACGCTTGTTCTCATCATGGCAATGAAAGAAGAGTGGCAGAAGGCTCTGGCTCACAATCTTCTTCAGAGATTTTTGTCCTGTATTGACTACCAAGTCCATCACCTTGAAGAAGAGATTCAGGGAGAGCAGCTGCATATGGATGTCGTCCTGGAAAAAAGGAAAATACCTCAGCACCAATTTCTCCAAGCCCATCTGGGCAAATCCTAAAAGTCCACAAAATTTTTGGGCAGCAACCAGTGCCCATGGCGGGGGGCACAGAGCCTTACGCAGTCAAAGAGCGGCAGGAGTGCCTCAGCCAGCTTCGGGGCAGTGGTGCAGGATATCAGGATATGTTCGTTCTCAAGTATATTTGTGAGCACAGAGAGAGTCATGGTGACAACATAAATATCGGCATCACCCAGCAGCTCCACAAGGTTTTTAGACAGACTGCACATTCTTCTGGCCTGTGTGGAACACAAGGCTGTGCTGGGAAGCCATGGACGGCTGCACTGCCAACACCGCCCTGGCACTGCAAGGCCACCCTGCTGCTGCAGGGCCCACAGGCCAACAGGCCTGCCCCAAAGCACTGGGGCAGGTGAGGCCGGAGAGCTGGGAGCAGCTGCCTCAGCTCCTGAAGCCCAGCCAAGGCAAATGAACTGTATTCCCCAACCCCATACTGCTCATACAACTTCAGCCACTGCCCCCTTCTCACCCTCAAGGGATCCTTGCTGAGCACCATGAGGCCTCTGAGCGCCAGGCGACGCCGCTCCCTGCACTCACTCTGCAGGTACCTTGACATGATCTCCAGTATGCTGTCACCACATTTCATCAAATCTAGGCTCTGAAAGACCTGAAAGGCACAGGGCAGTGACAGGGGAGCCGGCCAGCAGGAGCCCAGAAGCGCACAGGGCTGGGCCCAGGCAGCAGCACAGGGCGTGGGCACCGTCCCAGGCAGCTGTGGCTGTGAGAGGGCAGGGAGCTGGGAGGCAGCTCAGCCAGGCAGCGCTGGAACCAGGCTCACCTCCACAAGGAATGCCAGAAAGGGCAGATCCCAATGTGGCTCCTCCCTGTGCAGCCGCTTGACTAGATGGATTGCAATGAGGGAACACAACGGGATAAAGATACGGAACATCTCCCTGGAAGGGGGAAAAAAAGACACCAAGACCCTGAGGTGAGGGTGCTAAACCTCTCGCAGGAATGACTCACAGATTTCTGGTCTTTCCCCAGCATCCCTGGAAGGCATGTTGGCCCTTTATGAGGCAGCTCAGTCTGGGCACCTTCCCCTCCCAGACTTTTCCAGTCTCCTTGGCTGTCCCTCAGTGACAAGGCTCTCTGGCCCAGGACTACACGGACTGAGTGGGGCACAGGGCACAAATGCCGGGGGCAGTGGGGAGAAGGGGGTCTCACCTGGCCAGCAGACCCATGGCATAGTGCTGGGTGTCAGCACACAGCATCGTGTCCCAGCCACGCTTGCGCTCCATAGCCACCACCTCATTGTAACATCGCAGTCGGCAGAGCAGAGCCTTCATGGCCTGCACTGCAAACCTGTGTGCAGAGCAAAGCCCAGGTCACACTGGGAGCGCTGGCACTGGCCACAGGGGCATGGGAAGGACAGGAGGACTGGGACCTGTTGGGCTTGCTGGGAAGGCGGTGTTCCTCCTGGCATGCTCTCCAGAAGTGATCAACTTCCTCTGGTGGCATCTGCTGTGTGGTGATGACAACATGGAAAAGCAGAGCCACAAAGAGGTGCCCAGAATAAGGAATCATTGACTTGTGGCACACAGGCACAATGACCCAGATCACCAGAGTTGCCTGCAAAAGAAGCAGCCCAAGACAGCGCTCAGTGCCGAGGTGTCTGTGGGGCAGGGCCCAAGGGCAGATGCAGGAGGAGCAGCGGGCCTGGTGCCCCCTGAGCCTGCCCCTAGCCCAGGGTTCAGCTCAGCGCCTGAGGCATGGAGAGGATGGAGAGCTGCCGGTGAAGTGACCGAGGGAAAAGCAGAGGCCAAATCCAGAAACTCACAGCCAGGGAAAAAACGTCCTTGTTGTCCCCATCAGAGGTGCATGCGCTGTGCAGTGGCCAGTCCTCCATCACGCAGAGCAGTGTTGGCAGCACTTTCTCCATGGCTGGTCCCGATGACTTTATGGTTCTCCAAATCATTGCAGCAGCTCTGTGGGATCAGAGCTCTGTGTCAGGGGCATCTCAGTCCCTGGACCATGCCCTGTGCAGCTGTGGGGGCCCAGGTGACAGACCCCGGTGCCCTGAGGGGCAGGGAGGGAGCATTGGCAGCAGGCTTGGGGAACAGAGGGGCCCCAGGGTCCTGGACCTCTGTGTCTGTCTGGCAGAGCCCATAGCACAGCCTGCGCAGGGCCATGGGCCCCAAATGCTGGTGGGCCCTGAGCCGTGCAGGCACGTGGGCCCGGTACCTGTCACATGTTGGGGCACAGCGCAGGAGGGTCAGCACCACATCAGAAGGGTGTTCTTCAGCCATCCTCAGAATGTCACTTTGCAGCCTGGCATCCACAGTGACATTGGACAGTAGACTCTGGTGGATGCTCCTTACAATGGCTGGCACCTGGAGGAGCCATGGGGGAGATTTCGAGTGCTGTCCAAGGGAGCAACTTCCCCAGCTTCCCCCAGGAACTGCTTCCCTTGCCCCCACACTGTGCTGGCCTCAATGGCTGAGGCTCCCCAGTGACCATGGCTTGAGGGGACACACAATCCTGGTAATCCCCCAGGCCTGGCCCCAGGCTGCTTACCTGCTGCGGAGAAGGAACAGCACTGTCGTCACAAAAATCCATAGTGGGAGCAGGAATCCCAGTGGGAGTGGGTGTGCTGTCAGTTTTTGAGATGTCCTCAGTCTCTTCATTGCCAGTGTTTCTGATGACCACATCCTCGGTCATTGCTGTGAGAAGAGCCTTTGCCCAGTTTTCAGTCACTGAGGTGTCAAAGTCTTGAGAATGCTCCACCAAATCTGGGCTGACATCATCAGGCTCTGCCTGGAGCTTGGTCAGCCCTGAGTCAGGCTCGGCTGTGCCCTCAGCTGCTGCAGTGCTGGTCTTTGTGCGCCGAATGCACAGGAATTTCCGGAATCTCTGCAGGACAACAAAGCACAGAGAAGGCAGGGATGCTCCATGGCATGCTCCAAGCATGGTGCTGGGCTGAGCAGGGACAGCAGGCCCAGCCCAGGTCAGGGTGGCTGCAGGTACCTTCAGGGTTTTGCGCAAGCGGCCACGGCCGGGTTCCTGCTCTTGTGTCTTGTCCAGGGCTGCACCTGGCAAAGAGCGAGCGCGGCCAGAGCTGAGGGGCTGCGGGAGAGGCCGGAGAGCACAGCCCAGCCCTGTGCTGCCCAGGCAGGGAGAGCCCCGGGATGGCCCAGGGGATGGAGCACGGCCCCTGCGGTGTGTCTGCCCTGCCCCTGTTCCATCCTGTCCATGGGCATGTGCCCAGGGGACGGGATGGGATAGGATGGGATGGGATGGGATGCGGCCAAGCTGGCTACAGCCATCAGCCCTGTGGCCCAGCGCTGACACTCACCATCCTGTAGTGTCTGGATCTGCTCCGGATCTTCAGTCTGTTGTGCTGGGGCAGCTCCACGGTCTTTCTTTTTGTTCCCTCTTGAAACTTTGAACAGGCCAAGGAATCTGCCCGCCATTCCACCACTCGGCCTTGACGGTACCTTCTAGAGAGATGCCCCAGGATATCGCCAAGTCAACAATTGCAGTTGTGCCTTCAAGGCACCTGCAACAAAGAAGCACCAGAAAGGCTGCAGGACAGTAAGTCCTGCACTCTGGTGTTGAGGACTCCTGCCAAAATCACAGGAGCCTCTTCATTAATGATTCAGGTGACCAAATCCCACGGTCTGGACTTGATGGCACTGGCCGCAGTAAAGGGAGATGCCTGGAAAAGTTCCGAGTGTCCAAGTCCTGCAGTCTGGCCTCTAGGTCAGCTGCAGGAATAACGCCACGGAAAAGCTCCGGAGGAGACGGGAACAAGGGTGCTGTGCGGGGGCTCCTCACGGCACTGCTCTGTCCCATCCTGTTTCGTTGTGTCCTCCAAGCACCCGGGCAAGCTTCTATTTCCCACGTGTCACAAAGGGCCCTTGGACACCGGGTTCCATTCCATGCCACGGTGACCGTGCTGCACCCTGTCACCAAGGGCCCTTGCACACACTGCCGCCCTCCCTGGGGCCGCCCCCAGCCCAGCCAAAGCGGCACAGGCTGGAAGGAATGCCTGGCCCCAGGTGTCTAAGGCAGCCCCACAGGATCTTTAGGAAGGGCTCAGAGCATCAGCAAACGCTGCCCTGCTCTGCGGGCTCAGGGCAGCAGAAGGAGCCCCCAGGGCTGCCAACGCAACCACTCTGGGAAGGGCACGGGCCCTTCCAGGGACGCTGGCACGGCCTCCTTGGGACACGTCCCGGCCCGTGGCCGTCCTAAACCCGCGGGTGTGACTCGCACAAGGAACGTGTGGGCCCGGGCACCAATGCTGCTCTGAGCCCTGGGGCCCGGGCAGCGCTGCCATCAGCAGCTGGGGCAGAGTCCCTGCCCAAGCAGAGCTGCCACCCCCCGAGCCCTGGCAGCGCTGGTGCCCGTCTCCTGCCCCAGAGACCTGTGCCCCCGGGGGGCTTCTGTGCCACAGGGAGCCAAAGCCCACGTGCATTGGGGGCTGTGCTCCTTCCTGCAGGGGCTGATGGCCGGAGCACCTGGAGCAACTGCTGGCAACACTTGGTCTCTGTCAGAAGCTCTTCCCCAATGCTGGAATGATTTTCTCATTGAAGGAATTTGCCGCAGCACAAAAACATCTTTACCTTGAAAACACAGAAGAATCAGGCAATAAAGTATCCTCACTTCAGGAAACCTTTACCTCTCATTGCTCAACTCGAGTCGGTTCAAAAAAGCTGCATAATTCCCAAATTAATTGAGATGCCCTAAGAACATTGTGAGAAATCAGGCTCACTTTTAAAATTTCAAAGGCTTATTAAACCTTAACAAAAATACATCAAAGAATGAATAAGGAAAAATTACAGGACTGAGAGTCTCCATGGCCAAAAGCCCACGTGCTCATCTACAAAGTGGATGCTCTGCCTTTTATACCCTTAGCCCCTCCCAAAGTTTTGTCAGTCAACTCTTTCTCTGCCATCCAATGGTGGAAGTCACTTTCTTACATGTTGATTGGAGGTCAGGTGTTGCCATGCTCTGCCTCCTGGTATCAAGCTCTCCCTCCCCTAAGTGCCCAACCAGTGACAGCAATAATGGGGGAAGAGAAAGAGTACTATGGAGAGAACTCACAAAAATAACACAACTATACAGCTATAAAAATTCTCTTAACATACACATAATATTCATCTCTTAATTGTGAGAGCCAACTATCCCCTTCTTCATTTATAACAACCTGAAAGATTTTCAAGTTTGCTTCCAACTCAAAGCAGTAACTCATTTGCCTTAATGTCAACCACTAACCACTGAGAGTCACTTTAGAAAACGTAACACAGAAGCAAAAAAATGGCCATCCGTTGGTTTGCAAATGTTTTTCTGTGAATGGATGATAACACCCTAATTCTAAAGGAATAAAAGCCCTCATGGAATGAAAGTCCAGTCAGTGTTACAAAAGGAAACTGAACAAATGAGTAGATTCCAAAAAGGTCCGTCCTCCCCCTGGCAGAGATAACTTAGTGGCCAATAAAGAACAGCTCTGCCCTCTTGCTCCCTGCAGGAGAATCACGACCTGGGGGCCACGTTTGGACCCTTTGGCAGGACAGGGACTGGCTCTGGTATATGGTGTGTAATAAAGAGACTGAGAACAAGGAGGAAAGAAGAGCCAGGAAATGCAGATTGTTGGTGGAAAGATTAGGATGTTCTTTTAAGGATTTTGTTTGGTTCACTGGAAAGACGAATGGCTTTGAGCTGCAGAAAATGAGTACCCCCTGGCAGTATCAGGGAGGACTAGAGGAAGGGCAGAATATGTCCCTGGATGAAGTGCTTAGAAAGATACAAGGGTATGTAAAAAGGGATTCTGAAAGGGAGAAAGCAAAGACAAAGGCGATGGCAGAATTTTTACAGCCCCCGAGGGCCCCAGGACCCAAGTGGTCCCCCATAATAGAAGGGACAGGGTCGGCTACAAGGAAGTGGCAGAAGCATTCCCTCCGCAGCAGGGGAGAGCCAAGCCAAACAGCAGCTGGGAAACAATCAGTGTGCTCTGTGCTGGGCAGAGGGACACTGGAAGTGGGAATGTTCACAAAAACAGCTGGATCCTCAGGAGGAGGAAGTCCAGGGGATAATGGAGATGGACTATTAGATGTGTCAGGGGCTCCCATTGCAGCAGGGACACACCACACCGGAGCCCTTGTTAACTTTTCAGTTGGGTTCAGATGGAGAGGAGGTGTGTTTCCTAGTAAACACAGGGGCCTCTCCATCCACCTTACATTTTATCCCTATGGTGGGAGAATTGTCAAAAATATCTTCAATTATTCAAGGAGTTGTGGGAACTGCAGTTTATTCTGTAGGCTTGGAAGTCTGAGAGCATCTTTCTCTGAAGGAATTGTGGATATCGTGGTTAATGGGTTTAGGGATTTAATTCTTTGTCTATGTGGGGTTTTGTGCAGAGCTGAAAAGCTCCTGTTTGGAGGGGACCCACGCCCCTGTGCTTTGTGTGTTTTGTTGTTAAAAGCCAGACATGGTGGGTTTCAGTCCTGAAACCAATTCTGCAGCTCCACCAGTCTGTGGTCTGTTGTGGAGAACTAGAATTGGCAGTTTTAATCGTGAGGCCAATTCTGCAGCGGCTGCCTTGTGGAGATGGCGTTGTCCCTATGCAAGCCTAGGTATTTATCATGCAGCTTCCTCTCTGGGGGCTATAGGAAAACTTCGGGGAAGATATTTTGGTATTCTTCCTCGGTTAATCTAGTAGTTGCCTCCCTACCTCTGGGGTGCACTTGATGAAAAAAAAAAAGGATAAGGAGATATTAGCCACTAAAAAGATGATTGGTTATTTAAAAATGTGATTTCTTGTTAAGAAAGGCTCTAGGCAGTGGCATTGCTTGCTGCAGAACTTGATCATGTCCAAAAGGAAAATCACTGGAATAAAAGGAGCAAACTGCTGAGGTGAACTGCTCCAGGGTGAGTAGCAAAAGCCTGCTAAAACCCTGAACTAAAAGCAACTCAACTCCTTAATTTGGATTGCAACTCTTGCAAAACATTTTAAAAGCAGTCTCACTCCCTCTGCTGACCAATCTATTGGAAGAAACCCCACTGAACACCTGTGGGAAAGAACAAATGGGGAGGAGGGTAGGGAAGAACACACACTCATCCCTCTCCCCACTCCAGGCACGTTAACATTACAAAAGCTAACCCTATAAGAAATAACCCTGCATTTACTGCCATCTCTGAACCTGGAGATGTCCCGTTCACTGATACCTCAGCCAAAAACATTGATGGTAAAAGTATAGAGCTGTTACTCACCAGGCTGCAGCTAAGCTTATTTAGTTTCTGATCAGTTGACCAGAGTGTTTTGTTACTTTTGACACGTAGGGATCATGTCAGGCCAGGATGGTTTTGTTTGAGCCTCAGCTGGCACTGGGAACACTGTGTGAAAATACCGTTCCACGTCTTTCAGGGCAATTGCCAGCCTCAGGTTTGTGCTGCAAAAACGAATTTCCATTGTGCCCTAATTCACAATATAACCATGGATCAAATTCTGTGCTGTGGATCAATTTTTATCCTTCTGACTTTTGTCAGCTGCTCCACTTTATCATTCTACGATATTTGCAAAATCTGATAGTGCACATGGCTTTTAACCCATCCTACACGGATTTGTTAGGACTGAGTTTGTAAAAACAGCCATTCAAATCTTCCCTTTGCCAAACCTCTTTTCCATTCACTTGCCAATGAACATTTTCACTGACAAAATCCCCGTGTGGCACCTGCTGGCCAGGGCTCCATGGGCATCCAGCTGGGGCCCACAGGAGCCTGGAGCAGAGCCCGCGTGGCCCAGGGAAGAGAACGGCTTGGGTGGGGCTGCAGCTGCCGGCCACACACAATGAGCAGCGCGTTCAGGGGGCTGCTCCAGCCTGAGGCTGGGGCTTGCAGGCCGTCCTTACAACACGGAACCTCCAGGTCTGATCCAGCCGCAGCTTCCTTTGGAGATCCCTCCTGTGCAGGAATCTGGCTGAACAGTGCAACATTTCCCGGAAGGCCTGGAGAGCACGGATGTGACAGTGGTCACAGGGGTTTTCTGTTGAAGGAAGAGACAAGGATTTGACTCCATATTTCAGAAGGCTTGATTTATTATTTTATGATATATATTACATTAAAACTATGCAAAAAGGATAGAAGAAAAGGTTTCATCTCAGAAGGATTGCTAAGCTAAGGACAGAACAGAATGAATACCAAAGGTTTGTGGCTGGGACAGAGAGTCTGAGCCAGCTGGGCTGTGATTGGCCATTAATTTGAAACATCCACATGAGACCAATCACAGACCCACCTCTTGCATTCCACAGCAGCAGATAACCACTATTTACATTTTGTTCCTGAGGCCTCACAGCTTCTCAGGAGGAAAAATCCTAAGGAAAGGATTTTCATGAAAAAATGTCTGTGACACGCCGAGGCAGCACCCGCTGCAGGGGTAGGGCTTGGAGGTTGGGGTGAGGAAAGGAATGGAGGAGGACCATCCCAGATGCCTTTTTGAGTGGCCAAGGCAGGAGAATCTCGCACCGCAGCATTCAAAATGGGAGATCCGGCCATGTGGCCAGTGCCATCTTGTCCAATAGAAGTTAATGGTAGTTCAGGATAAAGCAGTGTAAAAATTGGGGTTCGGTTAGAGCCCAGCCTGGCATGGCTGTGGGTGGCCAGAGTAGCTTCCCCAGGCAGGTGCTGTCGGGGTGCCTGCAGTACCAAAAGCGTCTCCATTTCGGGCTGCCTGGACAATTCCCCCAACCCACCAGATGCCTGAGCCTGGATGGTGTAATCAAAACCTCACCAGAGAAAATGAGAGGACTCTTTGCATGGCAGATCCAGCAGGGTTTATTGGGGGAAGATCCAGAGGTCCGGGTGGGGCAAAGGTGAGGAGAGAAACAGGAACAAGCAGGAACACAACCTCCACTGAAGGGAACCAGGGGAGAAGAGCCAGGAGCAGGGGGGCCAGGGTATATAACTGGGGGAAGGTAGGAGAGGTCAGGGTACAAATTATCCAATAGGGAAGGGAATCAAGGGTGGAGTTGAGGTGAGGTGACACAGGATACACCAATGGGGGAGTGGAGTGGCAGGGGTCTCTCAGAGAAAGCCAATGGAGGAAGGGGGAGTACAGAACTTTCTGTAACTGGGGGACGAACAGCAGTCGATTCACAACAGCACATTAACATTAACATTAACATTAACAAGCAAAGAACCATGGGGAATTGTGCCAGTCTCTCAGCGTAACTTAAACAGTGGTGTCCTCCCATGGCATTCCAAGTTCATCTTCTCTATGGCTGTCTCCCACACATGGCCAGTACCAGCTTGAGAAAGGGACAGGCTAAGAACTGGAAATGGCGTGAGGCAGTTAGCACTCCTGTGCCTTTGTTAGGCAGTTTCTACCTCTAGACCTGCCCCGAGGGGATGAGAGGAAAGGAGCACAGGGGGAGGAATGCCTGTAGCAGCGTGGGGTTTAGATGGTGGTTGCTGCTACCTGTTTCCCAGGAAGCAGTTCCTGTGGAAAGGCTGCTTGTGTGAGCATGCAGGCAAGGCAGTCAAGTCCACACACCCCACACTCACCACAGCTAGCTCAGCCACGAGAGGCACCAGGGCCTTTTACATGGTCAGTTCCAGCGAGGTTTATTTCAACACACCAAAGGGGAACCAGAGGCAAAAGACAGACCATGTGCTCTGCACAAGGTTTAATTACGGGAGGGTAGGGGGTGGTACAAAGGGCAGGATAAGAGGGATTGGCTTTCAGGGAAGACAGGGCCAGCCAATCAATGAGGAAACAGGGAAAAGAGAAACCAGGGGAAGCTGGCACATAGGGGGAAAGGAACTGGGATATATCACTGTTCAGTAAAAGTCTTTGAGGAAGATCTTTCTGTCCTCCAGAGTGCGGGGAACACTATGGCAATTCTCTCCCAGTCAGGGCTCTGATGATTTCCCTGAGAGGAAAGGAATCAGAGGATTCCACACTGGTGCCCATGGCTGCAGCACTGGGCAGGGGAGCAGCTGCCAGCCCCACACACTGAGCAGTGCAGTCAGGGGGCTTCTCCAGGCTGAGGCTGGGGCTTCCAGGCCATCTGTACCCGACCCACACCAAACCTCCAGATGTGATCCAGCTTCAGGATCTGTTGGAGGTCTTCCTGTTCACGAACCTGGCTGAACAATGCAGTTCAAAGTTTCCTGGGAGGCCTGGAGAGCAGCAGAGACCCAGAGATGGCCCCAAAGCTGAGGAGAAGAACCCATGTCTCTGTATCAAGGCCAGGAGGAGGCTGCAGCCTGTGAGGCAGTAGAGTACGAGCCAGGCTTCTGGCGGCACGGCTGACGTCCTCTGCCTTGTCTTCAAGAGCTGCAAGAAAGACAAACAGAGCCACTGGCAGATCCCAGCTCAGCAGGGCCCAGAGGAGCACGCCCGGCTGGCGCTGCCGGGGCAGCAGGCGGGGCTGGGGCCGAGCTGCAGCGGGCCGGGGATGGGTGGGACACGGTGGAGCCAGGTTGGGCAGGGCAGGAGAGGGCGGAGCATGACAGGGTCGGGCAGGGCAGGGCGGGGCAGAGAGAGGTGGGGCAGGGTGGGCTGGGGCGGAGCAGGGTGGGGTGGGGCCGGGTTTGGCGGAGCAGGACAGGCTGCAGCAAGAAAGGGTTGGACAGGGAAGGGAGAGATGAGGTTGAGTGTGGCGGAGCTGGGTGGGGCAGGGTGGGGACAGGTTGGGTGTGGTGGGGCGGGGCAGGGCAAAAGGGGTGGGGCAGAGTGGGGAAGGGTGCGGTGAAGCGGGGCTGGGTTGGGCAAAGCAGGAGACGGCGCAGCATGATGGGTTGGGCAGGGCAGGGTGAAGCTGAGTTGGGTGGGGTAGGGCGGGGTGGGGTGGGATAGGGCGGGGCAGGGTAGGGCAGGGTCTGGCAAAGTTCAATGAAGCATGACAGAGCGAAGCACAAAAGGGTTGAGCAGGGCAGTGTTGAAGTGAGGGGAGAATGACCATCCTTTGATGCATCGAACTCGAGTTTATTGATCGATCAGCCAGTTTAAATAATAGTGTTAATGAACATCATGCATATTCCAAAATCCAGGTTTATGATAGGCTAACAGAGAAAACTCTAACCACTCCTTTTGTGTTACAATACCGTTGATTGTTTACACAAAATAAAACCAGCGTTCCCACTGTGATATGAAAGGTTCCCAAAACTTCCATATCTGTCCCCAGGGTGCCATCTTTTCCCAGAGAGGGTGTTTCGCTTGTTATGGGAAGACTGCCTGAGAACCTTATTGTTTATAAAGTGATGCCTGAGAGAGTCTAATTGTTTATAGAAATCAGGCTGGGAACTGCTTTTGGAACTGCTTCACAACTACCTTTTACTTTTCTCTCAATTGTATGGCTTCATGGCCTTTTTCTTTAAGCCATGCTTGAACTAAACTCCCGACAGGGCAGGGTGAGGTTGGGTGTGGCAGGGCTGGGAGGGGAAGGGTGGCGCAGGGTGGAGATAGGTTGGGCGGAGCAGGAGAGGGAGAAGCATGACAGGGTTGGGCAGGGAAGGGTGGGGGAGGGAGAGGTGGACAGGGTGAGGAGGGGTGGGGTGGGACAGGGTGGGCAAAGGGGGCGGGGCAGAGTGGGGAAGAGTGCAGCGAGGCAGGGGTCAGTTGGGTGAAGCAGGAGAGGGTGCAGCATGATGGGGTTGGACAGGGCGGTGCAAAATTGGGTGCAGCGGGGTTGGGCAGGGTGAGGCAGGGTGGGGTAGAATGTGGCCAGGTTTAATGAAACTGAACAGAGTGGAGCATGACTGTTCTGGGCAGGAAAGGGTCGGGCAGAGACAGGTTGGGAAGGGTGAGGCAGAGTGGGTTGGGGCCGGGCCAGGTGGGGGAAAGAAGGACAGGGCAGAGCATAAAAGTGCTGGGCAGGGCAGGGGAATGGTGGCTGGGGCCTCGTGAGGCTGTGCAGGGCAGGGTAGGATTGGGCAGGGGAGCACAGGCTCATAGCTCACCCATGAAACTCATGGCCGCCTCTCGCAGGGGCTCCTGTGGGCTCTGCAGGTAGCGTAGGGCCCGGCGCAGGTGCTCGGCCGCTCTGCTCCTGTCCTCTGCCAGCTGCAGAGAGCGGCAGGAGGGAAGGGTTGGCGCGGGCTCAGCCCCTGGGCCGGGCGCTGCCTGCGCCCAGCCCCGGCCTCCCCTGGCCGCACAGCCCTGAGGCGCGGCCAGCAGCCGCTGGCCAAGGGCTCCCGAGGGCAGGGGGCAGAAGGCCGGCTGCTGCCCGGGAAGCCGCAGTGCCGGCCCGCAGCTCCACCGGGCCGGGGCTCCATGGGCACCCGGCTCGGGCCCACGGGAGCCTGGAGAAGAGCCCGCGGGGCCTCTGGCTGCAGCAGCGGGCAGGGGCACAGCTGCCAGCCCCGCACCCTGAGCACCGCCCTCAGGGGCCTTCTCCAGGCTGAGCCTGGGGCTTCAGGCCCTCTTTACCAGGACGTCAGTGAACATTGACAGCTGCCCCTTTTTCAGCAGCTGCTTGAGCTTACTCATCTTCAGGAGCTCAGCCACAAGAAGCAGTGTTTCCTGAGAGGCCTGGAGAGAAGCAAAGGCCCAGAGATGGCCCCACAGCCCAGGGCAACAGACTCACATCCCTGTGCCAAAGTCTCGAGAAGGCGGCAGTCCATGAGGTGCCAGGACAGGAGGCAGCTGAGCCCCTCCCAGAGATACACCAGCCTCACACAAAACCTCACCTACATCACGCGCCAGTCCTCATTATAGCAGTAAAAGAAGGAGTAGGTTTTGGTTCAAAATCTTCTCAATGGGCTTTTTTCCCTCATCCACTACCAAGTCCATCACCCTGAAGAAGAGCTCAAGGGAGAGGACTTGCACAGTGCTGTTCTCCTGGAGGACGGGAAGGGAAGCAGGCCTTGAGACCAATTTATTCAAGCTCACCTGGGCAAAGTTTCTTGGCAGCAGCCAGTGCCTGCAGCTGGGGACACAGAGCCTTTTGTGGTCAAAGAGCAGCAGCAGTGCCTCAGCCAGCTTTGCGGCAGTGGTGCTTGATACAAGGATGTCTTTGTGCTGGAACACATTCATGAACAAAGAGAAGGACATGCTCACCACCTCTCCATCTACATCACCCAGCAGCTCCACAAGGCTTGGTGACAGACAGCACATTCTCCTGGCCTGTGTGGAACACAAGGCTGTGCTGGGAAGCCGTGGACGGCGGCACCACCAACACCGCCCTGGCACTGCAAGGCCACCCTGCTGCTGCAGGGCCCACAGGCCAAAGGCCTGCCCCACAGCACTGGGGCAGGTGAGGCCGGAGAGCTGGGAGCAGCTGCCTCAGCTCCTGAAGCCCTGCACGCCCATGGGGCTGCTTTCCACAGCGCAGCTTCAGCCGCTGCCCCTTCTCACCATCGAGGGATCCTTGCTGACCACCACGAGCCCTCTGACCGCCAGGAAATGCCACTCCCTGCACTTGCTGTGCAGGCAACTTGACAGGACCGTCATGATGCTGTCACCAAATTCAATGAAGTACAAGAACTTGAGAATTAATGGATTCAGCCATCAGCCCTGTGGCCCTGCTCTGCCCCTCACCATCCTGCAGTGGCTGGAACTGATCCGATTCTTCATGCTGTTATGCTGGGACAGCTCCAGGGCCTTTCTTATTTTTCCCCCTGAACACTTTGAACAAACTGAGGAATCTGCAGAATCTGCCTGCCATAACTTGGCGCTGCGGCCCCGATCTCGGGTGGAGGGGTGGGGCTGGTGGTGCCAGCCAGCCCTGACCCCTCACCTCGGTGCACACCACTAAATGGCTGCTGCCTGCCTCCAGCCCTTGGCTTGGCTGAGGGCAGAGGATCAGCCACTGGCAGGAACCTCTCCTTCCGCTGGGCCTCATGGAGTTAGACCGGTAAATAAGAAAGAGAGGGGCTTTCTGTCTGTAATTACCCATCTGCTGTTTATTACCTCCCCAAAGGGAGTGAACAGATGCTAAAAACTGTAGCAAGCTGGGAGGGAGCAGAAGCAGAAGAGCACAGAGTAAAGGCATACACAAAATTATCAAGGGAGGCTGACCATGGGGAGGAGTCAGCCTAAAAACTAAACGCTAGCAACTGAGGAGGAGGATGAATAGGGACTAAATTGTCATACAACCAATGCAATAGGATAGTGGAGGAGAACATACAAAATGTACCAATGGGATTCGTAGTTTCACATAATTGACATTGAAGCTTCTAGATGAAGGGGCTTGGCAAACAATGACAGACAAGCTGCAGGGGCAGGGTTTGGAGGAGTGACAGAGAAGGGTTTGGAAATAGGGGTAGGCACAAGGGTGATTGATAGGGAAAGGGGGAGTATAAAACTTAGGGGGAAACCATTTGGGAAGTAATATGGGGCCACATAGAATGAACCTATTCAAACGTAGAAAATCCAGTACAGTAACAAACTCAACAAGTAAAGACACAAAGCACACCACAACAATGCCAGAGTCTGGCCTCGAGGGCACCCTAAAGAGAGATGCCTCAGGAAAGCACCAAGTTAACAAGTCCTGCAGTTGGGCCTTGAAGGCACCTGTGACGCAGAAGCCTCAGGAAGGCTGCAGGACTGCAAGGACTCTGATCCCTTGTTTCTTGTGTAGGGGTGTAGTCCTTTTGTTTATATACATTGCCACAGCTGCAGGAGAGAATATTGGTGCCGGGGAGCCCAAAGACACCCTGTGTGTACCAATTGTGGTGTAAAAGTAATTGGAGCAAGGAGGGGAGAGAAAAAAAATAACATTTCAGTTTGGGAATTGAAATATCATTAAAAATCAACAGAGTGTTAGAGGAGATAAAGAAAGGACCAGGGTGAGTGTCCAAGAGAGGGTGTCAGCCAGCAAGCCAATAAATCCAAACCCCCTGGGATGCCTATTGAAACAATGGAAGAACATAAGAAAGGCCCTGCGGGCATAGAGACTAAGAAAACACTCAATAAATACTCTGATCAATAGTGGCCCCTTTATATATTTGAAGACAGTGAGAAGAAGGCAATAAATGCAACCCTGAGTTCTTGTACCCTGTTGTGGTTACTATTATTTTTGTGGAAAGAATGAAAAGAAGATGAAGCTGTGTACCTAAATATGTTTTGTTTATCTGAAGGATCACCCTGAATTGCAGCAGGAATGTGGCTTTAATTTGGCCCCAAGGGATCCTTCTGCCTTGGCTCTGGAAAAAGATTGCAAAACAAAAGGAAAGGCAGGACTAAGAAGGTGTTGTTCTGCATGTTCCATAGGACAAAGGTGTTTAAATATAAAGAGAATGAGGAAAGGATGGAGGGTTTGGTTGCTCCTTTTGAGTCATGGGAAGAGGGAGGACAGGGAATGCAGTCAAACTCCCTGATAAATACTGCTGAGAAAACTGTGCCTTTGAGCCCCCTTCCTCTCTAGAACTTGAAAGTGGAAGAACTCCCAGTACAGAACCAAAGGCAGAAGTGAAGTCGAGGTATTGTCACCATTCAGCATTCCCCTGTGACATGGTGCTGGAATTCTGCCAGTGCAGTTAAGGACAAGAAGAACCTCTTCTGTGTCGACGGAAGGGAACCAGGACATCAATTTAATCATCACAGGCCCAATTTTATTGATCAGTACAGCAGGTTAAATACAGTTAATAATGAGCTTCATACATATTGCAAAAGTTGAGCTCAGGATTGGTCAGTTACATATCAGCACCTACGCCTACTTCTACATTCCTATGGTTCTACTTTTGATACTTTCTACATATTCTCAGGATATATTCAGGACTAATCTCTACTGCCTATCCTCATGTTGCAGCAAGGTCACGGCTGACCTTTCCTTTCAGCTTGCTGACTGCTGACTTTCTTCCTTCAGCTTAACCAGCGGCATTATGTCAGTATGGCCTTTCTCAGCTAACCAATTATGAATAATACTCTCCACATTTCCCCCGTTTTCTTCTTGAGCAAGGAGATTAGTTTGCCATGTCTTTGCTATTGTACGGCTGACCATGTTTTGAATATAGTTAAAGATACAAGGCAAAATAAGCAAAAACAGTAAAATTACACCCAGTAGCCTTATAGCATAGATGACAAGGCTCCTCAGCCACGGTCCAAGTCCTAAGCTTTTAAGCCATTTGTCAATTCCTAAACCGTCTTCTTCCTTAAGTTTGTGAAGTCCCTGTTGCAATTCTTTTATCTTAGTGTGAATGGACACCGAATGATCAGACAGATTCATGCAACACATTCCCTCGAACTCTTCACATCCGTGCCCTTGTGCTAAGAGCAAAAAATCTACAGCAGCTCTATTTTGCAAAACAGCATGGTTAACACTTTGCACATCTGCAGTTAGCATGTCTAGAATTTGTGATGTCTTGTTCAGCTCATCCCTTGCCCAGCATCCTAATTGTTTTGCTAAATTCATGGCTTTATTGGCAGATCCTCCTGGCAAGATAGTTGAAACCACCACCTGTTTGAATGTGCCCCAAAATTGTGGATCTCCTATCTGGCTGCAGTCTAAGTCATGTATGCTACGTTTTTTCCTGTTTGAATTTTGACTCAGCTGCATTAGCAAGGACACATTAGGGTGAAACAGTGACAATTTTCCCAAAAAACAGGGCCCACCCTGTGGTTTAGCTGGTATGCCATTCCACGCCCTGTCTCCACAAATCAAAAATATTCCTGTGGGTAATTTCATTGGTGCTGTGATATTTGTGCCGTTACATTGACTGTAATGCTGTGGAGAGAATTCACTCACATTCAGGGATGAATCTAGGGTGGCCCATGTTTCTTTAGGTTGGTTTAAATTCTGAGCATCCGAAAGTTTGAAGCTAAACCATCCGCCAGCTGTAGTGTTAGATATGCTGGCATTTGTACTTCCAAAAAGATCCAATTCCTCAGGAGGAGAATGCAAAGAGGTGTTAAGTGATTGGATTAGTAAGTATTGATGATAGCCATCACTCTGACCTGCAGTATACCCTTGTTGCACCGGCAATGTGATGTTTGACATGTTAGACATACATAAGGTTTGATTGTTTATCAAACTGCAAAATTCTCCAGGAGACCACACCGGAAGTCCCACCAGGCATGTTCGAAATGGGTTAGTGACTCCTCCAAGACTAAGACAAAGTGATGATTGGTTAGTTTGATTAGCAAGTGTCACCCATAAATTTTCCCTTGGTTGACTAAAGTGTGTTATCCCTACTGCTTCACTTGCTACAGCATTGAGCAGTATAACAAGAACAAACCTCATTTTTCTTTCTGCTTGCTTTGTTTTTCCTTTCTTCGCTGTCTTTTCCCTGGTTTGCTAGATTGTCTATTGTAAGGCTGAGTCAATTTTTGAATATACTGATCTAATTCTAAATCAGCATCCTTGTTCACAAGTATAGCATGAGATAAGTTTGAAGGCAAATCAGCTTTACAGCGAGCTGCTATGATGCGTGAGGCTTTATTAATTTCAAATATTCTAAGGTTTTCCTGCAACTTCCACCTAAGATATGCTATAACCACTTGTTCTGCACTCTCAAAAAGCTGTAATCCTGTCCGTCCTGGCAGGCCAGTACTTTGTTCAAGAGCTCTAACCCAGAAAACATTTCGAATCCACTTTCCAAAACAAGGTGCACACCATAAATATCCTAGTGACCTCTGTGAATACCAATAAACCTGATTACAATCTGCACAATGCAAAGCTACCCATGCATAGCACTTATCTTTATCCTTTTTGCAAACATAACAAGGAAGTGAATGTAAGTAAGGACCAGTATAAAAGTCTGATTCTTCAATCCAAAGCAACCAATTCAATGGTGGTGATTGCAAAGCCTCTTCAGCTTTTTTACTATATGAGGCTAACAGCTCAAGGTCTTTCTTTAACACAAGGCGTATCTTATTTCGTAAACGTAGTTCTTGTTCGTTATCCTCCTCAACAACTATATCCTCCTGAGGGTCCCACAACTGTAAAATTGTTCTAATCATAGAAAATTAATTAGCAATCACTGATATCCTTATTCAAATGAGATCGTTCCCTTTTTACCTTCTTTTTCTTATCTGTCTTCAATCTTAGCTCATGAACTGTATGAGGGTTAGAAAAGATACCCTTAGCATGGCCATAGGCTAATAACCCTGGTAACTCCTTTTTTAAATCTATCCCTTTTATCCCTCGCCGCTCTAAATACGCGGCGAATAAATCGTATGCCACTTGCCTATCCATACCTATTAATCAGTGCGTGCTGTTGCAGCTCTCCAGGCTCCTGCGACACGTATTGGCTTGAGTCACCGTTGTGAACCTCAAGGCTGCTTCAAATTCCGGCACCGTCCCGGCTGCAAGGACCCAAACCCAACTTCCTCAACCGTGGCGTAATCCTCTTTTTTTTTAATCCGAGAAAAAAGGGCAGAGATTCAGCTTTGCCCGCATTCTCCACCATTTGTCGACGGAAGGAGACCAGGACATCAATTTGATCATCACAGGCTCAATTTTATTGATCAGTACAGCAGGTTAAATACAGTTAATAATGAGCTTCATACATATTGCAAAAGTTGAGCTCAGGATTGGTCAGTTACATATCAGCACCGACGCCTACTTCTGCATTCCTATGGTTCTACTTTTGATACTTTCTACATATTCTCAGGATATATTCAGGAATAATCTCTACTCCCTATCCTCATGTTGCAGCAAGGTCACTGCTGACCTTTCCTTTCAGCTTGCTGACTGCTGAATTTTCTCCTTCAGGTTAATCAGCGACAATCTGTCAGTATGGCCTTTCTCAGCTAACCAATTATTAATAATACTCTCCACATAGCATGGAATATCAACACTCTAGGTTTTGGGAGTTTAGAATCATCTGCTTCCCCTCACAACTTCCCTTCAACACTGGCAATCCATGGAATAACAGCATTCCGGGCATGGGGAGGATCGAATCTTCCAGTTCTCGTCATAAATTCCCATGGAATCATGTCCTTCTGGGCATTGGGAATTTATTAAAATGGCATCTTTGGTGCTCCAAGATGGACACACGTGTGATGGCATTGGATACTACAGGTGGCAAGGAAAACTGGGAATGCCTCCGGCGGCTCCGCAATCTCCACCAAGCTCAGCATCCTGCCTGGAGAACTTTACAACTCAGGACTACACCACAAAACATGGAAATATCAAGGCACTCAGGCACACATTGGAAACAAAGTGTTCTTTCTTTTGTTTGCTTTTTATATTCTTAAGGGATTTTCCCCTTGTTTTTTACTTTTTTCCCTGCTTTTCCGCCTTTTTTTCTTTCTCTCCCCCTTTTATAAAAATTTTCTACACCTTTTAATTTTCAACCAGAAAAATTCCCAGCAACTCAAGGGAACAAACCCAAAGAACCCAAGAAACCAAACAGTTTTTTTCTCCAGGATAACGCATAGCAAAATAACATCTCTTGGGTTGTAAAGAAAAACCCTAAACTTCTATTCACCAAAAAATCTACAAAGAAGAAATATTCAGATTCTTTAAAACTTATTTATTACAATTGTTATTACTATTTTATTGTTATTAATATTATTAATATTATTGATAATATTATTAATATTTCTCTTTTTTAAAAATTCCTTTTCCTGTTTTTTTTTTTTTTAATTTCAGAAATGAAGATGGGCAAAACCAGCACAGCATAAACAGGAGGCAACTTCCAGTCCATTCAGAAAGTGTTGCCTTCTCAAGGCGTGGCGACCTGGTTCTTAGTCTGGCACGGTGGCCCTAACCCCAGGGCACTCCTGACACCAACGTGGTGAGCAGCAAGTGGTGTTTATTGAGGGGTCACAAGGGTTTTTATAGCTTGGGCAGTCAGTGTCATTTCCTTCTGCTCATGTCCGGCTGGGTGCAGCCAGGTACGGAGCAAAGCTCTGACTGCAGGGGGGGGATGTCCTGACGGACCGTACAGCCCGATTTCTTCTGCACGCATATCCCTAACTCTCCACAGAAAGGAAAAGTAGGATTCTCTTAGAAAAAAATTCAGTATCATTTAAAAAACACCTCTAAAATGTTCCTAAATAAAATAAAAAAAGTTGGGCCCTCCCAGGCCCTGGTAACCTGTTGTGTTGGAATTTCTCCTATTGCACCTTGAGGTTATTCTTAACAAGTGGATTCATTTAGAATGTTATCCTTATTTTTCCCATTTTTCCTTCTTAAAAACTCTTTTTCTTCCAGATCCTTTGTGCTTCTTTCCACTGAGTTCTCCTCATTTCCTGTTCTATATGGATTTTCCGGATCTGGATTGTGTCCTGTTCTCTCCTCCCGTCCCAGCCCCCTGAAACCCCCCAAAAATATCCCAAAAAACCTCAGAAGACTGAATCACCACATTAGCACTGTCACTAGAGTGTTCCTACACAAGTGGGCAGAAAATTTGGAATGAACACTCCCTGTCCAGCAGACCCATGAATTCCTGCAACGTGGAGGTGGAAAAAGCTGCTAAAATTGGGATCTTGCCTTTCCGTGAGCGTTTTTGAACCTGGTTTTATTCATTATCTTGTTGATGTGCACAACAGGGGACCAAATATGGCAGGGCCTTAGACACGACTCTGGTCCTGACACACATGATGCAGGCAAAGTGAAGAAGCCAAACGGTTTATTAAAATGGATGGCGAAGCAAAGGGATGAACTAGAATGGAGCAAAAGGGGATGGACATGGTGTGAGAGCTGGAGGGAGGGAGCTATCTAAAGGCAGGGGGAGGGCTGAAGCCACACAAGCGTCCCACAAGCTCAGCTGTGCCAATCGTCAGCTGTGTCTGGAACTCCAGTGGCAATGGGAGATGACGTCCTCTTCAGTGTCTTCTGGTGCTGTTCTTAGGTCACTGATTCCCTGGATCCTTATGATGAAGTTAATTCTTCAGCTCTGCTAGTAAACTGGGCTTGAATATTCCTGCTACTATGGGATAAACTGCCTTTCTTCTGGGTGTGAATGGCTGGAACAGAGAGGAGAATGGCCACAGTCAGGGCCCCCATCTGCAGGAATTCTAGGAGAACCTCACGCCAAGATTGTCCAAGGCAGCTCTTGGATCGGCCACAAGAGAGGAGGGGCCTGCAGGATCAGCAGCAAAGGGCTGCCCACAAAGTCCCTGGCCCGTGTCCCTGAAACCTCTGTGGGCTCTGCCCATGCCACCCCTCGTCCGTACAGGGAGCAAAGCCTGCCGCAGCCGGGCAAGGGCTTGCAGCCCCCTCGCCAGCCGCCGCTGTCAGCCCGCTCCGACACTCACCCTCCCTGAGGACCTCGAGCTCTTCCTTCTGGCCTCTCATGAGTACCTGGGCGGATCCTGTGAACACAGAGCCTGTCACGGCCCCAGCGGCACAGCTCCGTGCCAGCGGCGCTGCCGGGGCAGCAGGCGGGGCTGGGGCCGAGCTGCAGCGGGCCGGGCCGGGGAGGGAGCCAGGGCTCGGGGCTCACCGATGATCCTGACGGCCGCCTCTCGCAGGGGCCCCTGTGGGCTCTGCAGGTAGCGCAGGGCCCGGCGCAGGTGCTCGGCCGCTTGGCTCCTGTCCTCTTCAAGCTGGAGAGAGCAGCAGGAGGGAAGGGTTGGCGTGGGCTCAGCCCCTGGGCCGGGCGCTGCCTGCGCCCAGCCCCAGCCTCCCCTGCCCGCACAGCCCTGAGGCGCGGCCAGCAGCCGCTGGCCAAGGGCTCCCGAGGGCAGGGGGCAGAGGGCCGGCTGCTGCCCGGGGAGCCGCAGTGCCGGCCCGAAGCCCCACCGGGCCGGGACTCCATGGGCACCCGGCTCGGGCCCACGGGAGCCTGGAGAAGAGCCCGGGCGGCCTCTGGCTGCAGCAGCGGGCAGGGGCACAGCTGCCCGGCCCGCACACTGAGCACCGCCCTCAGGGGCCTTCTCCGGCCTGAGCCTGAGGCTTCCAGGCCCTCCTTACCAGGCAGTTGGCAAACTTCAACATCTTCTCCCTCTCAAGTAGCTGCTTGAGCTTCCTTCTCCTCAGGAACCTTACCACACGAAGCAGCGTTTCCCGAGAGGCCTGGAGGGGAACAGATGCACAGATGCGGAGCTGCTACCACAGCCCAAAGAAAAGGACTTGCGTCCCTGTGCCAAGGCCAGGAGCCAGAGGCTGGAGCCTGGGAGAAGCCAACCAGGAGACATCTGAGACCCTTTCCAGGGGGGCACCAGTGTAACTCAAAACCTCACCATTGCCACACGCTTGTTCTCATCATGGCAATGAAAGAAGAGTTGCAGAAGGCTCTGGCTCACAATCTTCTTCAGAGATTTTTGTTCTGTATTGACTACCAAGTCCATCACCTTGAAGAAGAGATTCAGGGAGAGCAGCTGCATATGGATGTCGTCCTGGAAAAAAGGAAAATACCTCAGCACCAATTTCTCCAAGCCCATCTGGGCAAATCCTAAAAGTCCACAAAATTTCTGGGCAGCAACCAGTGCCCATGGTGGGGGGCACAGAGCCTTACGCAGTCAAAGAGCGGCAGGAGTGCCTCAGCCAGCTTCGGGGCAGTGGTGCAGGATATCAGGATATGTTCGTTCTCAAGTATATTTGTGAGCACAGAGAGAGTCATGGTGACAACATAAATATCGGCATCACCCAGCAGCTCCACAAGGTTTTTAGACAGACTGCACATTCTTCTGGCCTGTGTGGAACACAACGCTGTGCTGGGAAGCCGTGGACGGCTGCACTGCCAACACCGCCCTGGCACTGCAAGGCCACCCTGCTGCTGCAGGGCCCACAGGCCAACAGGCCTGCCCCAAAGCACTGGGGCAGGTGAGGCCGGAGAGCTGGGAGCAGCTGCCTCAGCTCCTTAAGCCCAGCCAAGGCAAATGAACTGCATTCCCCAACCCCATACTGCTCATACAACTTCAGCCACTGCCCCCTTCTCACCCTCAAGGGATCCTTGCTGAGCACCATGAGGCCTCTGAGCGCCAGGCGACGCCGCTCCCTGCACTCACTCTGCAGGTACCTTGACATGATCTCCAGTATGCTGTCACCACATTTCATCAAATCTAGGCTCTGAAAGACCTGAAAGGCACAGGGCAGTGACAGGGGAGCCGGCCAGCAGGAGCCCAGAAGCGCACAGGGCTGGGCCCAGGCAGCAGCACAGGGCGTGGGCACCGTCCCAGGCAGCTGTGGCTGTGAGAGAGGAGGGAGCTGGGAGGCAGCTCAGCCAGGCAGCGCTGGAACCAGGCTCACCTCCACAAGGAATGCCAGAAAGGGCAGATCCCAATGTGGCTCCTCCATGTGCAGCCGCTTGACTAGATGGATTGCAATGAGGGAACACAACGGGATAAAGATACGGAACATCTCCCTGGAAGGGGGAAAAAAAGACACCAAGACCCTGAGGTGAGGGTGCTAAACCTCTCGCAGGAATGACTCCCAGATTTCTGGTCTTTCCCCAGCATCCCTGGAAGGCATGTTGGCCCTTTATGAGGCAGCTCAGTCTGGGCACCTTCCCCTCCCAGACTTTTCCAGTCTCCTTGGCTGTCCCTCAGTGACAAGGCTCTCTGGCCCAGGACTACACGGACTGAGTGGGGCACAGGGCACAAATGCCGGGGGCAGTGGGGAGAAGGGGGTCTCACCTGGCCAGCAGACCCATGGCATAGTGCTGGGTGTCAGCACACAGCATCGTGTCCCAGCCACGCTTGCGCTCCATAGCCACCACCTCATTGTAACACCGCAGTCGGCAGAGCAGAGCCTTCATGGCCTGCACTGCAAACCTGTGTGCAGAGCAAAGCCCAGGTCACACTGGGAGAGCTGGCACTGGCCACAGGGGCATGGGAAGGACAGGAGCACTGGGACCTGTTGGGCTTGCTGGGAAGGCGGTGTTCCTCCTGGCATGCTCTCCAGAAGTGATCAACTTCCTCTGGTGGCATCTGCTGTGTGGTGATGACAACATGGAAAAGCAGAGCCACAAAGAGGTGCCCAGAATAAGGAATCATTGACTTGTGGCACACAGGCACAATGACCCAGATCACTAGAGTTGCCTGCAAAAGAAGTAGTCCAAGACAGTGCTCAGTGCCGAGGTGTCCGTGGGGCAGGGCCCAAGGGCAGATGCAGGAGGAGCAGCCGGCCTGGTGCCCCCTGAGCCTTCCCCTAGCCCAGGGTTCAGCTCAGCGCTTGAGGCATGGAGAGGATGGAGAGCTGCCGGTGAGGTGACCGAGGGAAAAGCAGAGGCCAAATCCAGAAACTCACAGCCAGGGCAAAAACGTCCTTGTTGTCCCCATCAGAGGTGCATGCGCTGTGCAGTGGCCAGTCCTCCATCACGCAGAGCAGTGTTGGCAGCACTTTCTCCATGGCTGGTCCCGATGACCTTATGGTTCTCCAAATCATTGCAGCAGCTCTGTGGGATCAGAACTCTGTGTCAGGGGCATCTCAGTCCCAGGACCCTGCCCTGTGCACCTGTGGGGGCCCAGGTGACAGACCCCGGTGCCCTGAGGGGCAGGGAGGGAGCATTGGCAGCAGGCTTGGGGAACAGAGGGTCCCCAGGGTCCTGGACCTCTGTGCCTGTCTGGCAGAGCCCATAGCACAGCCTGTGCAGGGCCATGGGCCCTAGATGCTGGTGGGCCCTGAGCTGTGCAGGCACGTGGGCCCGGTACCTGTCACATGTTGGGGCACAGCGCAGGAGGGTCAGCACCACATCAGAAGGGTGTTCTTCAGCCATCCTCAGAATGTCACGTTGCAGCCTGGCATCCACAGTGACATTGGACAGTAGACTCTGGTGGAT